>NC_086175.1:83331277-83647815 GCF_023053635.1 Elgaria multicarinata webbii
GAATTGGGGAGTATGAATCTTCTTCCACACTTGAAAAATGGATTTGGAACTTCCAAAACTCCAAGTGAGCGCAGGAAGGACTTCTCCCCTGAGTCAAAGCCAGACACACACAACATCCCTGCAAGGCGGGCAGGGGAGGAGAGAGGGAAGGCAGGCAGGCAGGCAGGCAGCAGACATTTCTGGGGGCATAAGGAAGTGAGCCAAGGATAAGCCAGTAATGCATATAAAATGGAATAAATAAATAAATAAACAAAGGAGGGGTGGAATTAAAAGCAGCAGTGTTGCTGAATAAACAACAAGAAGAACTTTTTTAAAAAGGCTATATCTGTCTTTTACCAGCAATAGGGGGACGTGCCCAGGGGAGGGGGAAGCTGCAGCTGCCAATTTGACTGGTGGTCAACCAGTCTTTTAAGAAGCAAGGCTGTCAGTTCAACTCATGAAAGCCATTGCTTCACCACAACAGAAAAGTGGTACTGTCACTTCAACTCATGATAGGCATTGCTCCACCACTAAGAGAAGTAGAACTGTCACTTCAACTCATGATAGGCATTGCTCCACCGGGTTACTCTCTTTGGAAGGCTCTAATGGCCCTCCAAGTACAGGAGAGAGTGGGGGCACGTCCACATGACATGCCCTAGGGGAGCTCATACCCTTGCACCACATGTATTCAGTTGTTCCCCAAAGTTAGAGTGGGTAGCAGTGCTCTCTTATTATTGGCTTAGTATATGATTTCAGGTTGTGTTTGTGCATTTGGTGGGGCTACTGTTTTAAAAAAACACTGGGAAAAGTCCGTTCAGACTAAGAAAGAGAAGTTCCCAGAATCCCAAGTTACCCGTTTTGCCTATCCCCTCCTCCAACTTTGGGATCATGTGATCATGACCGGGAGTTGACTCTGCCCCTCAGCCCTTTGGAAAAGGTATTTTTCCCGCCGGTTTTTTAAAAAATTCTAGTGCACGACCCGCACCACGCAGAGAGCTGAGAGCAGTCTCAAAATGACCCCCATCCACGACTCTCCAAGCACCAGAATTTTTAGAAAGATAGCTACAAAAACAACACAGTTATCTGCGATTCTTTTCCGCAATGCAATCGTATGGGCGAAATGTTTCAAGATGGCGATAGAAGCGGAACGTGGAAACCGGAGCACTCCGAAAATGGGCGCTTCTCTTCGCCTTGCTTCTAGGGGTCCGCGGTCCGCTTCTACTCCGCCTCTGGGCAAGGCGGAGCAGGCCAATTCGCTCCTGCTTCTGCGCTTCTAATCGGAGCAGAGCACATGCCTATTTTATATGCCAGCTACAAAACCTTAAAAACAACTCAGTAGCAAATAGGAAGCTAGTGCAATTCTTTCAGCTGTGGTGTAATGTGTGCATGATAGCACGTTCCACTACTGTGCTGAGAAGCATGTTCCACTACTGTGTACATAAGCACCCTCACTGCTGCAGTAATCCAGTCTAGGAGGACCCAAACTATGAACCTGCTCCTTTAAGAAGAGTGCAACCCCATCAAGAGCATGGGAATTACCCAGCTCCCAGACCTGAGAACCAAATGTAACAATGAAATAGAGCTGGTTGTCATAATTGGTGGCAACAAATTCCCTACTAGCTACTCCCAATCACTTCATATAGATATGAAATAGCATTGAGTATAAGATGGTACCCTGCAGTATCACCTAGCATAACTGCCAGAGGGAGCAAACCATATCACTCAAGGCTATTCTCTGGTAGGAATAGAACCAGCACAAAACAGTACCTCCAATCCCCAACCCACAGAGATAGCTCAGAAGGATACCATGGAAATGGTATCGAAAGCACTAAGAGTTCAAGTAAGAGTAACAGTGTTGCACTCCCCCATATTTTTCTCAATACAGGCCATCCATCAGGATGAGCAAGGCTGATTTAATCCTATAACTAGGTCTGAGCCCAGATTGATACATGTCCAGACACTTGGGGCTTACTCCCCAGGTAAAAGGGTGTAGGATTGCAGTGTGAGAGAATACCAGTTGCTAGGATGTTTAAGTAGCAATGGTTTAAAAACAAAACTACCACTACTTATAAACCGGACAATCTTATATTGTCCGCCTGGCGCCTACACTGTACTCTTTTCGTCGCCAGTTGAAGACCTTTTTATTCTCTCAGTATTTTAACACTTAATTTTAACTTAAATTTAAATTTTACTGTTCTAACTCTGTATTTTAATCTTATATCAATTATGCTGCATGGTTTTATCCTGGTTGTGCTTTTTATTTTGTATTTTGTATTTGTGTTTTTAACCTCTTGGTTGTTTAATTATGGTTTTAATTTTTGTGAACCGCCCAGAGAGCTTCGACTATTGGGTGGAATAAAAATGTAATAAATAAATAAATAAATAAATAAATTGGACAATCACTGGTGTTCAACAAGATTTAAAAAGATTGTTAATTCAAATGTTGAAAAGTAATCCTTCTCTTCACCTACAGTATGTAGGTGATTTGTGTTTTTTGTTTTTTTGTTAAATACACCCACTCCAATCTTTACATTAATGTTCATCTATTTCAAGGCTTCTTGTAATACTATATGATAAAAAAGGCTTCACTAATTGATACAAAAAGTAAATACAGTGTGGGCTGATTTACACCATAAATATACTCAGTGCTTATTATATCATCAAACAACTGAGATAGTGTCATCTCAATACATATCAAAGCAGAAGCTTCCATATATTATGGAAAGAGCTATGTGTGTGAGGGCTCAAGGGAAGGCAGAGCAGGTTGGATGCAAGGAAAAGCTAGGAAGAAAGAAGGGTTGGGCTTCAAATATCACAATACCAGTTTTCAATCAACTGGCCAAATGTTGCTTATTTACGTTGGAGTAACTAAAAGGTCTTCTGTGGTCTCCTCTTTTATCATACTTTCCCCTCCCTTGGGTTAAAGACCCCACACAGTAGCCTCCAACACAGAGAAAGGAACTGCAACCTGATGTGGCCACAGAGAGTGCATGGAAAGTATTGGGCACATACTGTACATAGAGCTCTTTCTCACATAGCTCTTGGGTGCTGTGTTGGTGCTAGGGTTTAGTGATATTAACATTTCGATTAAATGGTAAAAAGTAAAGTGGGGGAGTGTTCTCCCATGGATATAAACTGATTAGTTAGAAAGAACTTATAATTCTTGGATGCACAGTTGTGCGTCCAATAGATAAGGCTATCAGGAAATAAAGCTTTCTACATGTTAAACAGAAATCAGAGGGTGAGTTGTTCCAACCTTAATAAAACTGAAAAGATTTTACCAATTCATGTAAAATTTGCTCATGCCTGAAAGAAATGTTTGTTTTACATAATTTGGATATGTCATGAAGATTGGTTAAATATTGAGGAAGATAGAGCAGTTTAATCTCTCCATCTGGATTTGGGACTGAAGACCCAGGAAAAGTGTGGGTACATGGAGGGTAAGTTGTAAGCAAGCACAATTTGTGACATTGCACAACATCATGACTGATCACAGGTCATATCAGATAAGGCATCAGCCTTAGCTTCCAATTTCCTTTCTTTGTGGAGTTTGAACCAACGTGAGATAGCCTTATCTTTTGGTCTTTTAAACCGGCAGTGTTTTTTGATGATTGAATATTAGTTATGTGGGTCTTTGCTGAGATCACATCAGACACTCAGGGTATGAAATTAATCTTTCCCAAAAGGAGAGAGAGAGAGAGAGAGAGAGAGAGAGAGAGAGAGAGAGAGAGAATATAAATAAATCAGCTGTTGCTTTGACCATCAGTGTTTTGCCACATTGGCACTTTGTGAACTATAGCTGATCTCTCCATCCTATTGTGTACACAGAGCCATTTCCCAAGGGCATTTGAATGGATTCTCTCCCTAGATCTGCAAAGACTGTTCACAAAGGCTCATTTCAGGATTTGTGAATTGTGTTCCATATTTACTGCAAACTGATTTTAATGTAAAGTTAACTTCTTTTTTCAAAATTTGTCAAAATTAGGTAGCACTCAATTATAATGGAATTTGTTCTCCAAAATTAGCTCAGTTTACAAGTTTCCTTTTTCATCCCTTGATTATGGACTTATGTTAAAATTCTAAGAATCACAATGAGACAATAATGAACTTTCATTCTAAGTAGTTTTATGAATGGATTCTAGTGAGTAGTACAGATATCTTTGAGCTATGTGATTATGAGTTTTGTTTTACTGCCAATGACTGAGCCAAAAGCAAAAACAGAATTAAACTAAATCAAAGCTAGAGACCAGGAACTGGTAAAATACACCTTCTGTTACATTTCCACTATTATAATAAATAACACTCTTAATGCACAACTTGAATAATATTGGACTATACTTCTTGTTAAATCTTATATGCACAATTTTATAAAGTATTGGAGGACTTTATATTTTCCTGCATGAATTCAAGTATGAGACATATTCACTGATCCATCAAAGCCGCACCTCATTGGCAGCTAATAAGAAATATATTGGAATGAAGCTGCAAGAAGCACATCAGCTCCAAGAAGGTGTATGCATAGAAACACCATCCTCATGAGGCCAGAGATCCCTGGGAAAAGAACAGTTTTGTTCCAACCATGTGTTTAATAGTAAACGGTAGAGAAGAAAGGAGGGGGGATAGTACGTAGGTCAGGTATTATGGTAGAGACTGCCATAGGGCGTATGGAAGAAGGGCAAGGCTTCATGCCTGTATCTCATGCTATGTCAGGAAAAGAACCAGGAAATCACCTTATGAGTCTCAATAGGTGGAGAAGGGATGGCCTCAAAGAAGGAAGGAAATGGAGAAGAGTGAAAGCACCACTAAGACGACGGTAACATAATTAGTGCCCCCAAAACGATTCAAAGAGGATGAGGTTTAGCTCAACCATTGTGGGAAACAGCCATGCCCATCATGCACACCAGCTCTCCGTCCTCAATTGCTCCATGCTAAAATGGATTTTAAGTTTTTAAAAATGGCAGTTGGACTACAATTATGCAAATTTCTGCATATCACGTGGTTTGGCCAGAAGAAGACAGAAGTCTATTGCATTGAGTATAACAAAAGCAAAAGCAGCTTATTTTAAAAACATGTTTTTACAAGTGATTTTTCTTTGAGATTTGGAGGCATCTGTGTCTTTGTTGCCCGAATTCACAGCTTCTGCTGATGCCGAATTTTATAGCAAAAGTCTCCTCAATATATTGGGTTAGTGACATTAAAGCAATTGTCTAGCCCAAAGAAGAACATTATCATTACAAAGTAACACACATCATTAAAGAAGGACTCCATGAAGAACATTATCATTTGCTAGTGACACACATCATTAGAGAGTATCTTTAACTGTGCAGCCCATTGAGGAAGGTCCATTCATAACATTATAGATCTCAAGGGCGACATATAAGTTGCTAGTGTCATAACTTCCAGCTGAGTTCTCCTTTCATCCACCATATATTTCTTCTGGGAGTTGAAATATAGAATTTTGGGGGTTGGATTCTTATTTCTCTTAGACTGATCTACACACTGTGGACCATCTTTTCATCCATTTCCCAAATAATCTCCACTTCCAACTTCTTCAGTATGCGGAACCTCCTGGCACCATCACTAGTTACCTTGCCATTGTGGTAGTGCTTCCTTGGAAACTATCTGTGTGATTTAAATTAATGTAGACCAGTCTGTATGTTACAGTCATCAGGTGCTAATATCATCAGCACAGAAGCCATTTCAGGTATTTCCATATGATATCAGCAAGCAACACTTGGTTGTAAACATCATTCTAAATATATCTATTGTATACTGTTTTGAAATTAGAATTAGAATCTGGCCCATTCAGTTTGTGCTGAGGTGACAAAAATAATAATAAAATGGGGAGCAAAACAGACATTACCCTAAAAATGTACCTAGAAATTCTCTCTCTCTCTCTCTCTCTCTCTCTCTTTCCTTTTTTCCATTTTTACTTTAGAGTAGGCACAGGGGCCCTATCCTGATTGGGACCTTGGCATAGGGGATAACACACACACCCTCCACACACACACACACACATTACAGACCTGATCAAATCAAAGGGGATGTGCCTGCAGTTTCTACTGAAAAATAGTGATCCATAAAGCATATAGATCACTATGTTGCAGAAATTGCAGATGTGGGAAGGGGTGAGATCTGGATTGGGCCCCCTACTCCCATGCTAAAGTCTTGATCCACATAGGGGCCCTTGTATCTAATCTAGAGTAAAAATGAAAAGAAGAAGATGTAGCTGTTAGTCACATCTTTAAACTAATGTCTATTTTGGCCCTGAGTGCCAAAATATTTTAAGCACATGGAATTCTGAATATAAAAATGGAGTATGCTCCAGTCTAGCCAAATTTAAACTATTTTGAATTCCTTGATTTGAATGGGAGAGTTGAGCTTGTTCTTAATTTTCTGCCTTTGAATTTAGTAAGGTTTAGGCCTAATATTATTCACTTTATTGTGAATAATGTATTTCTCTGAACAGACATTGGAGTGGATTACACAGGGCTTAACTTTGGTTTGATTACACCCATAATGATTGACACTTGCTGGAACCAAAGGGTAAGGGCCAAATTCTAGGATGTCTTAGCTTAAAGCTCTTACTGCCAGCAGCTACATGTTTGGAGGTGTGGCTTCCTTCCTCCCTTCCTGTAGAATGGCAAGAAAACTCCACAAAAGCCAGGAAACCATCTTGGGAATCCCAGAGGGCCCTTTTGGGACCACAGGTTGGTTGGATTTGGCCTGTGGGCCTGAGGTTGTGTATTGGACCTAACAATATGGGGAGAAGAGAAGGAGACCCTTTACCTGGACCTGGATCCAGGAACAGAACTGGAGCTACAAGCATGACAGATAAAATTAGGCTAAATTGAGATATCAGAGGTACAGTTCAGATGGATTTGGATTTCCAGCCCACAATTTTCTCCCCGTAAAAGACTTCACAGGTTGCAGCCAGCAAATGTTAATTCCTTCAGTCCTGGTAACATGTAGGGGCACCTCTAGCAGTAAAGTGAGCTCCCCCTCTTCAGAGCTTTGTTCAATGCATGCAGATCTGGGGACCAGATCCAGAAGTATGGGCACAATGTCTGCAACAGGGCCAGCAGTGTGATCCCCCTCCCCTTTCATTGTGTGGAAGCCCTTCACAGGAGTAACACACGTAAAGGTACCTAGGGTGCCACATGCATCTGGATCCCAGATAAATGAGTTCCTTTTTGCACATTAGAAGAAATGGGAGAAAGCATAAGGGTCAGTGAACTCATGCATCGACTCGATGCCTCTCCCTGCAATGTGAAAACATTACTCTTTTCTACACAACTTCATGTCAGAAAATCAGCCCCAATTCATTAACATGTGTGGTGTTGCATTTTAATAGGCTAGTATTACCACCCAGGGAGTGGTAAATGGTGTTGCATTTTAATTGGCTGGTATTGCCCAGAGAGTGTTGACTATTGGGGGGTGGGATATATTAATGTAATAAATAAATAAATAAATAAATAAATAAATGAAATGAAATGAAAAAGAATTTACTAATGTCACTATTACAGCTGCTGTTTATATTTCAGGCATAGTGTCAACATTTTAAATCATTTCACATATTCGTGTGTGTGTGTGTGTGTGTGTGTGTGTGTGTTTGGTTATGGTATTTCCTCCCCCCCCTATAGGATTTTACTACTTTAAGCTAATAGAATGTGCTATTCTTGCTAATGGAAGTCATGTGTTTGGTAAGGTTCTACAGCATACATTTTCTCATTCCGTTATAGCTGAGAAGGACATTGTGTTGTCTCCCTAAAAGTAAAGACAACTAAAGTTGTCAAAATCCTTCCCAAAGGATTTTTTTAATGAATTTTTTTGTTAAATATTTTCCTAGGGCATAGTTTTATGTTGATTTTATATACATTAAAAAACAACTTTTGTAACATGCTTCTAACAGCCAGTAGAGGGTGTATTTTACATAGTTTAGGACAACTCAATCTGAATTCTAATTTAATAAATGAAGCAAACTGGAGAATACACACAGAGTTTCAGAACAAATGAATCAAACCGTGACTGTAACTATCAATGAGAACATTAGTTTATTAGCTTTTAATGAGTCAGTATTAATATTTTGATAAGCAAGTAGGTGAGTGGATTCTAACTAGTTTACTCTTTCTTCTGATAACTTCACGAAACTGTTTAGTGAATTTTTTATTCTGACACTGCTGAAATATGTCTAGTCTGACATTTTCTGTTGCTTTTTATTTAGAAAAAAGTGAACATTTATAAAATATATAAAATTCAGTTATGAACCATCCAGAAACTTTGAAACATTAGATACTGTATATTGTTTTAATGCTATTGGTGCTGCTTTGACTCTGCTATAATTTCATAGTCCTTGCTTCCTTTGCCTACATTATTGATTTAATTAAATTGATGATCCACTTGATTTTGTTTATGAGTGGCCATGATTCATCTCGGATGTAGCATCAACAAAAGTACTGCCCAGAGGATTAAATAGTGATGTGTTGAAATGAGATGGAGCAATGTGGGGGCAATGGAGTTGGAGGAAGAGGTAAAGAGGAAAATGTCACTCAGATTTACAGCACATAAAATAGTCTTCAAACTCACCTTCACAGTTTTTACCATGTTTTCTCCATCTTCTGTACCATTTGACAATTATTTCCCATTGTACAAATGTTCCTTTAGATCTAAGTCTCTTCAGCACATATATCATTGCTAATTGTCTTAGATGTAGCATTTTACATGAATATATGAAAGAGTCCTGTGGCACTTCAAAGAATAATACATTTATTATGGCATAAGTTTTTGTTTACGAGAGTCCACTTCATGTATCTGATGAAGTGGTCTCCTCAGTTGCCAAGAATATATTGTTGAGTTCTGCAACAGACTAACATGGTTATCCTGTGCGGAAGTTGTCACCATGAATGTTCCACATTCTTTCATATGAAGAGTAATATCTCAAGAGCTGTGTGGCCCACCAAGGTTTTCCAATTTTGAAGTTCTTCCCCTGAAATTATTAGTCCATAAGGGATCACCACATGCAAAAAAGAATTTCCAAAGAAAAGCCCTCGAAGTTCATATATGTTCCATAAATGAGGAGTGGGAAGAAGGTATATTTGGACCTCCTAGTAGATTTCAAAGTGATTTGCAATAGATCAGCAAAGAATTCCAATTCCAAATGATTTAACCACAGCAAAAACAGAAGGCCTTTTTCTCCTCCTAAATAAGGTTGCTAAAATCAAGGAAATGTGGCAGAAAACTGGAGTGGATTTTGTTCATGAAAGAATTTGTATGCTAGGTCCAGTTTTGGTACTCAAAACAATTTTTTGGGCTAAGCATCTGCTCAAAGTCACCTTGTTCCTCAATTGTATGTCTGTCTTACTGAACCACTATTTTGCGTCTAGCTCTGGTTGGTGTACCTCAGCTTTATAACAAAAAAAGTTAAATTCCACAAGCCTCAAGTCTGCTCACCCCTGCCACAAGCCATCTTTGTTTATCTTGTTGGTCCAAAGTGTTGAGTTACCATTGGTGCAAAGTGCTGTTTATATACACAGTGTTCATCAGTACTTCTTAAAAGTCACTTATAAAAATAATGATCTAGGACTAGGGATGGATAAATCTGTCAGTTTTAGTGTCTCAATTTCTCTTTTTTTCAATTTCACATGTCCTGAACTATGAGCATTTCTCCAGTCTTAAGTTCCGTTCATCCTAAACTTTGAGATTTTTAAAAAGTTTATATGAAAATTCGTGTCCACGTTTCTCCTAATACATTCTTGTTTGTATGCGCTTTTGCCGAATATACACATTTTTGAAAACGATTTTAATAACACAATGTGTTATTGTGTGCTATTCCCGTAACGTATGCATTTTTGATTGGAGAATTCCATTGCAAAATTTGGAGAAGCATTAATATCAAAGCAAAACTGAGTTTCAGTTTACATAGTGGTGCAAAAGTAAAAGATTAGGTCAATTTCTATTAAAATGAAAATTGAATTTTTTTCTCTCCATCCTGATCTATTATTATTATTATTATTATTATTATTATTATTATTATTATTATTTATTACATTTATATGCCACCCCATAGCCGAAGCTCTCTTTGTCAAACCCTTATGAGAATACCATTTGATATATGTTGTAAGTTTAATGCTGATGAAACCTCTTTCTGTACGTGGCTTTTCAACCATTCTTCTAGCTCTTTGATGGTATTTCCTTTGACCCTACTTCTTAAATTTAGGTTTTAATGATAAATAAAGAAGGGAAATTCATTCCTGTTGAGAACATCTATGCACCTGTTTTGCTTGCAGTTAAGTGAGCCTCAGATAATACATAGACTTTGAGGTTAGGGGAGAATCCTGTGCCACCTCTGCCTGGGGGCTAAAATCAACAAAGAAAGATCGTAATTCAGAAGAAAGTAATCCTGTTTCCCACAAGTGGAAATAGTTAGTTCTCTATCGTTGGATATGCTGTGAAATGCCATTATACAGTTCATAAGATGTGTTCTTGGCTTGGTTGATGGGAAATGGTCTGCTTCACTGCATTTCAAGTTCTGTAAGTGATATGCAGTGCAGACCATATTGAAATGCAATTTAAAAATCAAATCGAAACCATTCATTTTTCATAGGCAGAGCTCAGTTTGTCATTGACTAACATCACATTCCTGCCAGGCTTAAGAAAGAATGCAACAATAAAAAAGGAGTGAGTATATAAAATACCTATCCATTTTCAAATAGTTTGACATCTTTGAATGTGAACATATTTTATTGTCTTCTAAGGCTCAAAGAACAGAAAGAAACACTATCCTGATGCAATGAACCAACTTCCACCAAAACATACAGATAAATATCACAGACAAAATCCAGCCAAAGTCAAGCACTTTTCAGTCTCATTAGTTTCAATGAGGAAGTTAAGCATATGTGAACCAAGATCCTTCCTCCCTCCCCCTCCCCCCCTCCCCCTCTCCCTCTCCCTCTCCCTCTCTCTCTCTCAACTAAAAATCCATTAGAATATTATATTGTTTTCAGTTAATATGTTGGTTTATATAATATAAAGAAAGGAGGAGAAGTTCATGAGTATAGACATGTTACAATGTCTTAACAAGCAACACAGGTAATAGAGAAGACTCAGTATCATATTTCATGATTGCTATACACAATAAATGGAAGTGATTTCTCTTTAAAGATATCACATGACCTGACCTGACCTCAATCATGAACTTGCTAGGTGGCCTTAGGCAAACCACTATCTCTCTCATCCCCTCTGCAAGATATATGGGAATAATAATACCAACCTATCTTACTGGTTTTGTGTAAGGATTAATGAGGTATTGTATGTGAAGTGCTTTGCACACTTTTGCTAAGTATTACCTTTCTTCTTCTTCCCTCTTTCTGACAGAATTCTTCCCACAATATCCACAACTCCCAGACACTTTAATCCAGGTTTATTGTGGAGATCAGCCACTTCTCTCCTTGCTGACTTCATCCCTGTTATACATAAATTGCAGTGTGCACTCTACAGTGCCTGTGGGCTGGTTCACATGTCAGAAGACAGAGAAATACTGTAGACTAGGGATGGGTGGGAAATCTGCTCTAAGGTTGTGTTTTAATGGATTTACCCAATTCGCACTGTCTGAGCTTCTCAGTGAGCCAAGACAGAGTGCCATTCTGAAATCTGCATTTTTGTGAGTTTTTGGAGGCAGATTGCATCAGAAAATGCACAAAGAAACTGTGCACAAAAATGTATATATTAGGGCAAGGTGTACACAAAACGGAAAGTGTGCACAAATCAACATTTCAGCAATGTAAAGTACTTTGGGCAAGGGGAAAGTGTACATTTAAAAATGCATTCAAAAAATTGAACATTAATGTGTACATGATGAAAAATGAGATTCAAGGCATGCATTGGTTCAGGGTCAACAGGAACCAAACAAAAGAGTGTTCTGTGCCAATGCCACTGTACCCACAAATCTCTTTTGCCTCGGCACTTGCTTTTATGCATATCAGTCTAGCTCTGCAGGAGAATGTAGCCTAGAATTGAGAACTCTGTCCAAAAGAGTTTTTCCCTGGCTGAGTTTGCCTCTTGGCCCCTTATCTAAGAATGTTCCTCAGGGTGCAACTAGCTCTGGTTGTGGTTGAGAAGAAGTAGCTGCCTCCCTCTGACTGCCAACTACTGCGAAACCAGGCAGAGATTAATTCCAGCACCCTAACATTCCTTGCCTTGGCTAGGTCCTAAATCAGATCCTTCTGTCTCTGAATAAGGCTCTTCCTCTGAAACAGCAGCATATGGGGAAGGCATAACACCATCCCTAGTTGTAGGCACTGTGGATGCAGAGCCACTGCCTTAGCAAGATGTAATGCATGCTGCATACATACAAGCATTCATCCAATTCCCATGATCTTCCCACATTAAAAAAAATGGATGGAAGAATTGCAGCAATCAAGCATATCATGGGTTCTAATATATTGTGTACCCTTGATGGAGAGGTTATACGCTCAGTGGAGATACTGGAATTTCCCCATTCCTGACCATGTGAACCAAACCAATAGGGAGCAAGTCACATAGGGAAACTCTCTGCAAAGGTTGTTTTGTTTCTTCCAAAATCTATTCTTCCCCGCTTTATATTTCCTGGGTGTTCTGCACTAGCAGTACTGCAACCATTTGTAAAGGGCTAGTAGAGGTGAATGTGTAACAATTACATTGACACCTGGGTTTACATTCAGGTATGGTCATTGGAGACTCACAAGCATTAGCGTTGTGGATTAATTTATATAAACTTAGCTTATTCTTAACAGGTGCACTTTCTTTTAAAAAGAAACATTGTTTTCCCCTGCTCTAGCTAATTGTTTTGAAAAGACATGTAAAGCAAAAAACAAAAATACACAACACTTTGCAAATCTCGTGCTTGCAAATTGATTATGGACCATGCCTTAACTTAATGTAAATCAGCTTATGCCAGCTGATTAATGGACCTATGCCATTGTTAAAATGTTAGGATCTGGACCATATATTTTTATAAAGAAGAATGCTTTTTTTAAAATGGAGAATGGTAGCTCGGCTTATTTTTTTTATAGCCCTCATCAGTTTACAGATGGTTAGCAAATATGATCAGCTATAACATATAAGTTTTTTTTAAATGAAATAACTGTTGGTATAATAATTATGAAAGTGCTTATGTCATTAAATAATTCCGTAAATATTAACATCTCAGTTCAGTTGATTTACTCAGCAGCACACTAACTCAAATTATTGTTAACAAAAGGCTGCTGTATGTTAGAGAGTTTTGCTGTATAGAGAGTTAAAACTGTGCTTACATTTGAAGGATTACAGGGTAGCAGAGTCTATGTAGTCATCAGATTTTATCTTCAGTATAGAAGTTGCCAGTGTTCCCCAAGTGGAACACTAAAACAGTGCGCTGATGTATAATTTATATACTTTCTACCCTTCTCTATTAATTTATGCCCACAAGAATAGCAAGATTTATAATGCGTCAGTGTTAGTTTTCAAGTATAACAGCATTAATTCCATTTTAGATAGCTATTTTCTCACAGGTAGTGACTTCAGGTGTTTTTGCATTGTGTTTTAAAATTTTACTTTCTTGGATTCTACAACGAATCTAAGAACGTATTGAATTATCAAATGTTTTCGAAGAACATGGATTATGAATTTTCATCTTTATGAAATATAACTTGCAGTTTGTCTTTTCAGTGTATATGCAGCTCCTGGCTTACCTGGGGAGACATGTGGTGGTGATGCACAGTCCCAATGGGGAGGTGGGGAGGGGACAGCTGAGACACAGCAGTGGTGCCAAATATGCAAACATGTAGCAGGCAGTGACCCAATCAGAGGCTAGATTGGTTCGGCACAAACAGGGCTTTGTTGGCGGACTGGAGAGAAAATCTCTCTCCCTGTTCCACCAGAGGCCGTTAAGAAGAAGACCTTCCACGTGCCACCATCGACTTCCCCACTCACCCACTCTGGGTAGTTCACTTCTTGCCATGGATTATGGTTAGTTGCTTGTTAACAGCCTGGGAAGGAATTTTGCCTGTACAAAGATTAGCTCAGTAGTAAAGGGTTTTCACCTTCCCAATTACAAGAATATTAATTTACTAATATTTGGATTTCTTTCGATTGACAAGTATAACCATGGGGCGGTATATAAATGTAATTAAATAAATAACTGAAGGGTTGGTTATAAAACTTTACAAGTTTCAATTCTAAGTCACAAGTATGGAAGGCATTGGGCTGGAACCATTGGTAAGGAGAATGGATGCCCTCTTTCCCTCTTCAAGAGCAGGTGCCCTTATGTGGCTATGAAGTGGTGTGGGTTGAATTGATGCATCTCAGTGTGGGGCTGTAATCTAGGCTACACCACTGGGAGGAAGAAAGGGGCTCACTTCAGTGGTGTGTGCTGTGAGATGTGCCTCTGACTCCTGCCCCCCCCCCGCAGGTGGGCCAGGATGGAGGGCTCAGATTGCAGGTGGGCAGTCCAATTAACGGATCCATGCCCTATGCCCCCACCAACTCTATTCCAAAAAGAACCAATAAAGTTGTGGCTAATTATTTAACCCATCCAAGTCTGTGTCTGAATTTGTTTTCCCACCTCCCTGTCCTACCCTAAAGAGACTAGTTATGCTCTGCCAGGCACAACACCCTATAGACTCCCATTTTGCCAGTATAGTTGGTTCTAACACAGATTGGAGGTCAAAATGCCTCATTAGCATGATTGGCATGATTTCCTGCAAAGCAAGTCACAGTGTAGGGCAGGGCCCACAGCCCGCCACAAGTGCTCTAGTCCCTCCATTTGCCCTCCCCATGCTGCTAGTTATCATGCCACTACGCAGGGCACATGAAAAGGATACTCTCCCCTCACACCTTGTTTGCCAGCAAAAATGAAAGAAACTCAAAACTGGGGAGGGGGTTATGTGACAAATAGTTCAGTGAGTGCCAAGCAAGTTCAGTGGCCTTGGAAAGTTAGCTGACTGTTGAAAAGGGGGGATAGGAGGAGGGGGATATAATGGAGTATTCGGGAAGAGGACATAGCTGCTGGGCTAGAATCCTAAACAGTGCTGGGAATATTGCAACCTCATCTGCAAGTTATAGGAAGGGGACAATGTGGCAGTTAGTTAGTTAATGCATGGGAATTTGGGGCATAGCTAGCCTTAGGATATCTATAACCTATGGTGTGGCTTTCTATGGTGTGGCTTTCTTTCCCTTCATTCCTTCTCTCTGTCTCTGACCTGCCTCCATTGCTGGGAGCACATGGCTTCCCCTCTCTTGCTACTGCCTGTCTAATGAAACATAAAATGGACTGAACAAACCGTGAAACCCTATACGATGCTTGCATTTATATGCCATAATATTTGTGAGTAAAGGTGTTTTTCTTTTCTTCACTAAAGAAAGGTATGGACTCATTTTAGCGTTTGTGTATATGTAGGACTGGTAAATGCTCATGCTTTTGTTTTTCTCTGCTAGCTGCTTTTCTAGCAGAAGGAAACAACAACAAATAATCCCATCAAATAGGAGCACTCTACATTGCAACATTTGAGGACCTACTTCTACATTCTAATCTTCATGAAAATTCAGCTTTATTTTCTGAGATAGGCCTTAGCTAGATGACGGGTTAGCCCCAGGCGAGCCCCTGTGCGTCCAGATGACGCACAGAGGATTCTAGGCTCAGGCAGGGGTATCCCTCCCTTGGCCTCGGATAACCAGCACCACTTGTGGACCAGTATTTCCCGTGGTCTCGGGACTGGTCCGTCACTTTTCCCGTCTACTGCAATTACTCATGAGTAGCCAGGAAATGCAGTGGGTGGAGCACAGCACTCTACAGTGCTGGGCCCATCAGGGCAGGGGGAGATTGCGGGGAGGAAGTGGAGATTGGGGGGAAATCAGAGATCACGGGGGGGGAATCGGAGATCGTGGGGAAGCAGAGATTGCGGGGGGGAATCAGAGATCGTGGGGGGAAGCGGAGATCGTGAGGATCGGGGGGAATTGCAGCCAGGGTGGGGAAATCAGGGGTGGGGGGAGTGGGGAACCCTTTTTTAAAAACAACCACAACACTTACCTTTGTCGCTGTGCACTCCTGCACACCCAGCCCTTTAAGACTAAAACAAAATGGCGGACGCAACGGGGCTTTCTTGTAGCCCGTTGTGTCTGATGTGTGGATAGGAGCAATAGCCCACACTACTTGTAGCACAGGCTTGCCACTCCTCCTGCACGGATTATCAGGTAGGTCTAGCAAAGCCCATACTATCAGAGTTACGATTTGCTTTTCTTTACTTCAGAAAAGCCTTTTGTATGGTGCGCATATAAACCTCTGTTGCTGTTTCTTACTATAATACTATGTTAAGAGCCAAAACAGACATTATTTAAATCCATATCTTGCAGCTACCTCTTTGTTTTTCATTTTTACTCTAGAGTAGGCACTGGACCTTCTATAAGGATCTTAAAAGCCCTCGTACCTCCCATGCTTGGGGCCCGGTCTGTGAATTTGAAGCACAGACTGAACATTTAAGCCTCTATTTTGCAGTTATAAATGCTACATCTGGTTAAAACTGAAATTACAAACTTGCCATTGTCTGATAAAGAAGGGAGACAAAATTTGCAAGCAAATTTAGTCAGGCGCAGGTAACAGATGTTCCTATGATAGAATAAACAGTGTCTGGAATGTCTATAATGGAAGCTCCTTTTATTGTTTCAATAAAGATTAGTTTTTATTGTAACAAATTAAAATGTGTGCATTTCTTCCATCAAGAGAGAGCTATAAAACCATGCTGTGTTGAGAGAGATGTTGCCCATAAGGAATGTACAAATCCCTTCTTCTTTTTTTCAATTTGAAAATTAAAACATTAGAGCAACATTTTCCTTCATTTCCGAACACCTGTACAATATACAGTTTAACTCAATGAATAAGGGAGAACAGACATTTTGCCTGATCATAAGTTTTAGACTTGGCTGCTGCTGTAACTGACATCCCAAACGAGGACTACATAAATTTCCTCATTTTACGCAGCTACATAATATTAACATTTGGCCATACAATTTGCATCACCGCCGCATCCTCCAATTATATGCTAGGTCTCAGTCCATTTGAGTCAGTCGCAGGACACTGGAGTGAGGCTGGAAAAATGCCATTGGTATTGGGCCAGCCCTGTGAAGCTGACTATTCATCTTCTCAGACAGATATTATTAAGCCTGCTGGGTGTAATGTCAGAATTTATTTGAAGTGCTGTTATATTCTTAAATACACTCGTTGAGCTGTGAAAAACCCAGCACACAGGCACAGTTGGAGCAAGAACAAATAAAGAAAAAAGGGGTGAGGGGAAGAAAAAAGAAATGCAATACAATAATGTCAATGGACTGTGTACTACGCAGCTTAATGCGCAAAGGGAAGACCCCATCATCAAGTGCATCTATGAACAGGAGGGTGCCATAAGTTGTGTGGCTCTTCTATTTACTTTAGAGTCTGTGCATCAGGGAACAGTGTAGCTGTTCTGCATTGGGACACAGAGTTGAAATACCTCCAGTCTTTCCTTTTTTTCTTTTTCTTTTTTTGAAATGTTAAGCACCCTGTAGGGGACAGTCTGTCTAGCAAGCTGGAGCGAATATGCACAACAGGCATGATGAAAAATGTATCTATTCAATCATTCCAAATTATCGTGCTGAACTTGAAATGCAAGGAGTCAAATGATTAAGGGTCACTGACTGCCTCTCACCTGTGAAACACCTGAGGTCAAGCTTATGTTGTGTCTATTACATTGTGCCCACCAATAGCTAAAAATGCACAAGTGGCTTTAATACTGTATTGAATACACCATTGGCATTTGCTTCACCTTCCATCAAAAAATGGAAGCCATTATTAGGAATAAGTGCTTTAACATACTCTTGCAGAGCAGGATGTGAATGATTTTTTTCCTAGGTTAACAGCTGAAAGTAATCCAATGAGACTATTGTTTGCATACAACTCTTCATAAAAGCCCTCTCAAACAATGCAGTTAATTTAATCCTGCCTTGCAATTGATCAAAAAGAATTCCATAACTGGCTTCATTTTATAACTTGCTAGGGTTCTAACTTGCTCCTTTTTCACCCATTCTGCCTGTTATCTTTTAACTTAGGCCTAATCTACACCAAGCAGGATATTGCAGTATGAAAGTGGTCTATGGTATGTGTCCATGGGCCCCAACATTTGTCAGTGCACTTCAATACCACTATAAAGCAGTGGTGTGGCTCCTGCCTTTTGTATACCACTTTCATACCACATTCATACTGGAATATCCTGCTTGGTGTACATTAGGCCTTAGTCTTAACCGTAATCTGAGGCCATTGTAATTTCAACTAAAAGTAAGCATTCCAGACTTACTTTTAGTTGAAATAAAAGTAGTTTTACTTTTGTGAACCGCCCAGAGAGCTCTGGCTATTGGGCGGTATAGAAATGTAATTAATAAATAAACAATAAATATAAATAGACTTTCATTCCTTCCTACAACAAAAGACGGTCTGATGCTGAGGGTTGTTGAGACTAACTTAAGACCTAGCAGTCTTGGTTGATATAGTATGAGATGGGCTTTTGTTTCAGTGTAGGCAACATTTTGTGGTATCATCGAATATGTGAGTACCTAAGAAATGGTTACTATTTATTACACTTTCCTTTGCTCCAAGATGAATCCTTCTGAATACAGTAAGTCACTTTCTTATAGCATCTGTGGAAACTTTCCCTATCCTGATGTCTTCTAGTTGTGTTGGCCTACAATTCCTATCACTCTCAGCCTATGGGAATTGTAGTGCAGCATCTCTGAAGGGCACCAGGTTAGGGAAGGGAGATCTGTGGTCTCTTTATGCTTGTGTTTGGTGTAAGATAACGATGGATGCTGCTGCAGCCATGGGCCCCAGAACATAATATAACGTACTTCTGTCTCTGAATACCAGTTGCTGAGAAACACTCATGTCTTACTTCTGGGGCTTCCCATAGGCATCTGGTTAGCCACTGTGAGAAACAGGATGCTTGACTAGGGAGCCCTTTGGTCTGAAACAACAGGATTCTCCTTATGTTCCTTCCGCTGCTCTGGTTGGGGTGACTGTCTGTAGGAGCTTTTGATTAACTGGAAAGTGCTTGGGTGTTGATCAACACAGGGATTTAATTAGCCCAGCATCTGAAAGATGAAAAATATAGTCACTTGAAAGATTCACATAATGCTGTATGGATATGCTCTGACAAACCTTTATCATGCAGCTTCTCAGAATAACTATGGTGTTATGCCAATACATGTGAGGTCTTTATTAGCACCATACAGACTTATTAAAGTGACACCTCATGATTAACCCCAAAGAAATGTTATATTTAAACAGCACATTTCATTTTTAGTTCATTACAGCTGTACTAGGTATGACAGGTGTGAGCTACTTATAATGTGTTTTGTCCTGTGCCCAAGAAAAGGAGGAAAGAGAGTGAGAAAACCTTTTTGTACCTGCTTCAGAGGCCAATCCATAAATTAGGATACCAAAATAGATATATTGAAGCTCATTAGACACTCTTAGCCCCAATCAGCTCTAAAGGCCAATTTAAAGCTGGGAGAAGATTTAGTCTCAGCAAACCTAAGAGCACAGAAAATGTGGCCTCTTGGATGCACAGGCAGATTGCACAATGCAGAGTTTTCTCCCTGTGTTTTCACTGCCACAGCATGCAGAAATGCCATTTGGCCACCATTTGAAATGACAACACTAAATCAACATTTCTAATTATTTAATTTTGGTGTGTGTGTGTGTGTGTGTATCTGGCTGATAAATTATGAAAATGTTCTTTCCTTCTCTAAGTATCAATCAAGTATATAAAGTGGTTCTTGTGTACAAGCTGTGAAGCTTCTCTTAAAATACTAAAGAAATTAATTTTGCTATTTTTCAAGATGCTAAATTCCATTGTCAAGATGCGTAGTTGCCTATTTTTCCCCAATTATGCCTACTACTACTAATAATAATAATAATTTCATTTCTATACCCCATAACTGAGACTTTCTTACAAAGGTTAAAAACATAAACATTAAATTACAATAAAAAATACAGTGTAAAAGTTTTAAAACTCTTTACATAAAACACACAAACAGTATACAGAAGGACAACATATATCTAAAAACAACATTGAATAATCAGCAATCGAATACATGCTTGTTTTTGAAAGAGTACTTCTGGACAATAAGATTTTTTAATTTTCATTTCTTCATTTGCCTGTTTAAAATATTCTGAAACACATTAAGGTATTGATCATGGCTGCAAACCTTTGAGTAAGCACCATTGAACACAATGGGATTTAGTTTTGTATAGACTTGGATAGGATTGCAGTGTAAGCATTAGTCATGTCAAGTTATTTAGCATTTCTATTTCAACTTATATTGCTTATCTTCTTTTAGGAGATCCATTATTTTCTTCTTGTTATTTTATAATTTCTAATCATACTATAATAATCCTAAAGTAATTACTAAAGTATTCTGCCCTAGTACTCTTAGTAGAACTTTAATTATTTTCATCTTATTTTTTTCTTGTTATAAGGTATAATTAAAATTGACATTCATTATTTGTCTTTCAGATTGTTTGAATTTGTTTTCTAACAATAAAAAACATTAATGTCTAGAACTGAGATCTTTAAAAAGTTCCTTGATACAGTATTTCTAAAATGATCTTACTATAGTTAATAAAAGCAAAATAGACAGCATCAAGATTAATCAAGTAATGAAATTAGCTACACATTTAATAACCTTTTTCCTGGTTATCAACTGATCATGAATATTTTCTACAAATCAGTTGCAATTATGCTAGCCTTGAAAATATGATAATTTGCATCATATAATTTTCAATACCAGTGAGCATGTGGGCTTTCTTCTTCTTTTTGGGTGGTCTCGTTCCTTCTATTAAGTGTGATGCATGGTATTTTGTCTTCATTTTGTCCCATGTCTGTGCCACAAAGACACACATACAGGTGAACTACAACTGTAGATCATCATGCCACAGATGTTGTTCACTTCACTGAACAACCTTCAACAGATTGTCAAAAAACAGAATACCTATGTAGCTCTTATGCCCTAAGCAATGGTAATCATGTGAGGGCTATGTTTGCTGTCCCTGCATTGTGTTTCCTGCTAGCCATATCGTTCACCATCCACATGTTGGGTGGTGAACTCTAAAATCAAAAGCTTTGTCTATATGCGTATTGTTCCCCATATGACTTAGAAAACTAAACATGTAGTGCAGTCTTCCCAATCTGAATGTCCCCCAATACATCAGTGGTAGGGGAGGTGGGACCACCAGGGGGCATGACATTGTGGGTGGGACAAGTAAGTACAGCCTGCCCTTTGCCTCCCATGACTACCGTATTGTGATGCATAATGCCTTAATAGGGTTCTGTGCTCCCGTCTAACAGGGAAGCTCATGTACAGCATCTTCTGACAGCTTCTTCTTGATGTCATAAGAGAATATAGATGCTTAGAGCTTACATGTAAAGGGTTTGGCTTGTTTCTTGCCATAATATACCTGCTGGTTTCAATGCTTCTCCTAGAGTTATTATATTATCACTAACATGAAGAATAATGCAAAATAATGTATTTCAAATATATTTCAGTATTTCAAAATAATGTTTTGTTTTCTTGATGCTTCCTTAACTGCTTTGCCTAACTTCCTGAGGGTAGATAGAAAGGGAAACACTTATTCAAATTCACCCTACAGATCCCATAAATGAGGTCACAAGCATGGCTTTGGCATACCCAAAGGTCAAAATAGTTCACTGTCTACTTGTTCTTCAAATGTTTGTATGAAGAGAAGGCTGTGATAAAGCCAATACTGGTTTTGTGTTTGTACGAGTTGAGTGAGACTGACTTGATGGGGGCGGGGGAGTATAGCATTGGCAATGGCAACACTTCTGAGCGCTTTCAGGGTCTCAGGAGTGATTAAAAACTACAATCAACATCTCTCTATATAGATTGCCTAAAAATAAAATGAAAAAGTCATTGAACACATGCAGAGACTTGCCACAAAAACACAAAGCATCAACTCACTTGTATAGCAACAATGACATTTAAGTACAAAGGCACAAATACAACATGGAACCAGGCATACGCTGGCAAAGGTCAACTGGAATGCAAAAGTGTTTTGTTTTGTTTTGGGGGGTTTTTTGTCTCCAAGAAAAAAGAAAATGTGGCTATTTCAGCAGGAGAAATAATAAGGTGGACACAAACAGGATGCAAAGCAAATTATCTTTTTTATTTTTTAAAAGGAACGTAGAAAGCAAACTCACTCTTACTCTGCTTATTCTTTCCAGCAATACTTGCTATAATGTAAAAAGTATTCACTGATCTTAAATGTTAGAACATTTCAAGCACTGCAAGACATTTCACTGGCTCACAACAGGCCCTGAATATACACGGTAAAGTATTGTGAATGCTTGTGTGTGTGCCATGGGAAAACATGGCATTATAATTTGGCTGAATACACATATGATTGAGCATTTGAGGAGGGGTGCTTCCAGAGCCAAGCATCTATCCTTGAATGCTTACGAGTAAGATCAGATTGAGTACAGCGCAGCCTGCAAAGCAGGAGGCTTCTCCATAGAAGAAACATTGTGCAGAATGTCAGTGTCTCTAAGGATTCTAAGACTTATACTCCCAGTCAGAATCAAGAAATGATGCTGTATTGGAAGTGCTTCTCCTGCACTAAGACAAATTCCTTGGCCATGGTACAGGGAAAAGGATAGATGGCAGAGGTGGAGATGGAAAGTGCTTCTGAAGGGCCCTTGAAGCTTTGTAAGCATGCCTTGAACACCTTTGAAACACACACAAGGCCATGATCCCTTTGAGGTAGGAGCTGGATCACCTATTTTAACTTCATTTCCCTGCTGCTTCAGGAAAAGGGGGAAAGATAATATTTCAGCGCTGTGACAAACCCTATCTTCTGAACAGACCAACACTGCCCCCTAGAGCATCTGTGATTTAGCCCACCTGGCATGCAGACCTGAACAGACAGAGATACCTAATCATTCAATAAACATTTCCAGGCTAAGCTCATTTGCAGGCTAAATCCTTTTTCACACTATGCATCTCGTTGGAACTGACCGCCTCTTCTTTTATGTAAATTTAGAGTTGTTACGAAGGAGGGTCAAGCGTCTAAGCGATGTCCTGATTTTCTGGCTAGACTGCTGAGCTCCTACTCAACAAAACAGCAGTCTGTCTCCACCAAGGAGTCATCTTTCCCTGGTGTCAGATGCCCATAAATACGTAATGTTTCATTCTCAGCCCATCTTCCTGGGTAGCACCTATCCAGGAGTCCATAGATTCTCTCTCTCTTAGATCCTTTTCTCTGCAAGGAACTTTGCACATGTCCTGAAACCCAAGCTTTTAATTATGCAGTAACATGCAACTAGCTAAATTAGATTGACTTTGTTGGTTTTTATCTGGGATTCTGTATTGTGGTTGTTCCCTTCTTTTGTTCTTGTTTTCTTTGCTTTGTCGCAATAAACCCTTTTTTATATTTGGATATTTGGTTAAATTGTTTTAAAAGGTAGTTTCTTACTAAAACCTTAGCTAGAAGCCTGCACCATTGCTAAGCTACCCCTTGTGTTCTTAGAATATTTCACAAGATTTTGTTCTCCGTCTAAAAATCCAAAAGTGCTTTCCTTTTTATTTTTCACTAGAACTGAGCTAAAGGGAAGTAGTCCTTTGCAATAAGATTTACCTTCCCCCCCACCCCGCCCACAAAAGCCTAGACAGCCTAGTTCTTGCACCTTAGCCTGTTGTAATTCTTTTTTATTTATTTACAATATTTATGTAGTGTTCCATATCTAAAATAGATAGTGGAGCAGTGAACATAGGAATAGAGAGTAAGAAAGAGAGAGAGATTAAAACAGCAAATTAAAATCGATCAATTTAAAAGGAAGTACCAATTAAAACTGGTGGTTTGTTAGTTGAGAAATGCTTCCTTGAAAAGAGTAGTTTTCAGGAGGCACCAGAAGCAGCATAGTGTAGGCGCCTGCCTGACCTCCAAGGGCAGGGTGTTCCAAAGAGAACGGGCCACCACACTAAAGGCTGTTCTCCTGGTGGGCTCCAATCAGGCCATAAGTCCATGTGGAACCACCAGAAGCATGCCCTCTAATTACCTCAGTCACTGGGCAGGTTGGTAAGGGAGAAGGTGGGGTGGGGTGGGAGCTTGCAAAGAAGGCTGTAAAGCCAGGAAAGTCATAGCCATCTTCTCAGATCAGTAACAACCACTCATTTCACGCATTACACATTTCGCCAAGTATTTCATACAATATATTTTATGAATTCTGAGGTCATGCAAGAATCACACTCCATCTTCACACATGATTCAGAGCCTGCATTGAGCGGGGAGGGGGGGCTGGACTAGATTATCTCTAAGGACACTTCCAACTCTGTGATTATATGTTCCCATGACAAGGCCTGTACTGGTTCATTGTGTGAGTTGGCCCCTTGTGGGTAATTCAGAAAAAACGAGAAACAAGTTCAGCAACAGCTTCTGTAGCTGAGGATGTAGACTGCTTGTGTTTGTTTTCTTTGTAAGTTCAAGTTTCAAGCATATATAATAGAACTGAATCCCATTGCAATTGATGGCACTGAATTCTGAGCTAACATGGTTAGCCATGGACAAAATCCGTGCTGGCTGTCGACCTGCTGAGTTGCTGCTCTAATGGCACCCTGGCGGGTTCTCTCCTCTGCGTTTGTGAGAATAATGACATGATTACCTCTATGCATTTTGCAACAACCCTACAACAACTAGCAATATGAACAGGACAGAGAAAGGGTGTCACTAATTACATGTATCCTTCATGGTCCAATAAGGCACCGCTGACCTGGTATTTCTCACTAGAGAACTTTCCACACAAAAAATGTGCCCCTCAGAGCAAAATATCAAAAGGTGTGAAAATCCTTGAAAGACTTAGGAGCATATCAGAGGCAGCCGCAATGGTAGTGACATAGCAGACTTTCTTTTCTTTTTAAAAAAAAACCCTGTTTTTTTGTTTTGTTTTTTTAAAAGAAACCAAACAGGGCAAATGGCAATGACCTGGGAACCAAAGAGCATGTTATGCAGGACAAGGGGTGACATCTTCAGGTTTTCTGTGATTAGTTACAGATGTGTGAGGGGAATTGTTCTTGGGAGTGCAGCACTCAGGGAAGGTTTGTTCTTTCCCTCTCCAGCTGCAGTTGGGATGGAAAATCCCTCCTCCCTGTATGGCTACAAAGCTACTGGAGGCTGGTGGTTCTGATGTCAGCATGGTGGTGAATCTGCCCTGGGTTTCAGCCAGAGCCGATTAGAACTCCAAAGGTGCTCTCCAAGGTACTTCATATTTGATCATTCCTTTAGAGTTCTGACTGGTTCTGACTTAAAAGCTGAGCGGATTCACCACCCACTGACATCAGAGCCAGCAGATTTCACTTTATGAAGATTAGGGGAGAATGTTTCCGTTGGAACCAATGGCAACTTTTTTTTCTAAGCATCATTGATGTGCTACTGTCGCAGCAATTTTCATCCTAACTGTGGCTAGGAAGGAATACACCTCCCCAGAACTCTAAAAGAGCAATTCAAGGTGCTGAAACCTTCCCCCAAAATAGATTCAGCACCTTCTATAGCTCCCTTTGAGTTCTGACTGGTTCTGACTAAAAACCTGAATTACAGCACCACCAAAACTGGAGCCAATTGAATTGCCATAAGAACAAGACAGGCCATCTGCCTGGGTTCTCCATTCTGCCTCTGTAAGCTGAGCCCTGTTCCTATTATCCCGTCCACTGCTCATATGGCCCATATGAACATAGGTCTGAGGTTGGAATGTCCTACAAACATTGATTTCCATTCTGGGTTCATTACACAAAATATTTCCTTTTTCCAGCCATCTCAAGACATCTATTCTTCTGATTACTGGGGTTTATCACAGAATACAGAACTGGAACCTTTTTGTAATCATGTAGAGACTACCCTCAAGAGGATTGCTTAATCCAAGAAAAAAAATCATACGTAACTCTCTCCCCCCAAAAGGGGTAACTCAGGTTTTATAGGTAGACAATTTGCCAAAGTGTAGATTCAAGAGGGATCAATGATGTCATCAATTCTTGTTATCATATTAGCAAGCATATCTGTAAAAATCATTAGTAATGAAATACATAACAACAACTGAGAATTGTTAATATGACACCATTCATGAAGTGTAATGAAAATCAACAAAATGATAAGTTGTCTTAAGTATGGAGAGGGAAGGCTTCTGGGTATCAGTGAAAGATATAGATATATTGTTTATAATTTACCAACAGTATTTTGAAATGGCGTTAATATAACTAAGACCACAGCTTAATTTTATTTGGATTTGTAACAGGGAACCACCAATGAACATCAATAATAATAATAATAATAATAATAATAATAATAATAATAATAATAATAAATAAATTTATTTCTTATCCGCCTCTCCCTTTGGATCAAGGCAGGGAACAACATTAGTACAATACCGTGTAAATCAGATACACAAATTAATTAAAAGAGCATATAAAATCAATACAGCATCAAAATAACTATCAACAGATCTTAAAAATTCTTGGTTTAACATTCATCTGGGTAATCTTCCAGAACAAGCTAATGCAAGCTAGCACAACTGGGCTGAAGTATCGGACCCAGATGAATTTTGTAAGTTTCAGGAGATGAAAATGTCAACCTGCTACTTGAACCATAAGAAAGAAAAACCTCAGCTATCTTCTTAGAATTTCACATGGAAGTTCCCTGGCTGGTTCTACAAAAGTGGGAGAGGGACAATATTTGATCCAGTTGGACATCAGGAAACTTCCTGGCTGTTAGAGCAGTACGACAATGGAACCAGTTACCTAGGGAGGTTGTGGGCTCTCCCACACTAGAGGCCTTCAAGAGGCAGCAGGACAACCATCTGTCAGGTATGCTTTAGGGTGGATTCCTGCATTGAGAAGGGGGTTGGACTTGATGGCCTTATAGGCCCCTTCCACCTCTACTATTCTATGATTCTAATACAAGCTACTTTATACTACTCCAGAGGGGGAAAGGTTGTCAAATTTCTTCTATATGCCATTCCCTAAATTCTATCAATTCCGGTTGGCTGAACTACACAGGTCTCAAAATCTGGAGCAATTATCCACCACTTGGGTGTTTTTAGAAGGAATGTGCACAGACAACTAGATTTGGCTCCAATCCTGATTTGACATTTCAGGAAATAGTTCAAAGTGGCTCAGTCTGATTCTGAGGCTGTCCGCTCAGACTCAGGTACTGAAACCCAGTTGAGATGTGGAAAACTGAAGCTTCATGCTTCCCATTGACTATCATGGGAAATAAAGAACAGCTTTTTTTTAATCATTGGCAAACATGGATGATCTTTGCATAAATAGTAACCCTTAGGAGGAGAATCCGTCTGCCAAATTTCAGACAAATAGATGCAAGAAAGTGGAGGTGCTACCTGCCTTTATATTTTTGATTAATGTGTTTTTAAAGAGAACTGCCAGGAACTGTTGTACTTCTTGCAGAACTGGGTGAAATTTGTCCCTTCTGAGGAGATCAAGCTGAACTATAGCTGAAGTGAAAGGGGGTCGTGCAAGAGCAGCCTTGACGTTTTAAGGGTATCCCACCAAAAAGACATTTATCCCCTGATGTTCCTTGTAGATCACTGCTCTAAAAATGGTTCACAGGATAGAGGTGGCCCTAAGTAAGAACCCTGCAATGTTTCAGAAAGAGAGTGCAGAAGTTCAGATGGAAGAGGATCCTAAAAACTGAGGGTGTGTGTAATTCACTTCACTTCCCTCCTCCAAGTTGTTGGTTGTTGTTGTTGTTTTGAGGGGACTAATTTGTATGAAAGTCACATACATCATAGAGATGCCTCCATGCAAGAACCATGCAACGTTTCAGAAGAATAGGTACAGGGACTAGGGAGTTACGATGACTGAACACCAGTTTGAGTCTCTCTTGCTCTCGTAATAGTGAAGCATGCTGGCATTGAAAAGAAAGATTTTTCCTTGCTGGAAGAAGTCTGATTTAATTGAAAAGGAAAAAGGAAAGGATTTTTAAATCATGAGCAAACTTAACTTAAACCAAACCAACCTACTCCCAACACAACATAGAATCTCATAACTTACTTCCTACAGAACAAGATAGAAGCTGAGAATAACATTTTTTGTTTGTAACTTACAATCCCTCTCTCAAAGCACAGTGACTAGAAAGCCCTTGCTTAAACCTGACCTAAAATTAGAAGGTTGACCTGTTAGTTCCTCAACCATGCTACTTCCCTCTCCTTCAGTGTTTGCAGTGAAACACTACCAAAAGACACTATTTATGGAGACAGACTGGGCATATCTACACCACTCCTTTTTTCTGGGGTTGTCCCTGGATCATCCCTGTGCATCCAAATGATGCACAGGGGATCCCAGGGGCAGGCAGGGACGACCCCTGCATTTTCCCAGGATAACTGGTTGCCCAGTTATCCTGATTTTCACCATGGTCCCAGGTCCATCCCAAGGATCGCAAATGGTGTACTGTGCGTTCGTGGGGCCTGAAATGGGCCCGGAGCCACACAGGGTGGCTCCATACCCAAGGGAGTGGGGGGGAGCAATTTCACCATCCCAGGGATGGCAGGGGATTGGGTGTGGGGGTTACCATGTTTTTCGCTGTGTGCGTGTGTGGCTCCACTTTTTAAAAAATGGCAGCCGCAATGTCCCTCTTTCCTTCCAGGATGTTATGCGGCCATCAAGATGCTGGGGGTGGTGGTCATGGAAACAGGTAAGTCCGTGATCCACCTTCTCTCTACACCCTTAAGGTGTAGACATGCCCACTATCTGAAGCCTGAATCAAGTACAAAGCTTAATGCAGGTTACAGCTTCAGTTCTGGTCACTTTGGAGGAAAAGCCCCAGAAATGGTCCAAAGGAGGTTGATTTGGCTCAGACTTGGGCAGAATTCAATGCATATCCCTAGTTCTTTAGTTATGTATGTTAAGGGGTGATGGCATTTTCACCTTGAAGCCTAAAAACCATACAGCACTCTCACTCTGTGGAACAATTTATACATTACATTTTCAACATGGGTACATATGTTATCAAGCCTTCCACTCCCTGAATTATCTCCAGAAGGCAGCAGGCTGCCTTCCTGTAGTAGCCAATAGACATGGTATCAGCTGGAGGGCTTTGTTTCCTACATTCAAATATCCACTGTAAATATATATAAATTGTTCCTGAAGTAACAGTTGCTTGGGCCATGGCAGGCTGCTCTTTTTGCTTACAAATAGAATCCCACTTTTCCTCACAAACTGTCCAGAGGAACGCAGACTCCCCACTTGTCTATGCAGGAAACAGGAGATTTCATCTGTCTGAATGATCATCAGCTATGAATAAAGAGGGGTAGTTAAACACTGAGTTGGCAGAATGTTATTTGGAGAACTTTCTTTGCCCCTGGCCTGTTTGCCTCTGGGCATCTTTCTTTCAGGAGTGTCCCTCTGCAACAGTTGTAAGGTGCTGAGCTAGGCAGACCTAGGAACCAATTTCAAATCTTATAGCTGAGAACCTGATATATGATCTCCCCCTAACATTTACCAGCTGTTTGCTGTTGCTTGAACATTTGAGATAGCCTGACCTAGAGACAAGTGTTGTGTATATGTGTGATTCCTGGCTGCACAATTGCACCGCAGAGCAGAACCCCAAATTTGCCATTCTCAACACAATTACTATGACTAAGATCCTTTGAGCAGAATGGGAGTTACTTCAGAGTAAACATGCAGGAACTGTCAACTTACATCCTGATGAATGTGGCTATTTCATTAAACTCACAGATGGTGGAAAAGTTAGACACTGATTTGAAATCAATAATGTGAGCATTCTGGTTTGCCATTTTGATCGACTTGTAAGTTATAAAGGTTTATAAAATTAATACATTAATGTCTGTGGAAAAATTGTACAGTGGAGGGAAATTTTAAGACCAAATATAGTTCAGTTAGGCTCTGTATCTCTTTAAAGGATGAACCAAACAAAATCACTATTGTGTTGCCATTGTCAGATTTTATTTTTTTTAGTAAGCAATGTGAGGGACAAAAACTCATAAGAACCAGTGCTGGTCCCTCGATGAGCAAAAAGAGTAAACATAATTTATGCCTGTCAAGGGCATGATTAAACTTCAATTCAAACTTGTCCTAACCAGAAAATAAATTGCCTCTGCAATCTTGAACAAGGCTTTCTAGACACTTTTTTTAAAAAGAAAAGTGCGTGAGAGTGCCTGTCCTCACAGAGAAGTATGATTTATGAAAGTATTGATTTCTTTGTTAAATAATTAATTAGCTGTCCCACCACAATATTATTTATCAAAGATTTTTGGCATATAATTAAATTGTCATATAATAGATTGCATCCATGTAGATTCATTAAATATTAAAAAAAAATACATCTGACATTGCTCCCCTTTTCTTTGGTTAACAACATATTTTCTCTCTTTTTTCCCATTAAGGTCAATAATGATAGGTCCCCACCCTTATTATAAAAGCTTTAGTGGCTATTTGGCATGACTGAAAAGCTCATCAAAAGCATCCTCCAAAGGTTATCCATTTACTGCCTTTCAGTGAGTGACTTTGATCTTTTATCAACCAAAGCCTCCCAATCAACTCCTTATAGTAATGGCTAATGAAACTTTTGCCACAGAGCCAGGTACTCCATCAAGTCTTTGCAGGTGCCAAAGAGTCTAGTGGAATGTAAGGAAATGATTAAAATGAGATCAGTGGTTTGAATTTTCATTGTATCAAGGATTTTTATTGGGTCTTGGGTGTGACACAGCTTCTCTAGAGCAGCTATGACTCCCCCATTTTTACTCTAGAGTAGGCACAGAGGCCCTGCCTGGATTGGGACCCTAGCAAGGGAAGTAGGAGGCTTTCACCCACACATATATACACATGCATTATGGGATCCCAGCACATACTGTAGAGTAAACATGAAAAAATTGACATGGCCGCTACATAAGGATTTAAAATAATGTCTGTTTTGGCCCTTGTTGTGCAGTATCCTAAGTGCTTGTTTGCTAGATGCTCCATGAATGGGCTTGTACATGGCTTCACAACAAGTTGTGAACCGCCCAGAGAGCTCCGGCTATTGGGCGGTATAGAAATGTAATAAATAAATACATAAATAAATAAGTTATTCACAAGCAGCATGCTCACTGAATTAGAGCAATAAAGTTAAGCATAGATTTAAGCTATTTCCCAAATTGTGGCCTTTGTAAAGTTCATATGACAACTGCCATCTTAAACATTACTAAAAACACAATGTTGAAGAGGAGGCAGTGTTAGTAGGCTATAAATTATTCTCAGGCTTTTTGTATAACAGATACAGAAGAAAGTTTTGTACTATGTAACACAAGAGAGTTGCATAAACATTGGAGGTCTCAGCATATCCAATAAGAAGAGTTGTTTTGCGTATACCTTGAAAAAGTGTCTGTCATTTTCGTTTGCCACACCTGAAGAAATCAAAGCTCACAGTTACCAAGGGTGCTTCCAGATTATGCTTTCTTTGCCTCATTGTCCAGAGGTTTACAGGGAGGGCAGATGATGTCTTCTACTCATGACCTTCCCACAATTTCTTACTGCTTCTGCTGTCTTTAACACTGTTAAGGAGGAAAAGACTGATCAGCCACATAATGCCTTCTAATCACTCCTGCTATGAGCCCTCCATCTAGAAGATGGGGAGTAAAATGTCACTAATTTTAGGGGGCAGTGCCCCTCTAGCAGCTAGGAAAAAGCAAAGGAACCTCTCGTGCAAGCACTGAGTTATTACTGGCTCTTGGAGGGAAGCCAGCTTTCGCTGACGTTTTCTTGGGAGGCCTTATAGCGGGGTGGTTTGTTACTACCTTTCCCCCAGCTAACAGGGTACTCATTTTACCGACCTTGGGGGGATGGAAGGCTGAGTCAACCCAAGCCAGCTGCCTGAAACCAGCTTCTGCTGGGATCGAACTCAGGCTGTGGGGAGGGTTTCAGCTGCAGAAACTGCTGCTTTACTGCTCTGCGCCACATGAGGCTCTAGCAGCTAAGACAGCCCCAAAGCCAGAGCCCTCTCTTCCATTCCCAAGCACCTCATATAGGCATCTGTCACTCACTCTACCTTCAACAGTTCTGGTCAGCAAAGTCACCATTGGCTGTGCATTCTATTAATCACAATGAGCTGACTCATTTCTGTCCCTGCCTCCATAATTCTAATGGGGAGTCTGAGAACCTTCTCTCTCTGGGTACCAGCCCATGCGTATCAATTCCATGAAGCTGATTGGTGGGAGATTCAGATACAAGGAAGTACTTCAAATAGTACATAGTTAAACTGTGAAATTCGCTACCACACGATGTAGTGATGGTCACCAATTTGGATAGCTTTAAAAGGGGGGGTAGATAAATTCACATGGGTGGGAGGGTGCTGTTACACTGTGTCCTGCTTGTGGGTCCCTAGTCAACAACTGGTTGGCCACTGTGTGCACAGAATGCTCAACTAGATGAAGCCTTGGTCTGATCCAGCAGGACTGTTCTTATGTTCAATAGCCTGAAAGAGAGTGCTGAATGGAATGCCCTCTAATTAGCCTCCTTTTATGCTGTTATTTTTGAATACCTCTCCATTCCAAACATAGCTTGGGTTTGTTTGTTTGTTTGTTGGCTTATTGGTTCCCTTGTACACTTACTCTCAAAAAGCACTTGGTCAAGAGCATCAGGATCAAGGAGAAGACAGACTAGAAGCAGCAGGTGCTGCCAACGCCACTACCTTTCCTTTTATTTAGTTTCATATTTTACTTCTTGAGACTGATAATGTGTGAGAATGAGGGTTCCTCTACAGTTGAAGCAAAAATTCCACAGTCTTACCTAGACTTCATTTTCCAGAGTCTTTGCAGGATTACGATCAACACAAAACATGCACTTCCCCCTTTTCTTCCATTTCCTTTGTGAGCAAGTTCCATATGTTTCATTTTTACAGCCAGTAGATGGCACTGTGATATTGCACGGTTCTGGAAGTACACCACCTCTTTGGTGGTGGTTTATATTTATTACTACATTTTCAGCAATTTCTAAAATGATGGAATAAAGCTTTAGAACAACAGGAGAGGCACTGGGGGGGTGACTGGATCATAAAAAGGACCCAGGAACTTCTGTGAGTAAACAACCATGAGCACACAATAAATGCCTCATGTACAAACGACATGAATGGGTGGTGGTCGCAGCATCATCAGAGCAAAGGATTCTTGTAGAGTGAAGGTCTGGAAGAAAGCACAGCAGAGTGAATTTTTATTTTTATTCTTTTTCTTTGTTCTCCTTCCTTACACTAAGCTTTATTGCTTTAAATCCCTCCCCCATTGCTCCCAATGCAGGCAAAATCACAGGGGGGGGGGTGAGATTAAATTGCCCCCTCCATTGCTTCCAAAGCAGTGGAATTTTGCCTGCACTCAGTGCAACATAGGGCACAGTTCATCTTCATCACCCCTGTTTCTCTCCCAATGCAGACAAAATCCCAACAACTTTGCCTGAATGGAAGCATAGAATCATAGAAACATAGAATAGTAACGTTGGAAGGGGCCTATAAGGCCATCGAGTCCAACTCCCTGCTCAATGCAGGAAGTAACTAGGATGGGCAAGGAGTTTCAAGTATAAACGTTTGTGAGTATGTGGGGGATGAGGGTGAACGTTCTCTTTCAGGGGCACTTTTCTCTTTCAGGCTGCAGTTGATCTTATATCCAATTACCCATCAATAAGCCACATTAAACTCAATGGGACCAACTTCTGAGTAGACATGTCTGGGACTGCCATGTCAATTGACGTTTTTTAAAAAGAAAGCAATGTCATTGAAAAGACATTGAAGCATTTTGCTCGTGTTCAGAGAGAATTGGTCCTCAGGTCCATTTTTTAGAAGAGAAGACAGTTATTTTCTCAGAGGGTAGACACTCTGGAGAAGCATTTTATTCTATTGCATTGTTATATATACTATATAATAATACTTAGAATTTCTGAAAGGTTTTATGAGTGCACAAAGCCCTTTGTATACATTATTATTATTATTATTTTGATATTGTATTGTTCTTAAATTATATTTTTCTGTTATTTATTTTTATTTCTATTGTTAGAAATATGGTATATATTGATTTTAAGGGACAGGGATCCCTGTTAAATAAATCATGGGGATTTCTATATTGTGTGTCTAAGTTGCTTTGAGGCTGCTTTTTGCAATAGGAATTGATGCATAAATTTGATAAATAATAAGAATACGCTAGTTCAATAATCCTTATAGCAGCCCTAACTCTGAGTCAGATCAGTACTGTTGTTCCGATCGTGCAGAGGGGATGTGGAACTGAGGCTAGGCATAGGTGCAGTTAGGTAATTTTAGACACTTTGGGCTTAGTGTTCTTTTGGAGGGTGTGCGAGAGGGACCCCATAGCTGGCAATGTGCAGTACTTCACTCAATTCAAAATGTTTTTGCAATTCTTTTTTGGATGACCTGCTTATACAGTCCATGTGTGCTTGGGATATGTTGTAGGTGTCTATGTCTAACACTGTCCCTACAATCCGTTGTGGTGGTGGTGGTGGCAGTGGTGGTGGTGGTTGAATCCATTGAATCCATATGAGCCTCAGGCATGCTGCAGATTTCTGGGTCTGACCATTTTTTCCACTCTTGGCTCCACCTACAGTGACCTGCCCTCCATCCTGCCCCATCAGTCCCAATGGGCACCATCCACCACTGTTTGCTGGGTGAGCAATAGTAGGGGAAGGCCATTTCCTTCTCTGCTTGTGGGCTTCCCAGAGGCATCTGGTTGGCCTCTGTGGGGAAAAGGCTGCTAACTAGGATAGACCTTTGGTGTGATCCAGCAGGACTGAGCTTATGGTCTCTTAAGTGAGTGTTCCCAATGCATGTATTTAATAAAAGTAGGTAACTATCTTGGCTATGTATCTACATTACCTTTAGAAAGTTTCGTATTAATGAAAACACATTAAAGAGCAAAATTACAAAATGTGACCAGAATGTGTTCTGTTTGTAGACACCATTTAGTTATCATAACAATGTTTTCTACCAAAAAGGGACAATTATAAAGCATAGTTAGAGGTTAAACTAAGCTAGAGGAGACCTTGTGTTTTTAAAGCTTCTAGAAATGAAATCACTATTTCCACTGTATGCACAACCATTTTGAAAAAGGTTAAAACAGAGTAGAAAGAAAGAAAGAAAAGAAAATCAAATACTACAGAGAGAGCATGATGAGCAGTGAGTCCCTTCACAGCTCACTGAAGGTACAAAATCTGACAAGTAGAAGAATTAGGATCAAACTGTGTCTTAACTGGATGAATGGTTCCCACAGAGCCACATTTATCCTGAGGGGGGAAATCGTAAGAAACAGACTTCCCAGAATCACAGTGCTTAAGATTTTGGAGACTTCGTTATGCTAGAATTTAGGTGTATAGAGAGGTATGCTTGTGGCTTATTTTAAACATTCAAAATCTCAAGGGTAGAGTTATTGTTAATGTTCATTTCTTCACTACTTCAAGGTTTTGGATAGTATCCTCTTGTGCTCACAAGTCATGCAATAGGCCTTTGGTGTTTCTAAAGAATTGAAATGAGCATTAAAAAAATGTTTCTGGAATGAGGCAGGTCAGTAGAGCTTGCAGAAGGGGGTTCAGCTTACCTGTCCAGAAATGAGCATTTTTGCTTATTTCCAGGGTTGTTGTTTTTTTTAGAAGTGGCAAAGCCCTGTTGCGCAAGCAGTGCATCCTGCAAACACAATGGAACTAGCAACAGCAGAACAGCCCCACTGGATATTGCCCTATATTTGTGAGTGGAGAAGGAAGTACGGAATAAAGACACAGATACCAGAGCTTGGGCTAAACCACGGCCTCTTTATTTAACAACAAAGGAGATTCAACCCCTCCCTGGAACTGCATGTGAGTGTGGGAATCAATATGTACTAATATCAGGCTACTTGCCAGATTTAAGGGCAAGCCACTCTCTTAAACCAGGAGTCGAGTAACCTGGCCCTTTCTTATATGAACTAGCAAAGGCAGAACAGCCCCACTGGATATTGCCCTATATTTCCCTTCAAAATTATTTTGCGGTTTCCTTATTTCGTTATTCTTAGGGCCATTCCATACATTACCTTTGCATTATGGTAGCTGTCAATATCCAGAACCAAGTGTTCATAGACCAATTTTCACTACTCCAGTCTTTGAAACAATAACAGTACACAGGTTCCATGTAGAGATGGGCAAACAACCAATGTTGAGGTTCACCAAGAGGTTGATACTTGCCTCTCCTTTGATTTCCATGATCGCTGATCGATTTGCATGAATGGGAAAGTGGTACGAATGAAACTTGATTGAACAAGAAATTGTGCAAAAAAATGAGTATTTTGTTGTTCAATATTTCCCCATAGACGAAAGCATGAAATTGCACGTTATTTTTTTAAAATGCAGAATTTTGAACTGTTTTTTCTCTGAAATTTGCTTAATTTTTGAATGCAAGTGAACGTTGGAGAATTTGCAAACATTTTCAGAGAACACTGTGGGCGCTACAAACAGGGCATGCTTCATTGTTTTGCAAACACAAAATGAATTCTTCTACATGCCTAGTTCCATCCCTTGCTAGATAGAGAAGATCTTGCAGAGCTGATCCATGCTTTTGAAACCTCCAGTCTTGACAGTTGTAATATGTTCTATATGAGGCGGCCCATGAATACAACTTTGGGTTAAACTACATGTGATTCTAAATTTACTACTTGGAGTGGCATGACTGATTTTAAAACAACAACAACAACCTTAAAATACCATCCACAAGGAAGAAAATCACCAATGGCAGTTTATGTCCTGTGCCACATAGCACCTTGGAGGAAGGGGGCAATTTTCATTGGGACCACAGCTTGGGATAAAAGGGTTAAACTCCCTTCCCTGCATGCCCACAGTCCCAGTCCTACCTCATCCCCTGTGGTTCTCTATTAAAAATCCATCACACAACTCCCAGTGGCATCTTAGGCATCTCATGTCATTTGGCCCTCAGAGGCTTCAACTAGTGCACATCACTGCTGATCATCTATGAATGGATGTTGGTAGATCCCATGATATATCAACTGCCGTGGCTGCCAGTGTGCTTCTGGGCTCAATTCAAGGTGTTGGTGTTAACCTGGGCCGATATATTCGAAGACGGCCTCTCCTTGTATCATCCCCCACTGATTGTCTAATTGGCTGCATTACGCACTCATCATTTGTATAGATCTAAAGTTTCTGGATGCTGATCTGCAATCTGAGAAATGTGATGATCAATAACTGGCTCTACTCTGAATTTTCCGTTTCCTTCAGTAATTTGCTGCACATTTCTCTGCTATCCATCCCTGTCAGTAAGTGGAAAGTGGCAAAGTAGGTCAGTGGTGTAACCTTACCAACCCACTTGACCTACTTTCATTCTTTGCAGCGATAGAACAGCACAGCAGCAGTCCAGAGGAGGCGACCAGTGAAAAAAGACATACATATGCTAAGAGACAAGATGATCATAGAGTTTATTGTGTTCAATTCTTAAGAGAAATTGGGGGCTCCTAGAAAGTGAATAGTAATTCTTTCCTATTTCTCAGTCTCCAAGCTCCTTGGCAGCCTAGCTTCCCTGCCACATTCTTTTGTTTCCAGGCCTTTGTCATTTCCCTTCTTTTCTTTTTCTTCTTCACAGATTTTTGCTCCATATAGAAGTGGCTGTAGCAGTTGCTCTTCTTCCTCAAATTGCGTAATCTGGCAATAAGAAAGGTCTTCCTGTTTCTCTCTGGCCCCCTCAAGAAGAAAGAGGGGCTCTGGCATCTCATAAGAAAGGCCTTCGAAAAGTCAGAGCAGGCAAGCAAGATTCCAGTATTTGTAATGGCCCTCTCTTTTCCTTCCTGAGGATTTCTTAAGAATGCAAAGAAGAATCATAGAATCATAGAATAGCAGAGTTGGAAGGGGCCTAGAAGGCCATCGAGTCCAACCCCCTGCTCAATGCAGGAATCCACCCTAAAGCATCCCCGACAGATGCTTGTCCTATGTGTGGATTTCAGAATATCAGAGCCTTTCCTAGCACCATATTATGCCCTAGGAAAGAGAAAACTGAGGAAGAAGAACTGCTACTGGTTCCCCAAATGCTACACAGAGCACAAAGAGTAACCAGTAAAAACACAATCCAAAAAGCAGAGTCAGGCAGGAGTCCAGAGATTAATAGCTGGGAGATTCAAACTCAGAACACAGTCAGAGGAAAAACAGGCTACCAAAGACTGGGACTGAAGATAAGGCGTTGATTCCAGCAGCTCTAACTTTAAAATAGGGAGCCAACATATCCAGAGCTGCCAGAGCCCCACCCAGGGCTTGGTTGCATCTTGTCAGAAGCTTGTGTCAGATGTGCTCTTAATGAGAAGAGCCCTAATCTTGAGTAGTCTTCTTCAGTAAAGGAGTACTCCTTCACCTGGCCACTGCCCTATCATGGATCTTAAGGCATTGGGATACTCAGGGACTAGGTGATGGCCCAGACTCCCCCTCTTCCTCAAAATCTGAGCTTTCTGCCTCTCCAGGAAGCAGATCCAAAGGCATTACCACTGAGGGGCCCAGACCATGGTCTTCTGAGTTGACTTGTTCCCTGTGACTATCTGGCTCTGGAGGTTCTGGTTCCTCCTCTGAAGATGACAGCATGACGCTAGGGAACATGACACACAGGGGCATGTCTTACTGCAATGTTGGCAAACTGCTTGGTGCAGAGCATGCACAGACATCCCAACCCAGTATTGAGAAGAATATGGTGTGTTCAATTCAACCTAGCACAGAGCAAGTTAAGGCATGGAGAGCAATTTAGAAAGCAATTTTGCCATGAGGGCATCAGCACTGGGGCTGTTTCTGCACCAGCCTGAAAATCTGGGCTGGTCACAGCTGAGTCCCTGTGCGTGCAAATGACACACAGGGCTTCCCAGGGGCAGAGGGGGGTCGAGCACACATTTTCCAGGGATAAATAATCTCTGGGAAGATCTTGGGATCTTGGGATCATGATCTTGGGATCATGGCTGCCTGTCCCAGCTTCTTCCCTCCACCCTGCAAGTAGTGGGAATCAGTAGAGGAAAGGAGTCAGACCGGAAGGAATCCGGGGGGGGGGGAGGGAGTGGGGAGGGCTTTTTTGTTTTTTGCACTTACTTTTTGCTGGAGCATGAGCGTGCTTCAGCTCTCGTCGTTTTTTAAAAATGACCAGCACGACTTGTGTGACATCCTTCTTCCCATCCCGGATGTCGTGCTGGCCATTTGGACATGTGGGACGATTCTGGAAGTAGGTAAGTCCAGGATTGCCCCCTCCCTCACATACCCAGACCTAGATTTAGCAACAGCACCATTTATTTATTTAGTTAGTTTATGAACTACCTTATATAATAAATTTCTCTCTGTGTTTTATAATAATGTTAAGATACAAATGCAACCACAATAAAATCAACAATATGAAACAAATAAATATGCCAGCACAGCATAAAATCCAATATCACATTGCACCGACTAAGATAATAAAACACAATTAATGATAAATTGTATAAAAGACTTTGATGATAGTCACATAATTACATTAAACAGAGCTTCAGCCATTGGGCGGTATAAAAAAATACAATAAATAAATACTTTGGGAGCAGCCATTATGGCTGTACTCCAGGCACATGTTCTCCAGGCACAGAGCGACTTTTTTGCCAGGGTGACATAATCACTGGTAAATTTCCCCCAGTCTTAAGCACTACAACTTTGGGCACAAGTTTGATTAGATTTTTACCATTCTCAGCTAGCCCTTTCAAGACTACTGGTGGTTTCAATATCAAGTCATAAGAACATAAGAAGAGGCATGCTGAATCAGAACAAAGGCCTAACTAGAAGGACATTCTGTTCACACAGTGGACAACCAGCTGCCTGGATGAAATCCACACATAAGACATGAGTGCAATTGCACCCTCCACTCATGCTCCTTACCAACTGGCATTCAAAAGCTTACTGCCTCGATACCAGCAGTAATATATAACCATCATGACTAGCAGCTATTGATAGCCTTCTCCCCCATGGATCTGTTTAATCCCCTTTAAAAACCCATCCAAGTTTGTGGGCATCTCTATGGCCTTTGCTAGACCTAACTGAAAATCCAGGGGAGAGGAGGGGAGACCTCGCGTTATGAATAACGCGAGATCTCGCCCTCGTTTACACGTAAGGCACGACAGCCTCAAGAAGAGAGGCATCACACCTGCCATTTTTTATTATTTTTATTTTTAAAGAGGCAGGAGCAGTCCACCGATCCTGCACAAAAGTAAGTGGTGGTGTTGTTGTTTTAATTTTACCAACTTTCCTCGCTCTCCCCACCCTAACCCCAATGGAGTGCTGTGCCCTGTGCGCGGCTTCTGGCTCTTCGCGAGTAATCACACGGAGCCAGGAAAAGCAGCGGAAACGGGCCTCAACCCAAAACTGTGGGGAAAAACGGGCCCAAATTGTAGGGCTGCATATGCACAGGAGCGATCCCGGGTATCAACCTGAGATAACCGCTGGTCTAGCTAAGGCCTACATCTTGTGGTAGTGAATTCCATACTTTAACCATGCACTGTGTGCAGCAGTCGTTTTGAGCCTTTGTTTCCTTGTTCAGAACCAACAGTGACCCTGTCCAAGAATCTTCACCCCTCTTTTGTTCTATTGTCTTCATTGGGCACAGTGCCTTTGTCCCTTCTTTGTCCAGTCTTAAAGAACTACAACTTTGAGCATAGCACTGGCCTAAATAGATATTTCTCTCATTCTCCCATTTTGGTTCCATGACAGGCCTAGTTAGTCCTGATTGCATCCATTGGCTCTTGCTCCACTGCAGACATTAAGCCACAAAACCTGGGGTTTTGTCTGGGCCTCATCAGTCATGTTTCCGCAGAGCACCTACTTTATGAATTCCATTTCTTCTGGCCATATTGTAGGGAGCGGCATTCAGGATGTGTCAAAGAAGTGCATTTTAGCATATAGGCCTCTTCAGTTTGACAGCTTCTTCTCCTGCCTTCATTTTTGTGAACAAGATAAAAATCAGCCAATCTTGTGAGGCAGTTGAGTATTACAACTTTCATTCCATTTGAGCTGCGAAGAATAGTAGGCAACATTCTTGTTTGCTCTGTTCATTTCACATCTGGCTGCTACTGACGTTTTAAACTACTGACATATTGGTGTGGAATTAATACTTACATCTGGATTAGTGTTTTTTTTTAATTTTAAAGTTTACCAGAATAATTGATCATTGAGAGCTAGCCACAGAGGTTAGGCCTTAAACTTTGACAAATGTTTTATTAAAAGCAGTCAGATTGAAGTTCATAATTCTGCATTGTGAACACAAGATATTTGTGGCTTTGCTTTTGGATTGCCTTTTATGAAATCCAAATGCCCTGTATATTTTTATAGCACTTCTCAGGCAGAAAGTTTTCTGAAAGTTCTTTAGAGCTTTCTGAATTTAATTCGAAATCTATAGAATGGAGTTCCCCAGCTTGAGTTTTTCAACAAACTGGAATTACCACATGCACTGGTTTTTCTGACCACAAATCTTCAAAAGCATGTATCAGCCTATTGGGATCAAGAAATGAGCTTAGAAACACATTGATTTGGAAACTTCAAAAGCTGGACATTCTTTTCCTGTCTTTCAGTTTCTGGGCTTTAGGGCATGCTTCCATCATGGTCTCAAGTGTCATGTTTTGCCACAATCACAAATATATGGATTTATTAAAGTAATATAAAGGCTTCACATAATAGCCTTGGGGGCTACCAAATGCTACTCAACCCTATTTCAGGCCTTTTAAAATTATTTTCCTTTTTCATATGAATGCAGTATTAAAACTTTTATGGGTTTAGGGTACTGGATTTCATAGGGAAGATTTTTATTATCAATTTCTTAAATGTCTTCAAAATACCCATGCAGCAGAGCAGAATAGGTTTCTCTTAAAACTTTGTACAATTGTTTCTGCAAGAGAAAAGTAATAAAATGGGGTAAAATAAATTGACTTTTATTTGAGCTTTTACCAGTTTCCAAGAAAAATGTGCAGCAGCCCAGTCAATTATTTTTGATAATATAAATAGTAGTGTGAGAAAGTGGAAATATCTGCAGGTTAGCCAATGACAGCTCTCCCCTGTTAAATACTGAAGATTAAATGGGATTATATTATGACAAGAAATGTTAAATTATGTTGGACAATTCCAGAGTATGCTCCAGAGTCACTTTTGGAAGGGAGGTGCCATTTTTATGTTGTTCCTGCTTTAAATTGTCATGGTGGGTGGAGAATTGAGGTAGGCCATATCAAGAACTGAAGGGCCCTTTTGAAAGTCTCTCCTCCTCCCTCATAGTGGTAAACTGGCTCATCCCAGTCCACCAACAGGGTTCATGAAGTGAACTAAATCCAACAACCATCTGTAAGATCCTCCTACTGACTTCATAACTTCCCTGTTAATGAATAGCAGGTTAAACTGCAAAATTGCAGGTTAACCTTTAACATCAATTTAGTTATTTCTAAGCATTACCAGATGCTACATATAAAAATCTGTCTTTGTTAAGGGCAAGTGGGTAGATATGCAAAATGTGGCTGGAACTTAGTTCATCCCAAAGGTCAGGTTATTTGTTAAGAATGGTGCCAAAATATTACGTGGAAATCCCTCTCTGTTGCATTTAATGGAAAATGCTATAACTCAAAAGGGTCCATAGCTCAGTAGTACAGTTTCCAGTTTAACACCTCTTGGCTCCTATTAAAGAATCACAGATTGCAGGGCTGGGAAAGACTTTACCTGAGACTTTAGAGAACAGATGCCAGTTGCTAGACAGACCAGTGGTCTGACTCAATAGAAAGCAGACCCTGCCACTGATCCAGAAAGTTGGCTACAGCCTCTCAGGTCTGGCTCACCTATCAGCCCTGGAGCTACAACTGTCACCCACCATTTTAATTCCCCCACACTATCTCTGTATCTCCAACATAGTATTGATACAGAGCAATACTACATCAGGACCCCAGAGCACCCTTCTCCAACCTGGAACCCTCCAGATGTGTTGGACAACAACTTCTGTAATCCCCTAACCTGCTGGCTGTAAGATTATGGGAGTTGTAGTCCAACACATATGAAGGGTGCCAGGTTGGGGAAGGATAACCCATAGACGTTAGGAGTGGGCAATTAAAATGTCAGGAACCAGAAGTAGAATAGGTTTTGGGGTGTTGTTGTTTTTTACTGTCACCACCAACATAAGGTAAAGGGAGTGGGGCTATTCCATCAAGGGGCACACCTGGTCAAGAGTCCACTGCCAAGGGGATAATGTGGGGGTGCTGACCACCCAACCAAATCTGGCACCCACCCTAGTGTTGGTAGCCTATTTTAAAAGTGCATGTTTAATTTTTTAACTAATTAGCCAGAAACATGGAAGTTAATTGCAGTTAATTCAGTTGACATGCCACAAAGACACTTTCCACTTTTAATGTTGATGAGAAATGAAGTTACTTTTCAATAGAAGAAAAATAATAACTATGTGTTCCTTTTAATTAATAACTGTGGTCCTTTTCAGTGTGATCATCCTTCTCCTCTCCTTCTCCTTTACCTTTCCAATATGCAAGAAGGCATCAGTGAAATTTTACTTTTCCATAATTAAATTCATTATATCAAGGTTTACACCGATATGCTAATAACTCCATTAATCTTCTTCCTTTATATGCAAATCTGGAGCCCAGATGTTGCATCATTTGCAAATATTGCAATTAAAACATTTTATCACTTGCAGTTATGCAAAAGAGCAGCAGACTGGAAAATGGGTAAAATTGCTTGGCTAGGACATTACCATAGCAACACACTGACCTCTATTGAATTAGCTACAAGTGAAGATTCCACTATTAATTATAATGGTCAGAAATGGATGTAATCTGAATCTTCCTTTTACCTTCTTAATATGGGCATTTCCCAGTCATCATAAATCTCAGATTTTAAGAGTCAAGGATCCAGCCCCGAACCATTAAAAGCCATAATCCTTAAACACTGATGGAAAGAGAGGGACAGTTAGGGATTGTCATTTATCAAGTCTGCTCAAGGTACTTCTTTAACTTTTTGTAGTCTAAGCACTCTGTCAGGCATGCTTCAAAGTGCATATTCATTATTGCTCATTTTAGCTATTGAACTCTCTGCATTATGTGTGTCAGCAATTATCTCTCACTTTAGAAAGCCACCATTAATTAGGGCCAAGCTAATCACCACAAGACCTGTGAAACAGATAAATGTCTCTCTTTGTCAGACTTTTTCACTTTTTTTTTTTTTTTGGCTATGGAAAAGTTATTATTTTCTTGGCATTCTATCAAAGAAAAGTTGCTGCTTAATTATAGGAGACATTTTACATACTGACAGAAGATAATCCCTGGCATTGAACACTCTCCTGGAGTGCCATAAATGCAAGGGCTTACCACATTGTATATGGGAGGAGAAAAGTAAACTATGTTGTCAATTAGCAGTATAATAAATGCAATCGTCTGAATCAGCCTATTCCATTGTTTATGTGGAATTTCCAGGCATCTCTGCATTTCACCTACCATTAATCAAGTACTCTACAATTGTCCTCCTGCATAACAGGTTTAAATAACTCTTATATGCCCCCAAACTTCTACTGCTTTACAGTTTCTGCATTTCTTCAAAAGTGCTTGTTTAAAAGATGGATTGAAACCTTCTTAATCAAATAGAAGTTTCTCATACACCTTCAAGCTGTAGTCTTATATACCTACTAGGAGTAAGCCCTACTGATGATGGGGAAACTTACTTCCAAGTAGACATGCATGGATTTACTGCAAGGTTTATTTCAACCACAAGATTCTTCTGTCCTATTCACCCTATTCAGTCTGTTTGGGCCTTGGTCTTATACTAGTCTTTTTCTCCTTTGGTGCACACCAGAGGAGAACATTGGAAGCATCCACTTCTACATTTAAACTAACCAAGGTGTATTGTTATACTCAAACCGGGAACTACAGTCAGTTTAAAGTATGGCTAAAACAAGCCAAGATTAAACCATGTTTTTGATCCTGGCTTGCTTTAATAAACAATAGTTCAATCTAACCACAATTCCCAGCTCAGGGATAATGTAAATATGCATTAAATCTCCTCTTCTGGCCTGTACCAGGGCAAAGAAGGAAGAGTCAATGCTCAAACGAAAGGCTTTAGGAGTCTTGTTTATACAGTGCTAAGTTATGTCTGAACAGGGCCAATACATTTCATAATTTCTCAATGGATTTAATGAGAATTCAATAAAGAATTGTTTTGATTTCTCTTTGTTTTTAGAAAGAAATTGGCTACTAATTCCCAATCTACTTAATCATTATTTCATACATCGCTGTTGTTTTCCTACAAGAATTTCAAAAGTCTCTTTCAGATTCATAACAACCACTTTGAGGTAAGTTTTGCTGGAGAGTTCTGACCTACAAGGCCCACTTTGTATTAGTGACTTCACTCATTATGGGAGGGGACAAAAGATTGAGAATACATGTATTAAGGTTGAAATACATGTATTAATGCAAAAAAAAAAATTAAAGATAAAAATAGAAATGAAACCAGAATTGGTTTTGCTTGGACTCGGGGATGATCAATTTAAAGAAAAAAGATTGTTATTTCAACATATGGTGACAGCGGCAAGACTACTATATGCACAATATTGGAAAAAAACACAAGTGAGTTAGAGCCAGACATCCTGAAGAGTGAGATTGAATGGGCCTTAAGAAGCATTGCTAATAACAAGGCAGCAGGAGACGATGGTATCCCAGCTGAACTGTTTAAAATCTTGCAAGATGATGCTGTCAACGTGATGCATGCCATATGCCAGCAAATTTGGAAAACACAAGAATGGCCATCAGACTGGAAAAAATCAACTTATATCCCCATACCAAAAAAGGGAAACACTAAAGAATGTTCAAACTTATTTCACATGCTAGCAAGGTAATGCTCAAGATCCTGCAAGGTAGACTCCAGCAATTCATGGAGCGAGAATTGCCAGATGTACAAGCTGGGTTTAGAAAAGGCAGAGGAACTAGAGACCAAATTGCCAATATCCTCTGGATAATGGAGAAAGCCAGGGAGTTCCAGAAAAACATCTATTTCTGTTTTATTGACTATTCTAAAGCCTTTGACTGTGTGGATCATAACAAACTGTGGCAAGTTCTTGGTGGTATGGGGATACCAAGTCATCTTGTCTGCCTCCTGAGGAATCTGTATAACAAACAAGTAGCAACAGTAAGAACAGACCACGGAACAACAGACTGGTTTAAGATTGGGAAAGGAGTATGACAGAGTTGTATACTCTCACCTTACCTATTCAACTTGTATGCAGAACACATCATGCGACATGCTGGGCTGGACGAATCCAAGGCTGCAGTTAAAATCGCAGGAAGAAACATTAACAATCTCAGATATGCAGATCACACCACTTTGATGGCTGAAAGCGAGGAGGATCTGAGGAGCCTTATGACGAAGGTGAAAGAAGAAAGTGCAAAAGCTGGGTTGCAGTTAAACCTCAAAAAAACCAAGATTATGGCAACCAGCTTGATTGATAACTGGCAAATAGAGGGAGAAAACGTGGAGGCAGTGACAGACTTTGTATTTTTGGGCGCAAAGATTACTGCAGATGCTGACTGCAGCCAGGAAATCAGAAGACGTTTACTTCTTGGGAGGAGAGCAATGACAAATCTTGATAAAATAGTTAAGAGCAGAGACACCACACTGACAACAAAGGTCCGCGTAGTTAAAGCAATGGTATTCCTCGTAGTAACCTATGGCTGCGAGAGCTGGACCATAAGGAAAGCTGAGCGAAGGAAGATAGATGCTTTTGAACTGTGGTGTTGGAGGAAAATTCTGAGAGTGCCGTGGACTGCAAGAAGATCAAACCAGTCCATACTCCAGGAAATAAAGCCAGACTGCTCACTTGAGGGAATGGTATTAAAGGCAAAACTGAAGTACTTTGGCCACATAATGAGAAGACAGGACATCCTGGAGAAGAGGCTGATGCTAGGGAAAGTGGAAGGCAAAAGGAAGAGGGGCCGACCAAGAGCAAGTTGGATGGATGATATTCTGGAGGTGACAGACTTGACCTTGGGGGAGCTAGGGGGAGCGCCGGCTGACAGAAAGCTCTGGCGTGGGCTGGTCTATGAAGTCACGAAGAGTCGGAAGAGACTGAACAAATAAACAACAAACCAACAATGGAAGAATGGCTCCTCAAGGTGATGGAATTGGCGGAGATGGCGAAATTAACGGCGCTAGTACATGAAAGAACAATAGCTTCATATGTATTGGACTAGAAACCTTTTATTGAGTATATACAGGTACAGCAAAAGGATGATTTATTTGTTTGTGGGTTTTATATATAACCTGTACCTTTGCCTTTGATATATATATATATATATATATATATATATATATATATATATATATATATATATACATTAGCTTGTTGTTATGAAATTCGTACCTGGCAATATAGAAACAACGGATGTTTGCCATCTGACATGAAGATCGCTTTAAATGAAATATAGCCTTATGTATTGTGTTTATTTTACTAGATGTATGTGTGGTGTAGTAGTATGTATAGTTTGTAGTGTTTCTTTTTTGTTTGTTTTTTGTACCTTCCTTATGTGTCTGTTTTTTGTGGAAAATAAATAAAAGTATTAATTGGGGGGGGGGAGAGAGATTGAGTATACAGTTAGTAGAAACCTGGATTTGCCATCACATAATGTTTGGAGGGGCCTCATGCAGGGATTTGAACTTGCATTTCTCACATGCAAGGCCAATGTTCTAGGCACGGTGCTACACTGCCTCACCATTTAGCATGCCACTGCAAACACTTCATATTCAGTGGGGCGTGTTGATAGAAACTAAGCCTCTGAAGGCTGTTGAACCAGCTGCTTTCACTACTTTCTTCTTTTCTTCTAATGTTTTCCCACTTCTTCCTGTCATTTTTCTTCTCCTTCCTGAAACACCAGAGGGGAACACATGATCCAGAACAGCTATCTTCCATATAAGTGATGGAGGAATGCTTGTTGACACTCCATCATCTTTGGTTATTTCAAGGCAATTAAATAATGAGGTTTCCTTTGTGCTGTGCCTACTCTAACAAAACAGGACAAGGCATGAAATTTCCAGAAAAATAAAGGAACTAATTGAGGACACCTGCTACAGAGGAAGATGTGAATCCTTTTAAACTCCCAACTAATCTGACCTGTGGGAAGATGCTTTCATGGCCTGTAGTAATCATTTAGCCTCTGAATGTGAAACGAAAACCCCATTATCTTCACATTCCCCAAAAGAAGATGTTCATCCTCCTTCACCATATGTCTACCCCAGACAAAATTAGAAAAGGTTTACTCTTGGTGTGCCCACCTCAATAAATTTTGTATTCTAACTAGTAGGCATGAACATTCAAACAAAAAACTGTAATTCTCTCTATTAGACTTTGTACACATTCTACAAAGTCTATTGAAGCGTGATCTAAATGATGACATACCTAAAAAAGAGATTAAGGAAATCCAACCTTGTTAGGTAAGGTTAGATCATGATGACCCAAATGTCTGACCTGATCTTATTTCCACTGGTAGCAACCCCAAAGGCATTATCAATGTAATTTGAGACATTTCATATCTAATTCATCCTGACATAATTAGAACATTAGTAAATTTGGGTAGCTAGATAGTCATTAGTAGTCATTGCGTCTGTGTGCACTAACAATAGAGCAATAGCTAAGGAGAGATTAAGTGCATCTTAATTTATTGATGTATTATTACCATATGAAACATCCTATTATGTTCTGTTGCAAATGATCCTATAGTAGAATGCCATGTTTATGCTCACGAAAGGAGAGTTTAAGCTTCACAACCACCACCCACTTTTCGTGAAATTCCACCACCACCACACCCAATGGAGACTCAATTATTCCAACTGAGACTTTTTTGTTTCTTTTTAAAATCTCCAACCCTGTCTATGTAGGGGGGTGGGAATTTCACAAAAATGACTTGGGGAGAAGCTTAAATCCTCCTCTTCCAGAGCACCACTGTCCCATTCTGAATCTGGGCCATGAATGCTTACAGAAGAGAAGAACTCTACTATGCTTGCTTTAAGGTACATTTAGTTTAGGCCTGAGAACCTAGCTGAAATTATCAAGGATCAATTGAGGAGGGAGGATTTTAGAAAGTCATGGGTTAGGAGTGAAATTAGGAGAGAGCACAGGCATAAGAATACCAGGTTTCATTGCAGGAGTCAATACAGACCAGGTTGCATTGCATTGCATTGCAGGAGCTAGCAGATCATGGGTCCACAAGGGGAATTATATCTGATACATTGAGCAGGGAGTTGGACTCGATGGCCTGTAGGCCCCTTCCAACTCTGCTATTCTATGATTCTATGTATTATGTTTAGAACTATTTCCATAATGCCATCCCTCCAATTGACCCAGTTGAAGCTAGCAATAATTTACTCTTCATGGAACCCGTCCTCTTTACAGCTAATATAGTTGATGATGTATGGCTGTCTATGGCACTGCACCAATAAGAGTAATGAATTGACAAGCTAATTGAACAGACTTTTAAGACACCAATCAAGGAATCCTATCTGGGCTAACAGCCAGAAACATTGGATAGTAACCTCAATTCATGAACGTAACCCTAAAGGGGCCAGGTTGTACCCAGAATCTGTGGATTATCCCATGTGGGAATTTAATCTGAGCAGACAGAGTTTTATCAGGATGCTAAAATACCATCCATTTCCATGTTGCAATGAGTTCCTTTGCTCTCCCAGCAGGACAAAACTTTTATCTTAATTCTACAACCTGCCCACTTTCATATTAGGTTAACTAGCATAAGTAACTCATTTCTCAATATTGATTTAAGGCACAATCCTATGCATGCTTCGACAGCTAGCTGGGGAATGCTGGGTGTTGTAGGACGTTTTTCTATCTAAACATGCATAGGATTGTGCCCTTAATAATATAATTGTGTTGTGTGGTTTATTGCTATAATAGTTCCAACTATTTTTCTACTGCTTCAAACTAACATAATTTGATTTTCAAAGTAGTGACATCTTACTGTCTATACTATTCCGTGCTACACAAACCTGAACTACTTAATTAATAAGTAGACCCAAGATGGCATAAGCTATACATAGCCCTTCGAAGGAACAGTGTTAATGAACTTGTTGGTGCTGCAGCTCAGGGAGATAAAGCTGTAGTGGGGCCGTGATTCCATTTTGGGTTTTAGTTAGAGCCAGGCAGAGCTCTGAAGGAGAGGGTGCAGCACTTTGAATAGCACCTTTAGAGTTCCGGCTGCTTATAAAACCCAGAATAGAATCATTGCCTCTCTGAAACTGGAGCCACCAGTTTCCCCTGCTGGTCAGGCCCATCCTTCCATAGAAGTCCTGCATGCGGTTCTGTACAGTTAGAACAGATATGTTAACAAGTAGGTTGTCTCAGAAATCTGGAACAGCATGGAGATCTTTTTAGAGCTTTCAGGGATTACATTAAGTAACTCATCCAATCGTTAAAGCTATGGAAGGAAAAACTACAGGCTATTTTAAAATATCTGTAATTTAGCTATCATATTCTTGTGGTGCTACTAAACTATGCTTCCTTCTTTGTAATCTTTTTTTTTTTTTTTTACCAGAATGACATCTCTTTAACAAAAAGACTGACTTGCACTCTCCGGGGATCTGTTTCATGGAAATGTTACACATTGTTCTGTGCACTTTGCTCTTATGAAAATGTGAAAACAATTTCCCTAGCAAAACACTGCATGAGCTGCATCAGATGTCTCTGTGACCAGGTTTTGGACTCTCCTTGCTCTTACGGGGATATATAGTAGGAAGCATGCAGATATATTTTAAATGTTAAATACTCTGAAGCAAGCCCACTTAATTAAAGCCTTACAAAGACTTTAATGAGTGACATTGGATTTTTCCATGGTAATTAGAGTTTGGGACTAAAGGACAATTGACATGATAACCCCCTTCCTCTCATAAACACCACCCAAGGTATGAAGAGGATAAGTGCAGTTCCATCAGCATTAATCCTACAAAAGAACAGAGAGAGAAACCCATTTAGAAACACTTTACATTCTTTACTCCTACGAGAAATGTACAGCGCTAATTGCTGGTTTCAAAAATGTCCTTATTATCTATGATGGGAACTTTCCCCTTGGCATAGTCTACCAGTCCTTCCTTAATTTGAAACTATTATTAGTGCCTGAGATAGTTCTCTAATGTATCACTTAAAAGAGTTGGGACATATTTCATGATCCTTTTTTACTCAGAGCTATGTGAAGGCCGTGTTTCCTGCCTAGAGCATCATGTCATCCCACATGGTGCTTGACTCCCATTACAGAAGATCCAAATTCCTGTAGACATTGGGAGGGGAGGGGGAGATAGTATTCAATAGCCTGCATGGGCAGCTTTAACAGTAATTAATCTCTTATCATAAAAATGTATTAAATCAAAATTATTACTAGGTGAGCTTTTATTTCTTAGATACTTCCAAAATCCAAGGGATATATCTATTTCATCCAGGCAGGAGGAGGGGAGAATCTATTGACTTACAGGTGTGTTGATACCCTAAGCTTCAAATTACGCAGGTGTACTCAATATTCAGTTGTTTTATGTAATACCAAAGGATAGAAAGCTGCTGGCACCTCTTTTCATTACTATCATGCAAAAATCTCCCTCAAGTTTGTATGTCTTTAAAGCTGTAACAACCTTGAGTACATTCATGGAAATTTGGGTCAGGGTTCCACTTTCTCCTTCGCCAGAAAGATATTTCCCCACTCATATATTTCAAATAAAACATCTGTCCTGTGGGATAGTCCATCTAAATAACCCTTGTCAGGAACACAGTAAGGGTATTGGAATGCAGAGAACTGTTTATCAGTTTCTGTAGGTTTCTAACCTGGGAAATTTGTGGCCATTGTACGGAACCCAAACTGATTTAGATTTTGTTTATGCATCATTGTTTATAAAACTGCAGCTCATAATCCTTCATTGATGTTCACTTTGTTGTAGTGCTAGGGACAAACAAGCTAAATTTAGGAGTCCAAAGGCAAAAATGGTCCCGGATTGCCCATATTTGCCCAGCCTTAGTGCTACATGAATGTGCTACGTGAATGACCCATTGCACTCATGCTTATGTACTGCACCCTATTTTTTTTTCTTCTCCAGCACAGTCACAAGGAGGAAATCAGAAGCATACGCTTCTCTTTTCAACTAGCAGCAGTTTATTGTTTCATCCAAACTGAGGGAAATTGTGGTTAAGTTAAAGTATGGTTTCACCAGACAAGCCAAGATCAAAACATGGTTTCTGATCATAGCTTGCCTGGATAAACCATAGTTTAAACTAACTGCTGTTTCTAGTTCAGATGAAATTACAAACTGGGGATAGTAGAAAATGGAAGTGAATCCTTCTGATTTCCTCAGTTGTGCCAGAAGATGAGAGTAAAGTGAGGAGTGCATGGACCTGAGGCCCATTCACAAAGCACTGAGCTGTGGTTTAATTTGAAGTCCAAATGAAGCCACTGTTTAGGATAGCTTTTCCCAACCTGATGCCTTCTGGATGTGTTGGACTACAACTTCCATTATCCCCAGCCAGCATGACTAATGGCACATCCAGAGGGCACCAGATTGGGAAAGGCTGTTTTAGGACATCTAAAAGTGTGATTTTGATCATTAGTAGATGGAAATGTTCTCTACAATACAGTTTACATATTCTCTCCCCTCCCCCATCCCTTCTTTTCTCATTCTGCAGCCCAAAGTTTTAGTATAAAATATATCCTAGCTCATATGAAAGGAAGCTTGCATGGGATTCAGTGCTAAAGCTCATCTCTAAATTTGGAAAGAATTATCTTTTGTTGCTATGGAAACCTCTGGTATCCTTTTTGGAAGTGTGCAAATTGCAGAGCGATAAAAAGTAACACCATCAGTCCACTTGGTGGGGTAGGAAGCATTAGAAATAAGTTAATGATGTAATCTGGCGAGATAATAGTGTTCTTTGTTTATAATGTAATTATGCTGAAAATGCTTCTCGTCAGCTGAATTCTTCATCGTAATCTTTATGTGTGTATGTACATAGGTTCATATTGTTCTTGTAAAATCAGCAATTTTGCATAAGTAAGCTGGCTGGTAATTATTTTCTCCTTCTTGAAACTTCGGAAAGGCTGTGTAATATAGTAACCTCACAGTGCCTATCTGTAATTTTTAAATTGATCAAAGTTTTAATTGGATGCCATATCGCAACATGCATTTGAGCAACACAAATGAGGGTCCAAATATTTTATGTTGTTTTCTAGCAGAGGTGGGCAAACATTGTGCCTCCAAGGCTTTATGAGGCAGTGGATGGAAAGTTGGAGGCCACATGCTAGTAGCTCAGCAGAACCTGGGATGCCCCTTGTCCTTCCTCTCTTGTACAAACACAGCTTTCCTCCCACTTAGTGGGCCTGTTCAGACAACACATTAAGCCATGGTTATGCTGCTAACCCTTCAGCAGCAAATGGTTAGTGAGCGTCTTTAAACCTTGATTACGTATCCACCATGGTTAGGAACAGTTCACACCACACACTAAGCTATGGTTCACACGGTATGCTAAGCCATAATGTTTAGCTCAAAAGGCTTAACCACCATGGCTTACTGTGTCATCTGAACAGGGTCACTGTCTCATACACTGAGAGAGAGACATAGAGAGAAACACACAGCTTTTGTCCCATTCTCTCACTAACACACACACCTCTTCCCTTTCAGCATGCAGAAATTGGGATGTTTAAACCTCCCCTCCCAGGGCATTGGATCCCTCTCCAAACTTCCTGGAGGCTGGGGAGGCAGATCACTGGTGAGAGGGTCCCATGGGAACCAATGGTCTCAAGTTGCCCATATGTTTGTTTGTTTGTTTGTTTGTTTACAATGTTCTTATGCAGTCAATGCATAATAAAAGTTATGTAATTCAAGAGTGGTTCAGATGTGATCCAAGTAACGCTATTCAGTATTCAGAGTTTGAGCAATTACCAATCAAGGCAATAACCTACTATCCCAGGGATAATTAGACCACTGGAATAGGCCACTTGAATATCCTATGCTTTTCCCTGTAATGAGGGACTTTTGTTGGAAAATACTGGTGCTCCTTCCACATATGTAACAGCTTGCAAGCACACATAGGGGGTTGAAATATAGGGGAGGGAGGGAGACAGCTGCAGGTTTTTTAAGTCTATGCTGCCCCAGCCAACTCTCTTGGCAATTTGTCTTGCTGCCCACACAGCCACACTTGTTTTACAATGCAGGAGTATCTGGTTACATCAAGGATGAGTAGGATATTTTTGCCCATCACAAATATTGGCACCTGACTGGTCAGGTGTTTGTTTGGTTGTTCATATTTTACATTGTTTAGCTAGGGTGCCTCATGGTAACTAGTGTTAGGCATCTCTCTAGGATATAGGCTGGTCATAATGGCAGCAGGGCTATGCAGGAAAGTAACAGATAACAGGAAAGGACATTGATTAGCACTTGGAGGCACCAAGTTGGCAATATTCACATGGTTGTAGTACTGGGGACAAACAAGCTAGACCAGGGGTATGCAATGGGCATATCCAGGCATTTTTCTTGGCACCTGCTGAGGTAACTCTGCCTTTCCCACATTATTTTTTAAAGTAGATTTTCTTACTGGCTGCTGGGATCACTTCAAAGCCAGGGATTCTAGCTGCTGCCATTTCCCATGAATCCCTCTGGGCTACATGTGGACTGAGAGACATTCTTAGGAAATGAAAAGGAAGATGGCAGAAATGAAGATGGCAGGTGACTGCAGGCAACTGCAGGCCAATGCTTTCCTCTGCGATGCACCAAGCCATGAAGGAAAAGAATGAGGGAAAGAAAAAGGGATTCTTGACACTTCTGTTTGGTAAGCTGGGGTGGGAGGGCTAAAGAGAGCAGCAGGAGCTACAGAGAGGACTTGGGGGTACAAAGGGCATCAGTAAGCCAGATGGGGTTCATGGAACCCAGCAAAAAGCCAATGTGAGGGTGGGGGAGAGCGACGGGAGCATGGGGGAGCCAAGTGAAAACAACCTTGGGAAGTTGGGCTGTATGAGAACAAGATGGGGTAAACAAAGGGAGTTTGAATGTTCCTGACCAGGAGTCTGGTTTTTCAAGTTCTTGCAGTGAAGGGGAGCATGAAGGGACAAGTGTTTGTGTGTGCACTCGTGAGAATGGATGCTGGATTGCTGGCTGGGAGAATGGTGTGTGTGTGTGTGTGTGTGTGTCAGAGAGAGATGGAGACAGAGAGACAGAGAGAGACGGAGAGAGAGGGGGGTCTGGGTGGTGATCCAGAGTATGGAGAAGAAGAAAAGGGGAAAATGTGCTGTGTGGCAGAGGCAGTGGAGACAGAAAGAGTATGCTTTCTGTAAAACAATGTTTCTATTGGAGCATATGAATCCCTTGTTACTATCTACCTCTCTCATGGCAGCCATTTTATGGTTGTGCCCAGGACAGTTTTTTCCCCTTCAAATTGCATGATGTGCCAATGGGCCCAAAATTATTGCCTACCCCTACTCTAGACCTATTACTCAAGGCTTTAAGACCTGGAGATGGAGAAAAGGACTCTGCTCATGCACATCATGCTCTGATGGTAGAGCAGTAACCCAGGAGGGCCTTCCTTAGCACTAAAAATGGTCCAGCCTGATGGGGAAGTGGGAGGCAATACACTGCCTCAAACTAAGGGCCGAGGCAGGTACAGGCTAACTTAAGGATAGTCACAAGGCAGCTCCTGCATTATTAGAATGTCCTGCACAGATTTCTGTTATGGTTAAAGTTAACAAAGTTGCAGCCATCGTTAACTGTCTCACAAGGTATGGGTGAACGGGCAGTGTTCATGCTTGCCAAGATTCCCTTAACATCAGCTTGCTGCTTGCTTCTCCTCAGTTTGCGCTCATCTGTGCAATCACTGTTATTTTTGCGCTCATAGGAAAATTGCATGAAACAAACTGCAATCGAACACGAAATTTCCAAAACTGTGCAAATTTCCACCATAGATTAAAGTTGGGGGGGGGAATATATAATCTGCACATTATGAGAAGGTTGTGCATTTTTCACATAGTTGCGCATTTTTCAAGTACACATTTTGCAAATCAAACACAAGTTCAGGAATACGAAAACATTTTTGGAGATAACGTGTTTGCATTTGGGATTGTGAATGGGGCAGTTTTGAGTGATTTGTGAACTGAACGAAATTCTCCTGCATCGCTATCTCTGATCTTTTATTGCAGGCAGGAGTGAAATAACATATGAAAGCAGAAGCTGTGGGTGGTTGCAACGTTGCCTGCCTTGCAATTATATTGCCATCCATAAAGTGTGATAGGAGTTAGGAAACTGACAAAGGGCCCTTTTCCTTTATTTTTCACAAAACATCTTTCAAGTCCATGAATACTCTTATAGCCACCTATGTATACAAATCTGTCTTCAGAGGATTAGGGAGACACAAACTTGGCTAAGTCTCAGACATAACACTATAAAACCAATGTCATGCTTTTGAGCTACAGTTGTTATCATTCTATTCAACAAATGCTGTGCAGATGGAATTTGGAGATAGAGAATTACACAAACACACTCAGCCTTTTTGCCATGGTAAGGGTAGTATGCTGCGATACATTTAGAACATGGCTATATTAGACACATCCAGAAAAATAAGTTAGAGATAGAACTCACTCAGCACTTACTAGTTCACATACTAATGGTAATAAACAGATATACTGGCACTGAACACACTCAAGTGTAAATAATAACAGGAGTAGTAATGTGACAGCAGACGTAGTAATAAAATGGCAAAGAAGGGATGGAAAATCCCTGATCTCCCCTGCGGTTCAGGAGGATGAAATAATGGGATGGGGAAGGGACAAAGACCGAGAGAAGTTCTTCCTACTGTGAAGACCTGCAATCCTGCTTGGAGGAACTGCAGGTGGTTTTGCATATTCTCCTCAATAGCCTAAAGCTGAGGAAATGAGAAATGGCAGAGACTAAGGCCATTGCTAGATGAGGCGTTAGCGCAGTGTGAGGCCCAGTTTCCTTCCTGTGCATCCAGATGACGCACAGGGAATCCGGGGTCAGGCCGTGCTAAAACCTCCCTTAAACCAGCATAAGCGAATTCGCTTATGGCCCGGTTTTTCCGCAGCTCCGGCCTGAGGCCGGGGCTGCGGAAGTTCTAGCAGGGTCCGTGGCTTTTTGCGGCTGCTCGCTTACTCGTGAGTAGCCGGGAGAAGCCACGGACTGGGCACAGCACTCATAGGAGTGCTGTGCCCATTGGGCCGGGGGGGATTGGGGGGAGATAGGGGCTGCGGGGGAAGGCCGGACCCAGCAGGAGAGAGGGGGGAAGAAGGCACAGGGCATCGGGCGAAGGGAAGAAGGCATCGGGTGAGGGAAGAAGGCATGGGGCATGGAGGGAGGGAAGAAGGCATCGGGCAAGGGAAGAAGGCACGGGGCATGGGGAAGGACGGGCAAGCGAGGGGGAAGGGCTCATCAGGCATTGGGGGAATCAGGGGCAGGGGGAGCAGGGGCTTTATTGTTTTAAAAAACCCACTTACCTTCTCTGGAGGCTCTCCGGCGCACATGGCCCCTTTAACTAAAAAAAAAATGGCCGATGCTACGGTGCTTCCCATTGCCCCTTCGCATCTTACGTGTAGAAGCCGGCGACAGCGCACACTAGCTCTAGCATGGCGTCACCTCTCCTCCCTGCTGGCTTATCCGGCAGGTCAAGCAAGGCCCTAAGGCACAAAGGATGTGAGTCTGTTTTAGACAAGAAGAAGAGAGTAGGGGACTGACTCTTAAGACATCTCAGTTACAGTGTTATCTGCACTGGCAACCTTTACCGTCTATGATGCAGAGTTCCATGCTTTCCCTTTCTTTCCCTCAATCCTCCGATATACTACTGTAAGATTGACTGACTGAATGTCTTTTGAAGCAGGGTGTTGAACCTCAGGCCCACAGCCTAAATCCAACCCACTGGAATTCCAATCTATTCGGCCAGGGCTCTGAGATGGCCATGCCCCCTTCCATAGCCCCACCCTTTCCTTGACCACCAATAGTTTGGTGCTTTCCCAGCTTTGGGGCATTCCCCCCCCCCCATTTTCAAAGCTTGAAATGCCTCTGCTAAGGCTTAGTTACCGGTAGTAAGAGATTTAAGCTAAAATATTCTGGCATTTTGATGCCACCCATTTTGCCACCACTGGAATGCAGCCCCTGAGAGCATCTGTGAGATTGAATTCAACACTTGGGCTGAAAGAGGTTCAACACACACCTGTTTTAAAGCACCAGCTAAAGTGAAACTACATGTTAAGTCAAGCAAGCACTTTTTTTTTCTTTTTTAAAGAAAAGCTCTGATTCGGTGCAACACCCCCCAGCCTATTTGGGGTCCCTTACCAGTCTCCCACCAAAAATGCCCCCCTTAGCTATTTACCCCTGAAGGTGCTCTTTGCAGCATGTTAGCCCTTAGATAGAAATGGAGCTTAGCTGTAGCCCCACAGTGAAATGTTACCTCTTCAACCATACAATTATTTTGAAGAATAAAAATGTCAGTTGAAGAGGCTGATTAATATATTTACTATGTTCAATTATGCACCCCTATCTGGCAGGTAATTGCAGGTTTTGAAAGAGATGAACTCCAGCCTTCCATCTCTTCAGGTTGGGCGCTTAAATTGGTACAGGGGAGGAGAACAATCAGGAAGGATGGGTTCCTTACACAGCCCTTTTTCTGCTCATCGGGCAAAGCTCTGCTTAGTGCTGTACCAATGCTTAAGGTTAGAATAATTTAAATGATAAAGAACTGAGTTGCAAACAGCACAGTACAAGAAAATCAAATTTGATCTTCAGTTTTCTATCTCTTCCATCTCTTGTTTAGGCTACAGATTAGACCAAAGAATGTTAGAAAGAATGAATGTAGAAAATGTAACAAAAACATAGTCTGGGCTTAACTATTCAATACTTCTTGCTATTTAATTATACTGAAACTGTGCTTCTTCTTTTTTTACTATAGCTTGTTCTTGACCTCCTGTATGCTCTATAACCATTTTCCAATAAAGAAGGTACCACTGGGAAAAGAAACAAAAGTTTCAGAAACAATGAATTGTAAATCAAACCTCTTGATGTTGTCATGCTCATTTGCATGATAACCACAGTCCACTGCAGCTTATTTAACACACAGTGGGTTCTGGTATAGACCAGTGGCCATTTTGAATATTCAGCTCCCACCAGGGGGGGTGCCATGGTTTGTTGTGTTCTCTGAAGCTGAGTGGCAGATATTGTTTAAGGATCAAACTACCCTCAACTAACCCTACAACAGGATTGTTTAGAGTTCTTTAACCCTTAACCAACCCCTGCCACTCAGGTTTGGATGACACGACAAACGACGGCAATGCCCCACTGGGAGCTGAATGTTCAAAATGGGCAGTGGCCAGTGGCATGCCCCACAATACAACATGGTTTATATAAGCCATGGTGAGTTGCAGTAACCATGTGAACCAGATCTTTGTGTGACATCAATATTTCCTCTCATCCCCCAATGATTTCTCTATTCCACAAATATTTGCTGTGCTGTAATTGACATTGATGAATATACTTCTATTATTGTGTCTTTTGTAAATAAGTACACAACAAAATAACGAATTGTAAGGTATTTCAGATTCCTTGCATCAATAATAGTTGGGTCCATTATTGAGGGGTTTTAGTATATTGTGACCATTTGGCATTGATAGGTTTGAATTAAATATAAGGAAAATGTGAGTGTTAATACTTTCTAATAGAGCCTTAACTGTGCTTTGCACATATAATTAATTTGAGTTTAGGAAAAAGTCTTAAAGCAATAATGAAAGGACAACTTTTTAAAAAAGATTCACGGCAGAAAATGACTGGGACTGTCTGATAACAAGGTCGTAGATTTAAAGAAATTACTCTTTCCATTTCTTCACACTATGAAAGACATTATTTCAGTGTCAGAGGGCTTACAGATTTATCTAAATCATCATCTTAAAAAGAATAAAGATGAACTCTTGGGGAAAAAATACCACTTTCATAAATTCCTAGGGGAAAAGTGATTTGAGAATTAGACAATTAAATCCAGATAAAATTGCTTTTGAGTTGTACCTGATCTGAATGGTCAAACAGAATGTTCTGCAAAGTGGATAACTTCAACATTTATCACTTGCAAAATTAGTATTTTATGACAGAAAACTCAAGTTCTGCATTCACATTAATATTATGCATATCATGCAAATTAAGCATGAATATATTGTGCAAAAATATATGTCTTCTGCATAAACATTCTCAGTGCACACATTTTAGTCTCAATTCACTACTTGGGTTTTGTTGTTGTTATTGTTGTTGTTGTTTCTCCAAGGAACAGGGTGGATTCAGAATATGGCAACCCTATGTGAAAAACTGGGCTGGTCATGGCCGAGTCCCTGTGCGTCTGAATGATCTTGGGGGTGGGGATGAGCATGGGTTTTCCCAGGGATAAATAATCCCTCGGAAAACCTGATTCATCCCGCAGACTCAGGATCATCCCAAGACCGTGGGAGGTATGTGGGCGCCCATCCTGGCTTCTTCCCTCCTCCCTGCAAGCAGTAGAGAGAAGGAGCTAGGCCAGGAGGAATCGGGGGGGGGGGGACAGGAGTGTTTTGTTTGTTTGTTTTTGCACTTACTTTTTGCTTGAGTGTGAGCGCACTCCAGCTCCTATACCTTTTAAAAAATGGCTGCCTTGACTTGTGCGATGTCCTTCCTCCCATCCTGGATGCCGCGCTGGCCATTTGGACACGTAGGACAATTCTGGAAGAAGATCAGTCTGGTATCCCCCCTCTGTCCCTCTATGCCCATATGGTGTAGAAAGGTCCTGAGATAAGCCTTTTCCCCCTCTGCCTCTTTGCTTTCCTGGCCCCCTTCTCCCGTAGCTCAGAGCTGAAGAGGAGAGTAACTGGTAAACCCTGTAGTATCTCCAACACCATGCAGGTAGCATAAAAAGGCTTTAAAGTCCCCATATTTGGAGACAGTATGCTTTTCATATGAGATGGCAGGGACAAACAGCAAGGGATGGCAATGGGCAGGAGCTTTCCAAAGCGGAGGTCCACAGACTAATCTCTCTGGCCCTTTCTACACTATACTGGTGTAGGGGGGGGATCTCACAATATTCTGATTGTGACATTCTCCCCTTAGTCCAAACATGTGTGCAACATCCCAGAAGGATGTTGTGCCCACCCTTTTATATATAAATAAACAGAATATGAGCACACGTGCGCTTCAATTAAAGGTATTTTTTTTAAAAAATAAACTCCTGCTCTCCCCCCTCCACCCCTAATGAGCACAGAGCAACTGAAGAGCTCTATGCCCAGTGCCCGTTTCCTGCCTCCTTGCGTTTACTCACAAGGAAGAGAGTCTAAGCTGGGAAGGGCACCCATACTCCTCCTGTGGTCTCTGGATAATCCCAAGACTGTGGGAAGAATCGGGTTTTCCCAAAGACTATTATTCCCTGGGAAAACCCATGCTCATCCCTGCTTGCCCCTGGGAGTCCCTGTGCATCATTTGGACACACAGGAACTTGGTGTAGAAATCGCCTATGTTTACCACAGTGAGTTCCCTTTCTTCCCCCAGTGATGATGAAGCTGAGCAGGAGAGAGAAAGAACCCTCCATAGTTTATTTCCCCAATGTGCGCATTAGTGCCCCCTACAGGTCAGCCTAAAATCAGAGAGCACAAATTTGAGCTGGGTATTCAAAATGTGTGAATCTCTGTATATGAACCCTATTTATACTGAGTCAGACCTTTCACAGCAGCAGAAGAGGGTAACAAACAAAGCAATCTTCCAATTCCAAAGGCTCCATCTGAGAATACTCATGGGCAAACTACATGCTACTTTTTTGCCTTGCTCAAAAGTAAGTGCAAGGGAGCCAATCTGGACTGAGAACCTAGCATAGTGGGTCGGGAGCTTTAACCCTGTGCGTTACCTACCCAATCCAAATCACTATAGTGCCACTCTGGATCTGGGGCCCTGTACCTGCAATTTGCATTAAGAAAAAATATAAATTGAAAGGAATGGAGAGGCAGTCCTTAAGGTACCCAAGTTCCTCTGTTTACTGCTTTAAAGTTAAGAAGCAGCTGGCCTGTTCAGGCAACATGCTGAGCCATGGTTAGGCTGCTAACCCTTTTGCAGCAAATGGTTAGTGAGCATGTTTAAACCATGGTTATGTAGCCAGCATTGTTAAGAATGGTTCACACGACGTGCTAAGCCATAATGTTTAGCTCAAAATGCTTAGCTACCATGGCTTAACATGGCATATGAACAGGGTCAGCATCTTACTTTGAGCCCAGAAAGGAGAGGCAACCTCAGCCTGTATCTATGCTTAAGCTTGTGCAACTGAAACAGCCACTTATTGCTTCTTTGTATCCTCTTCCCTCCCCTTTCTCTTTTGTTCCCCTGTGTCAGAATTTAGACTGTAAGTCCCTTGGGGCAGACACCTGTCCTCTTGTACTCTGCAAAAAACCACACACACTGATGGTGTTATAAAAAATCATCATCACCACAACAGCAATGATGCAGATTCGCTGTTTTGGATTGCTTGCCGATGTTTTGAATTTTTAAAATGTTTTTTGCTTGTTAGCATGCTAACTAAATTATTACTATGTTTATTATTGTTTTAATGTAATTTATATTGTTTGTTGCTTTAACTGTTTTGAAAAATCAATAAAATAAAGTCCCACTGTAAGTGTACATCTGCCCCACTGTTTCATTGACTAGAAAGGCCTGTGTTTGACAATAGCTTCTTCTCCAAATCAGAACTCAACTGAAATCTGGCCTGACAGTTATATTTTTAAAGCTATCTCCATAAACATGTAGGTTGTCCATCAAGTATGAAGGGCACATATGGGGTTTATTTTTATGCATTCCCTGATTGCTACTCAAGTCAATTTTGGCAGAAAAAGCAACAACACATTCACCTTTCACACTTGATAGGCAATGGATTATTTCATTTCATTTTATTGTATGTACAAAAAAAAATCCCACAAGAAGCATCAGGTTCTGTAAAATACATTTACAGATATACAGGTTGGGCAAGTACGGAGCAAGTAGGCAGTTAGGCAAGAAGTTCTAGCTTCCTCCAAAAGTAAATTATTTGCCTAAATCTATAATACGACAACTGAAGCCTCCAAAAATTATAGAAGTCCAAATATATATATATATATAGAGAGAGAGAGAGAGAGAGAGAGAGAGGGAGCGCACAGAATCTGTCTTCTTCCAGCCAGAACTTCAGCCTCTGACCTCAGCCTGATGGGATCTGAGCTAGTGGTGACCAACCAAGAAAGAGATCTTGGGGTGTGGTGGACAGCTTGATGAAAGTGTCAACCTAATGTGAGGCTGCTGTGACAAAGGCAAACTCCATATTAGCCATAATTTCGAAAGGAATGAGAATAAAACTGCCAATATCATACTGCCTTCATTCAAATATTTGGTGCGACCACACTTAGAATACTGTGTACAGTTCTGGTCACTGCACCTAAAAAAAAAGATATTGTAGAGCTGGAACTGTGCAGAAAAGGGCAACTAAAATGATCAAAGGGGTGGAGCAACTCCCCTATGAGAGAAGGTTACAACAAATGGGACTGTTTAGCTTGGAAAAAGGCAAGTAAGAAGAGACATGAAATTAGAGGTGTTATGCCTGTTTATGCCAGTTGTTGGGGGACATGGGGCAGGGAGTGCTGTTCCACTCATCTCCTATTTGTGAATTTCCCGTTGACAGCTGGTTGGCCACTGTGTGAGTAGAATGCTGGACTAGATAGATCTTTGATCTGATCCAGCAGGGCTCTTCTTATGTTCTTAACCTGCACATAGGTGTGCTTCAGGTACCTCCCATCGTGGCCTAATGAGAATTACTGGCTGTTAAGGAAACATGAGTTGTTCACCATCAAAGCCCAAGTTAGTTATTTAAAAATAAATAAATGGAGAAAGCAAGCGGCCCAATTTGCATGATAGAAGAGCAGATATGCCATAATTATACTTGGAAGAGAAAGGCAGAGATAAATCTTCCAACAAGACAATAGTTTCTTCTTCCTGTTAAACAATTGCCAAAACATTTTCCTTTGTTATTTTGACAACTTACATTATTATTTACTGTTACATGGAAAGTTGCAATTATACGATCAAATCAGTGTTTGGAAGATATGCTCAGGTAATTGAGCAAAACCAAATAATTTTCATTTTAATTAATAGAAGGGAATCTCCATCTACAGAAAGGCATTTTCTATACCGTCGTTTCAGGCAGTTGAAGAGATAATTCATAATGTCATGTTTACACAACTTTTCTTTCCATTGTAGAGATAGGAAATGTAATCACTGCAAACAAAACATTCAGTCCTATCCTATGAAAAGCCTATTGTTAGAAAAAGAACAAGAACATGAAAAGAACTTCTCTTCACCAAAACAGTCCAAGGGATATCAAAAAGTTGTTATTTGAAAATAATAATAATGGAAATCTCATCGTCATCATCATCATCAAAGTTGTCCATCAGCTACACCTGGACAGCAGGTTGAGCAAGGAATATAGGTTACCTGGTCATAGACTTCCACACTACAGTGAGATGCACTGAGTTTCTATTTAAATTATTTAACCAAATATGCTATATTTCCATTGTAATACATTGTAACCCATCCTATAGTTTTGGAAGTGGATACAGGTATACAGGAACCTGGGAACTACAGACCAGTTAGTCTGACATCAGTCCATGGGAAAATTTTGGAGCAGATTATAAAGAAGTCAATCTGTAAACACCTTGAAAACAATGCAGTGGTTACTAGAAGCCAACAGGGATTTGTCAAGAACAAATCTTGCCAGACTAATCTGATCTTATTTTTTGATCTGGTAACCTCCCTTGTGGACTGTGCGAATGCTGTGGATATAATACATCTTGACTTCAGCAAAGTTTTTGACAAAGTACCTCATGGCATTCTGATTAGCAAACTAGCTAAAAGTGGGCTGGATGGAACAACTATTAGGTGAATCCACAGTTGGCTACAGAATCAGACACAAAGAGTGTTTATCAATGCTACCTTCTCAAACTGGGGTGGGGGAAGGTAACAAGCGGGGTACTGCAGGGCTCAGTCCTGGGCCCAGTGCTCTTCAACATTTTTATAAAAGATTTGGACAGGGAGGTGCAGGGAATGCTTATCAAATTTGCAAATGACACCAAATTGGGTGGGATACCCTGGAAGACAGAAACAAACTCCAAAGTGATCTTGATAGGTTGGAGTGCTGTTCTAAAAAGAACAGAATTAAATTTAATAGGGATAAATGCCGAGTTCTACACCTAGGAAAAAGAAACCAAATGCACAGTTACAAGATGGCGGATATTTGTCTCAGAAATACTACAAATGAGAAGGATTGGAATTGTTATAGATCACAAACTGAATATCAGACCAAAAGTGTGATGTGGCTGCAAAAAGCAAAAGTTATTTTGGGTTGTATTAATAGAAGTAAAGCTTTCAAATCACGTGAGGTACTGGTTCCCCTCTATTCGGCACTGGTTAGACCTCATCTTGAGTACTGCGCCCAATTCTGGGCACCACACTTCAAGAAGGATGCAGACAAGCTGGAGGGGGTTCAGAGGAGGGCAATGAGGATGTTCAGAGGGGTCTGGAAACAAAATCCCATGAGGAGAGACTGAAAGAACTGGGCCTGTTTATCCTTAAGATGAGAAGACTGGGGGGAGACATGATAGCACTCTTCAAATATTCAAAGGTTGTCACACAGAGGAGGGCCAGGCTCCCTTCTCGATCATTCCAGAATGCAGGACATGGAATAATGGGATCAAGTTACAGGAAGCTAGATTCTGGCTGAAATCAGAAAAAGCTTCCTGTTAGAGCAGTACAACAATGGAACCAATTACCTAGGGAGGCTGTGGGCTCTCCCACACTAGAGGCATTCAAGAGGCAGCTGGACAATCATCTGTCAGGTATACTTTAAGGTGGATACCTGCATTGAGCAGGGGGTTGGACTTGATGGCCTTATGGCCCTTCCAACTCTACTATTCTATAATTCTATGAAATCCATCACGACCAATTCTTATTAACCTGAGCTCTGTCTCTCACCATCCTTCTTTCTCTTTCTTCATATGTGAAGAGAAAAGGATGACATTCAAAATCCCTAGACAGGCATCCAGAATCAGAAATCTGTGACTGTAGATCTTTGGAATATGTGAGCTTAATTAATTTCATCAAGGGAGCAGTCTTCTTGTACATTCCTTCTTACTTCACTGAAAGAAATTCAGAAGTGTTGTAGATGGAAGCACATTGGATCTTGTGCACCCATAAGTACAACAGGAGGCCTCCTTGGTCTGTGTCTGTCTGTCTGTCTGTCTGTCTGTGTGTAAGTGGAAATGATATTTTCACTTTCAAAGCATGTCCAACAATATGAGCAGTGTGGAACAATCCCTATTCAGGGGAGGCTTTTGCCCAAAGTCATCCAAAATGATTTCAGGTGGACGCAATGGGTTTCACAGTCACTTCCATCCAGTAGACTAAGCATGGAGGAACCATTCTTCACTTGTTGCATCCTGTGGGTGGTTGTCTAGCTTTCCCAACCATCCTTCATCCTATGATAAGACCTCCAAGCATCATGGAAATGGCAGAGCATATCCGGCTTGCCATGACAACTGGGCCAATTTTCCAAGTGATTACACTTATGTGGAAGAAGATGCTTGAAGTGGAGCATGGTCACTGTGGCCTTTCAGATTGCATTTCTCAGTTTGTTGCTTTAAGTACTCTCCCCTTTGCTCACTCAGCTGCCACCAGTCTCCTGCTTAGGACTGGTATTGTTGGTTACAACACATTCCTCAAGTCACTTCTGTGTCTGGATAGGTAATATAAGAAGTTTGAACATAAATAACTGGGGGGGGGGAGGGTTCACATGCTCCCTTCCCATGTGGTAAAAGAATGCATGAAAGGGAGTCATGGAGTAGTGTGGATTACCCCCACCCCTGCCCTTGCCATACGATCAGCCAGGCTCCCCACTGCCCATACAAATAGCCCTGCCCACCATGCATTCAGAGTGCATCACAAGGGCTCTATTGATGTGTTTACTTCCCCCTCATGTGAGGATGTTATAAACTGATCAACAGACAGATCTCTTTCTGACATGTTCCAAATGCAGGAAGTGTGGGGTGACGATGCTGCTGGGCATGTCAGTAGCAGGATGGACTAGCCCACACAGCCCCACAACTGCTTTGCATGTTATTTTGGCAAGTGGAGCAGGGTGTCGGAATTCCACCCCCCACCTGTATTAGCTTTAGGTGCCACCCTCCAGAAAAGAGAAAGAAGGCAGAGAGGGAGGCAGGCAGAGGGAGGCTCTGTCACCCCATTCAAGGGGTCTTATGGCAGCCTCTCTCTCTGCTGCCCTCTTCCTGGTGGAAGGCAAGCAATTGCCTGTCACCTTCCACCAGGCACTGCCCCCAGGTTGACCCCAGATTGGCCTCAGAGTGACATCAGATGGCAGAAGTGCCATATTGATGTCGCTCCATTTGAAAAAGTCGGGGTAAATCCCCAATATTTTGAAACTGGAGCATTGCAGGGTAGCCCCGTGGTGGCTGCGAAGCCGTGCTTGCATCGTTTAACTGACGCAGCACAGTTCCACAGCCACTGTGGGGCTTTCCCTGCATCTAGACAGCCCTCAAAACAGGATTCTAGACAGAATGACATATTTTATCCTCCATGTTGAATCCTATAGAAAAAGATCTGTGACTATAAATTGATGCTACATACAATGAGTGAAAGAACGAGGATGGTTAGAGCTGTACCTACTTTTGTTTTACTGTTTATAGGCTAGACCAGGCCCCCAATACACCTACCAGCAAATTTATTCCTGCTTATTATGAATAACTGGCCATTTATTGAAAAAGGCATAGTTTCACAATAAAAATGCCAGTCTGCTAAAGTGAAGTTCAGCACTATGAAGAAAACTTGGGCGGGGGGAGGAGTTAAAGTATAAAAGTGACAGATGAAAAGTTGTAGCATGAGAACATTAACTGCATTTCCTATGTGTGATCGACGTTTCTTTCCTTACTGAATGCAACGGTCCCTAAGGGACACTTTAACAGCTATTAGCAATACACAGAGTAACAACCAGCCACCGTTTAGGACAGGAGGAAAAAGAATTCATTATTCAGCTGAAACTGGTTGGAAAACCAGGGTACAGCAGACAGAACACAATTACTGCTGTTGGAATTTGGCCAGGTCACTCCATTAACATTCCAAAATATTCCATAAGGATCACAAGCGGTTGTCAGAAAAAGTTTGCGGTCTTGAAAGAGAAGACTACTTCTAAAAACAAAGCAAAAAACTCTTAACATATTTAGTCTAGCCCTTTCTCTATCAATCTCATTTTGCTTCATGAAAAAAAGTGAAAAATATTTATCTAATAGCTGGTACTAACAATATAGCCACTATGCTTGCTTTTCCATAATTTAAGGGAGGAAAGAGTTGGTTAGAAAGGTTACATATGAGAAAATATTTGGTCTGTTGCGTTTGCAAAGTCCCCTTCTTGGCAGATAATACATTTTGCCTGCATTCAAATAAATAGTATTCCGTGGCTGACTTCACATGATCCAAATATCACGATGCAATTATGTTTTACATCTCCAGGTGGAAATGTGCAACAGCAATCCAAATGCAAGTCACCAACATGAGAACTCAATTCTTCATTATGAAGAAGTTATTTCACTTTTCTATCAACTCTAGGTTTCATAAGAACAGATTGATCGCTACTGTTCATATCTCTGTTGTTCCTATCCTCATCATTGTTCACATCCCAGTGTTTTGTCGCTGGAATAAGGCTGCATTTTTATATTTCCTTGACTCTGTAAAAGAGGCTAAATGCAGTGGACTCAGTTGACCTTTTCATTAAGCTATATGTTGATTGGTTGGCCATTCTACCTCTCTCCTGCAGGTTAATGAGGCTATAAAAAGGAAGGACTGAAATGGCAAGCCAATCAGAAAGGTCAAAGTGGCACAGCACACCACTATCGCTGACAAAATATATGAGGCATTAAAATTTGGAGACCTCATTCTTAGTGACATGTAATGAGAGCAGTAAAGGTAAGCCCATGAGTGCATCCACTTCTCAAAGAACGTAATGTGGATGGGAAATGATGCCACTGTAGACCACTTGTGTTCAAGGGGTAAAGTATATTGTTATGCTCCCCCCATTTCCCTGAATAGTTATACATTCTAGTCCTTATTTGGATTTTGCGTGTTCTGGAAGGAGATTGTTCTGGAAGGATTCTTATGGTGTTGTGTAATATTTGAGTTTATTTACAAATATACTATTTCTGCATAGGTGGAACCACACAGCTTACATCAGCCAAATGCACTGCCGTGAATCAGAACTTCTGAGAGGCATCCAGCATCTCCGAATGCTTCCAAAGCCTACAGATCAGATCTATCTCAGTTTCTCTCCTCATCTGTCTCACTCACCAACTCAAACTGCACTCCCCAACTCAGAAACCTAGATTTCATAGAATCATAGAACAGTAGAGTTGGAATGGGCCTATAAGGCCGTGGAGACCAACCCTCTGCTCAATGCAGGAATCCACCTTAAAGCATTTATTTCATCCTTAACTGGGGGGGAGGATGGTCTACCTTTCTTCCCATTCAGAAGATGGAAAGTCCAACTTTGGAGAGGTGTACATAGAAATGGAACCTTACATAGCAATGGGTTGGGTAGATATCTAAAAACAGAGGAACCACCTTATCCAAACAGGCAGAGGGGTTGGTAGCATTATTCTTTCTTTTTTTTTTCACCCATTCTGAGGGGTTTGACTTTATTTTTACTATTTCCCTCCCGTTGTTTGCAACAAAAGGGAAATTATGTACACCAGCTCCAGGGCTGACATACACTTTTCCTAATTCCAGGGGCATGTCAAGGGAATGGGAAGGCTATGGATCCTCAGACCTCAGACATAATACTAGAACCTGGGTCATCCCATGAAGCTGATTGTTAGGGGATTCAGGATGGATAAAAGGTAGTACTTCTTCACATAGTGCATAATCAAACTATGGAATGGCTTTAAAAAGGGGTTAGACAAATTCCTGGAGGAGAAGACTATCAATGGCTATTAGTCCTGATGGTTATATGCTACCTCCAGTGTCAGAAGTAGTATGCTGGGGAATGTGGGCAAGAGGGGGTGGTTGCACTCATGTCCTGCCTGCAGGTTTCCCATTCACAGCTGGTTGGCCACTGTGAGCGGAATGCTGGACTGGGTTGACCCTTTGTCTGACCCAGCATGGCTCTTCTTGTTCTTAGGTTCTTACCTCTGATATTGTGGAAGTTCAACAATGGCTGGGAGTGGGTTGTGAAGCCAGATCTATCTTTCAGAAGGGGAGATCCAGAATATCATATGGACCCTGGGACACCCTACCAGGACCCATAGGATGGCAGCCTATGCCAATTTCGAATTTGCCAGCTGCCCAGATATTTACAAAAAGGAAAGATTTTTACAAGTACAGCAAATGCCTTCTGTTGGGAACATTCCTTAAGCTTAAAGTGTTATTTGTGTGCCCTGGAAGAATCCCTTTTAATAGGATTGCAACTTCACATTTCTTAAAGGAACTTAAAGCATGAGTATCAACCTTTCTTTGGAAATCAAATAAAGCTTCAAACACATAATAAGAATGAATATCTCTATCATTTCTTTAGTTGATCACACCATTCTATTTGCCAATAGGTCTCCCAATTCAGTGGTGATACTTTCTGGCAGAGTAAATATTGCAACACATTGGAAATCCTTAGCACAAAGTCTTTAGAGAGGCTCTCCTTTCCTTTTTAATCTGTAGTCTCAATTAAACTCAAACAAATCCATATGCCCTATTGTACCTCAGCCAAATGTGGTAAATGAAGGTCACTTTGGCAGCAGAATACTGGAAGGTGTAACAGCATAAAAGCTAACAGCACCTCTTTAGTGCAACCAGTTCCTCAAATGATTTACACCATTACTCCTATTCGCTCCTGTTTTATGAGGTGTGGGCAATGATCTAAATATTTCCCCATGAAAAGAAGGCAGCATCCATTGATGAATGAGTAGTATGTTGCATTGATATATTGCTCTGGGCTTGTTCGAAAGGCGCATTGCCCAATGTTGTTGTGACTGAAAACAGATGCTCTTTGTTTTTTGAGCAGGAGGCTGAGCTCCAAAACCTCCTTCCACAAGAAACTCTTTACTGAACAGGATGAGTTATAGGGCGATGTGCCAACAGGTGCCTTCTGCCAGTCTTTATCTCTGCCCATAAAGCAATTGTCTGAAATGCTGCCAAGCTAATTATCTAGTTCAGTGCTCCTTCTATCAAGACCCCAAATAACCCAAAAAAGGTCACACATGATATGAAATAAAAGCCTTTATACTTTCGACCTTAGGGAGATAAACATACCACCTGTGTGGGTCAAATTTTAATGAATATCTCTGCTTCATTTTTATTTTATTTTTTAGATAAGAACCTGTTATATATTCATGTCTCTTGTTTTGTTTTTAAAAAATCACATTACTGTTTTCAGAGAAATAATTCTACTTGGATGGTTATATGTGCAGCACTTACAAAGGACAGAAAGAAGCTTTTAAAAAGAAGCATGTATTTTAGAAAACAGAATGCAATATATCCAAGACAAGTTTTTCTGTGAAAATGAGTAGTCCCAAGGAGTTATTAAACAAAGAAAAAACTAAGTGAACATGAGAGCACTTGAATTCAGAGTCCCTAATCCAAATTGCCATGGTGAAAAGTAGGGAGGGGTGAGAATTCATTCTGTCAAGGGTGCGTGTTGCTGTTTTTATGCATTTATCTATTCTGCACCTCCCAGAAACGAACATGGAACATGGTGTTCCATTTGTGGTCAGAAATCCATACATTTCTGAGCTAGGGATGCCCTGTGCAAAAGAAAAAATGTTTTCGACAACATGCACTTATTTGAAAACTGTGCTAAGAAAATGGTGTACAATTCTAAACTGTGCACACATACATTTTAGTTCATTGGGCCATGCATACATTTCCAAATCGAGCACAAATGGTTGCATCCAATGTTAGTCTTACTTTATTTATTTATACCGCACCTTTTTTCCATCATGGAACTCAAGGTGCTTACATATGGTTCCCGGGTGATCTCCACTCCAAGTACTGACCAGTCCCAGACCTTAGTTTCAGCAAGATGGCTGCCTCATGTGCCTTCAGACCATGCTCTGGGACCCATTGAAGTACACTCTGGGACCCATTGAAGTACACCCATTGAAATGAATGGGAATTAACATTGGATACAACCCAAATAAATGTATACAATTTATGGTAATAGTACAATGTGAAGAAAAACACCTGAGAAATTTCACTAGTCTTATCAATATCCTCTTAGCCTCACACAACATTCCAACAAGAGTTTTGCCTGAGCAGGACCCTCCAGATATTTATTTTATTTTATTTATTTATTTATTTTATACCCCACTTTTCTACCAGAATGTGGCACTTAAGGTAGCCTACAATCTTTTCAAATAGGTTAAAATGATAAAACACATTAAAATACAATAAAATATAATTATTACAGACTAAAAGCATCCAAACCACTTATAGGCCAAAGGTCTCTTTGAATAAAGCAGTCTTTGCATGCCTCCTTTGTCACACAGAGCATCAATCATCTCAGAGTGCAGGACACGGAATAATGGGCTCAAGTTACAGGAAGCCAGATTCCAGCTGGACATCAGGAAAAGCTTCCTGACTGCAAGAGCAGACCAACAATGGAACCAATGATCTAGGGTGGTCGTGGACTCTCCTACACTAGAGGCATTCAAGAGGCAGCTGGACAACCACATGTCAGGGATGCTTTAAGGTGGATTCCTGCATCAAGCAGGGCATTGGACTCGATGGCCTTATAGGCCCCTTCCAACTCTACTATTCTATGATTCTTTGAAGGAGTTCCACATCCTGATAGCAGCCACCAAAAAGGCCCTCTTGTGTGCCTCCATCAAATGTGCCTCTGACGGCAGCAGACTTGAAAGAAGGGCCTTTCCAGAAGATCTTAAGGACCAGGCAGGCGTTTATGGGGGAAGGTGGTCTTTCAAGTAGCCTGGTCCTGAGCCATATGACGAACACTTTTAATTTTGCCAATAAAGCCGCAGTAACCTAAGAACCATGATCTTCCTGTAACCGACCCCGGTCAACAGCTCAAGTTTCTGAATAGTTTTCAAAGGCAGCTCCACACAGAGCATGTTACAGTAGTCCAAATGGGATGTAATGAAGCCATACATAACTATGGACAGATTTCTAGGAATGGGCACAGTTTTTTATTTATTTATTTATTTATTTATTTATTACATTTTTATACCGCCCAATAGCCGAAGCTCTCTGGGCGGTTCACAAAAATTAAAACCACAGTAAAACACCCAACAGTTTAAAACACAATTACGAAATACAGTATAAAAAGCGCAACCAGGATAAAACCACACAGCAAAGTTGATATAGGATTAAAATACAGAGTTAAAACAGTAAAATTTAAATTTAAGTTAAAATTAAGTGTTAAAATACTGAGTGAATAAAAAGGTCTTCAGCTGGCGACGAAAGCAGTACAGTGTAGGCGCCAAGCGGACCTCTCTGGGGAGCTCGTTCCACAACCGGGGTGCCACAGCGGAGAAAGCCCTCCTCCTAGTAGCCACCTGCCTCACTTCCTTTGGCAGGGGCTCACGGAGAAGGCCCCCTGTAGATGATCTTAAGGTCCGGGTAGGTACATATGGGAGGAGGCGTTCCTTCAGATAACCTGGCCCCAAACCGTTTAGGGCTTTAAATGTTAATACCAGCACTTTGAATTGGGCCCGGACCTGGACTGGCAGCCAATGAAGTTGTAAAAGGACTGGCGTAATGTGATCTCGCCGGCCAGTCCCTGTTAATAACCTTGCTGCCCTGTTTTGTACCAGTTGAAGTTTCCGGACCGTTTTCAAAGGCAGCCCCACGTATAACGCATTGCAGTAATCCAAACGAGAGGTTATCAGAGCATGGATAACTGTAGCTAAGCTATCTCTGTCCAGATAAGGGCGCAGCTGGTATATCAGCCTGAGCTGATAAAAGGTGCTCTTTGCCACTGAGTTCACCTGTGCCTCAAGTGACAGTTCTGGATCGAAGAGCACCCCCAAACTACGGACCCGATCCTTTAGGGGGAGTGCAACCCCGTCCAGGACAGGGCAAACATCACCTCGCCGGACAGAAGAACCACCCGCTAACAGTACCTCCGTCTTGTCTGGATTGAGTTTCAGTTTATTAGCCCTCATCCAGTCCATTACCGTGCCCAGGCACTGGTTCAGAACAGCCACTGCCTCACCTGGGTTTGATGAAAAGGAAAGGTAGAGCTGGGTATCATCCGCAGTTGGTACACTAGGCTCAGCTGTGCAAACACACTCCTGGCCATGTTAGTATTTCTACTGAGACCTGGGCATCCATGTTCAAGGCTAAGTCCAAGAATAACCCCCAAACTGTGAGCCTGAGTCTTCAAGGAGAGTGTACCCCATCCAGCATAGATTGAATCCCTATTCCCCGAGATGCCTTCCGACTGACGAGGACCACCTCTTGTCTTCTCTTTTCCAAAGCTTTTGGAGTTTCAGTTAAGATTCTATTTATTACTTGGTGATATTATTTATTTTTGTATTGTTCCCCGTGCCCATTTGATGCATTCCCTTCCCTTCCATGGTTTTATTATGTGATTTTATTATAATGTACACTTCTTTGACAGGGATTTATTTCTTTATTGTTTTATTCTGTACAGTGCCATGTCTATTGATGGTGCTATATAAATAAATTAAGGAGGAGGAGGAAACGCCTTGATCTTTAGTTTGAATTTTACTTCTGGAGGGAAAAAATCTATGGCAAGTCTTACAGAAGATCACTGTCTCCTGATATCAGAGCACAGCATGACAACAAAACACAAAGAAGAGAAAAGTTTGTCAGGCTCATACCATGGCAGAGAATACTCTAAGGTTTTGCAGGATCAGTATCAAGGTGCAAGCAAGTATGTCAGAAGAATACCATTTGGGGCTCAAGCTTGTTGCCAGCTTGGCCCCACTGACACCAGGTCACAGGTTCCCCACTCTTCTGCGAGCCACCATTTTGCGATGAATGGTAGGTAAGCGTTTCATGGAAATGGCCATTTTTCACAAAACGGAGTCTGTAGATAGAGTGAATTATGCAATATTGCAGGCACAAGTGGTCTAATTTCTTCTTAGTGGAAATCCTAACCACAGATTCGTATTTCTACTGAGAATAAATCAGAAATAATACTCAGTAAACCCACAGTATGGTTTGCCAATTAGGTTTTCCTTACACTGTAATTTCTAATTGTGAACATGGATTGAGGTAGGTAGTAGAATTCTCATTTGGAGAAGTGATGGTATTTAACCAGCATAGTGGATCGACTCAGCAGCTGAGCTGAAAGTAAGCTAATTTGGTTATTGGCAAATGCATGGGGCGAACCTTCTCCACTCATACAGAAAATAGGAATTAAGCTGATTTGACAGGCCTCCAATTTTGCTTTCAGTTGTATTGATTCCCCTCATCCAGGCTGCACTATTTCAAGGGACCGATGGGCTCACTTGCTCTAATCACATTTCATTGTACATTCTCTGCATGTAATAATAAATTTGACTATCCAGATCAATTCTGACCCCATTTCCATTCAAAGGATACAAAGTGCTGATTGCTTTCCAGGTTTTTAAAGCAACTCTTTGTGGTGCATTTTCTTTAAAAAAAAGGGGGGGAAGAGGAAAATGCTTCTTGCATCTATATATTCTTCCCTCGTAGTAGTAGTAGTAGTATTGTTCTTTACCTTCTCAGTATTTTGTAGCTTACACAGGTAGTGATCTGACATTCCAAGTCTCTTTTCCTAAGAAGTGTCAATCATTATTTAAGAATTACTTGGTTATATGGCAAGATTGGACAACGGCAGCTTTTTATTAAAAAAGGAACAATGTCTCATTTATCCTTTTTCCTTTTGCTCTTTTTTTTACAGTTAATATGGGGAGAGGTGGTATGTGAATTATCTTGAGTTTAGAGAGATGCTTGATTTTGATATGCTTGATTCTCAGTTTGCTCAATAACATTTGTGACAGTTATTGGAACATCTATAACCGTAGCCATTTGGATTTCAATTTTTATTCACTAGAATTCTATCAGCTGCAATGTATTGCTTTATCTATGCTTATTCCTATGAATACAAAGTCATTATTATCATTATAAATCATAGAATCATAGAATAGCAGAGTTGGAAGAGGCCTACAAGGCCATCGAGTCCAACCCCCTGCTCAATGCAGGAATCCACCCTAAAGCATCCCCGACAGATGCTTGTCCAGCTGCCTCTTGAAGGCCTCTAGTGTGGGAGAGCCCACAACCTCCCTAGGTAACTGATTCCATTGTCACACTGCTCTAACAGTCAGGAAGTTTTTCCTGATGTCCAGCTAGTTATTTAGAATGGCATATATAGCTGGAGGTGAATATCTTTTTTGCAACCTGATGGTCAGTGCCATCCTATCATCATCTTCTGCTGGCTGGAAGAGGATACAATACAATACTAATTATGTCCTTGTCAGGGTTCCTTCTATTACTTGGGGCACGTCTACACCTAAGGCTGTAGAGGGAGGGAGGAGGGAGGATCACAGGCTTACCTGCTTCTGCAATCCTCCCCCAGCATCTTGACAGCCACGTGACATATGTTGCAACCACCTTTTTTTTTTCTTTTAAGAGAAGCCAGGCCTAGTGTGTGCCCCCCCCAAAAAAAAGGTTAAAAAAACCCAAGCCATACCTACTCCCCCCATCCCTGGGATGGCAAAATTTCTGCCACCCCCACCCCTGAAGGGCATGGAACCTCCCTGAACAGCTTCATGCCTGGCCCTGCTACTCATGAGGAGGAACAGGGAAGCTGGAACAGGTGCACACACAAGGGGCCGTGGTGAAAATTGGGATAATTGCGGAAGCAGTTATCCCAGAAAAATGATGGGGTCATCCTTGGTTGACCCCAAGAACCCCTGTGCATCATTTGGACACACAATGATGACTCAGGGATGACCCGGGGGGGGGAGTATAGTTCAGACATGTCCCTAGACTCCCTGAGCAACTCTTTAATGATCTATGCCTCATTAAGAGTTCCACCTTTCTTTTATTTACCTTCCCCTTCCCAGTAACATGGGGTTTAGGCTGTAGATGTCAGGTGAATAACACTCCAGCCACTTGCGGCTTAACACAACAGATTACTAGTAAAGTAAAACAAGCAACTTACAACCAAAGGTATTTAGTAGTGATGTGCACTCCACCTCTGAATTATCTGGTAACCGTGAACATCCATGGAGCATTTGATCTTCCAGAGCAGAGGCTGGTCGCTTCCAAATCCATCGATTAATATCAGAGCAGAGACGTGCCCAATCAGAGCTTCTAAAGTAACTGGAATTATCCTGGTATGTGTGTGTGTCAAAAGTGAATATCTCCATATTTGGAAGATGCTGAGTTGGGTGAGGGGTAGCTTTGATATTGACATCTGTGGCTAACCAATTAGGAATAGCCACAGCAATGTTCTCCTCCAATCGCAGTGTTCAGGGAAGTGGGAAACACAAAATGGCTGCTAATTCTGACCATGTGGGGGGGGGGAGGGAGTGTGTTTCTGCTGGGACTCATAGAAGTCAATCATTTCCACAATATGAAAGTGCTGATGGGCTAGTAGGTGAGTGAGAAAGCTTCTACACCTGAGTCAGGCAAAGGCAGGCTCTTTATTTCAGTGGCTGGGTGCAGGGGTCCATTTAATAGATCTGGAGGGCACCAGGTTGGAGAAGGCTGAAGTGGGGAATCAAGGCATGAACCAATCTGATTCAAACTTGGTGGGCTAAAGCCCTCCTTAAGAGCTATCAACTTGCCATGTTTCAGCTTTTTAGCTATAAAAATTATGCAGATGTAAGCATTTTGTTTATTTCCATTTAAAAAGTCCTAAAAAGTCAAAGCATGAACCGATCTGATTCAAACTTGGTGGAACTAAAGCCCTCCTAAAGACCTATCACTGTGCCAATCACTTGGTCTTTAAAAATGAGGGAGCTGTAAGCATTTCTGTTGATACCAGTTACCTGAATACTGAACTGTTCTTTGACGGGAATTCGACGAGGGGGAGAGGGTCTGAAATTGAGGCAAAGAATCACCTTTATGGAGCTCCAGTTCGAATTTTGAGGCAGAGAAGACCCACTTTGCACACCCCTAGTATTTAGTCAATATAGCTGAGTGATAGAAAAGCATGAAAAGAAAAGCAGCAAAAATGCAAGTTCTTTTACCTTAATCTGTTTCTTTCTGCTCCTTCCATAAGCTCTGGTCTTCCTCTGGCCTTGGTCTGCTTTTGGTCTGTCTCCTGGCTAGCCCTCTCACTATTTTTATACCATATTTCTCCAAAACAGTAAGTACTGTTCCCACTTGGAGAAAATTAAACTTAAATAGAGAAATGAAACTTAACCAAGGAATGAACCTTATCTGGAGAAATGAAACCACTACACCGAGGGATGCCCCCTCCCAACAGAAATGCTCCAGTTCAGACATCCAGAGACAAACATTCTAGAAGAGCCTCTCTGTGTGCAATTGTGAACTTAGAGGAACCTGTACCCTCATCCTTGCTGCTACTGAAGTAGCCAGAACGTATTCTCTGGCTACTTAAGCAGCAGCAAGGATGAGGATGCGGGTTTCTAAAAGTTCACAGTGTCTGAAAAACCTATGTAGTTGAGATGCATGAAATGGAAAGTGGAGTGGAAGTGATGAATAACAAGGAGTGCTGGGCAATCACCAGTGTGCACTGACAATCAAGGGTAGAACCTCAGGCCTGGGGTCCCAATCAAGGCTTCTGGAGTCTCAGGATATGTCTAGACGATGGGATATCCCGGGGATTGCCCTGGGATCATCCCTGTGAATTCACATGACACACAGGGGATCTTGGGAGCAGGCAGGGAAGATTCCTGCATTTTCCCAGGATATTACCCTACACTTTTGTCCCAGTTTTTTCCATGGCCCCAGGATGATCCTGAGATCAGAGGATGTGTGGGCAGCTGACCTGGTTTGTCCCAGCTCCTCGCAAGTAAACATGACGAGCCGGGAACCAGGCATGGGGCACAGAGCTCCTCAGGAGCTCCATGCCCATTGGGGGTGGGGTGGGGGGAGCACAAGGTGTGTGTTTTTTAAAAATATCTTTTTCACTGGAGCGTTCCTGTACTCATTTTCGATAATAATAATAATAATAAAAATTGCTGGGTGCAACGTCCTCTTCCACCCGAAATATTGTGTGCCACGTCTAGGGGGAGGATCTCACGATCAGCATATCACAAGATCCTCCCCCTCCCCCCTCCGGTATAGACATGCCCTCAGTCAAGCCTTCAAATAGCCCCCCCTTCCCCCCTCCCCGATCATTTGGCAGTTTCTCAGCTTTCTAGCACTTTTTCCCCATTCTAAAAAAATGAAATGCTTCTCCTTGATGAGATAATTTGGTATTGCTGCCTCCTGTTAGAAAGACAGTTAGCAGAGAAAAAAAAATAAAAATGCAAAAGAGAATGAGCGTTTACCAGTCGTACATACACACAAAGGCTACCTTTCTTTAGTGAAGGAAAGAAAACAGTTCTAATCATAAGTATTCTTGCATAAAGACGCAGGTACACCATAAACTTTCAAACAAAGTTAGTTCACTCCATTTCTTTGAGTTCTATAACAGCAGCAGGAGAGAGCAAGCGCATCTGCTCCGAGCAATGAGGACAAGAAGGGGAGGAGCAGGAAACCACCCTGTAGGCTATAGAGATCTTAAGGCTAGGTCTGTCCAAAATTCCCATGCATTAACTAGCAAACTGCAACACTGCCCCCTTTCTGAAATTCACAGATGAGGTTGCAATATTCCCACCCCAATGTTTAGTTACTGGCAGTAAAAGCTTTAAGCTAATCTGGCCTGGTCTTTTTGCCACAAACCCTTTTTGCCTTTGGCCCTGCCCATCTCTAGAATTCATCCCCCTAAAATGAACTAAATTTATTTATTTATTTATTCATTTATTTATTTATTACATTTCTGTACTGTCCAATGGCCAACGCACATCCCAGAACACTGAAAATGAAAGGCACCTTGAAATATTTAAGAGACATGTAATTAAATAAATCCTATTATTAGTCCATGCACTGCACCCTCTGCTTTGATACGGCACTAAACAGTCTGAGGAATTCTTGGGTTCTTCCTAGGCTATTCCTTTTGTTTTTCTTTTTTAAGAGGGGAGATCACAACCAGTTTGTGATCTTGTGTGTGCTGCTTCACAGGGTTGTGGGAACAGCGAAACTTATTTTACTCCGCGATTATATACAGTTCGCTGTGTGGCTAAATCCCTGGGAGATTATTTTTTCCTGCACCTGCGGCCGTGTGACTTGTTTGTGGAGATGGGGGATACTAATCCTGCCACCACCTTTTCTTTTCTTTTTTTGCATCTAACATGGATTATCTGGTTGTTCTGACTGACCTCCATGTACTTGTAGGCAAAATTACTAGCAAGCATGTTAGTGTTTACAAGATGTTCTTGTTGCAAAGAAACATTTTTACATTTAATTACATGGGGAGTTGTGCTTTTCAAAACCAATTGGTATATTTATATCTTCGCGAAAATTGCCACAAGGCTGTCTTTTTAAAGAGTTCAAAGATACTTTCTAAAATCATCCATCTAAAGCAGTTGTGTGTTTCTAATCTTTTATTTCCCTTTGTGTAGTCAGACCCAAGCATTCTATCTTGGCACAAGAGCTAAACAAAACTGTACTTGGCCGAGGGTCTCCCTGGTTGCTGCTGCTGTTTTTCTCATGAAATGAAAACATTAAGGTATATACTTAACAGGGAAGTGTGTAATGACATTTAAAGTGACTAGTATTAGTGTTTCATGCAAGTCTTCTTGCATATGGAATTAATTCTGATATAAGTGCCCTTTCATAAAACTGCATATGAAAAGGGCTGACTTGCATAATCTTCTCATGCAGGGTTGATGTATACCAGAAAATCTTCTGGACTAGTCCTGCAATGACTGTTATTTAACAGAGTAAATGAGATTGAATTATCTTGTTCTGCTTGCAAACATTGGCTCAAGTCTATTAGCTCAACTAACCCAATCCCTGCTAGAGCTCCCTTCTTCAGTTGGCTAAGTATTGCCAAAGGAGTTGGACCAGCAAAATAGCATCCTTGTGCATTCTGAGCAGGGTTTGTTATCTGTAAATGATGCCAACGCAATAAGAATATAAGAAGTGTCATGCTGGATCAGTCCAAGGGTCCATCTAGTCCAGCACTCTGTTCAAACAGTGGCCAACCAGCCATTGGCCAGGGATGAACAAGCAGGATGTAAATACCAGAAGCACACAAAATTTACACAGAGTTCAGTGCAAGCCCTATCAGAAATAGATGTGTAGCACATTCCCCACCATTGGCCAGAACAAGATAACTTCTGCATGAGCAGTGTGCTGTGTATACAAGGGAACCATCATGTTGGAGGGCTGGGAAAAACATCTTAGGAGTATTAGGAAAGGACCAAAGTGCTAGGGATGCTTGAGATGAAGTAACTTGAATGCTGATATGAAATAACTTGATCCATATCTATCAGACTAATGTGTGGTCTGGAATTTCTTTATCCATCAGCTTTTATAATCCCCAATTCTTCCAAAGCCATTACAGTGGTGGGAGGACAGAGCTCCAAAATATTAATCAGGGTCAGTACCAAAAGCAAACTGAGTAAGAAGTCCACACACAGGTAATTCCAGAGAAGAACTGGATTGTCAAGGGCAGGGGGAATCAAGAAGCTGGTGCACAGACATCCCAGAACTCTTTGTTTAGAACTGATGGCTTTTAAGCTTGAGCCTTCAGAATCCCACCCAGAGCACAGCTGCCAGTCATCAGAGTCAATTTCAGAATAGTTTCCTCATGAGAATTATTATTATTATTATTTATTTATATAGCACCATCAATGTACATGGTGCTGTACAGAGTAAAACAGTAAATAGCAAGACCCTGCCGCATAGGCTTACAATCTAATAAAATCATAGTAAAACAATAAGGAGGGGAAGAGAATGCCAACAGGTACAGGGAAGGGTAAGCAGGCACAGGGTAGGGAAAAACTAACAGTAGAAAGTAACAGTAGAAGTCTGCACAACATCAAGTTTTAAAAGCTTTAGGAAAAAGAAAAGTTTTTAGTTGAGCTTTAAAAGCTGTGGTTGAACTTGTAGTTCTCAAATGTTCTGGAAGAGCGTTCCAGGCGTAAGGGGCAGCAGACGAAAATGGACGAAGCCAAGCAAGGGAAGTAGAGGCCCTTGGGCAGGCGAGAAACATGGCATCAGAGGAGCGAAGAGCACGAGCGGGGCAATAGTGTGAGATGAGAGAGGAGAGATAGGAAGGAGCTAGACCGTGAAAAGCTTTGAAGGTTAACAGGAGAAGTTTATATTGGATTCTGAAGTCTTGCTCATGACTATCCCTTTACTCATAAGTAGTCCTTATTTCTTCGACAGGTGCTTCAGTATCTGGCAGTTGGCCAAGCCTGAACCCTTATGCACCTGTGCTCCCAGGGCTAGGTGGCCCCTCAACATCTGCCTTTGAGTCTGAGAGGAAGATAACTACATCTTTTGAGGGGAAGGGCTGAAGGCTGTCTCTCACAATGATCCCCCTGATCTGCCTCAAGCTCCCTCGATACGCTCTAGATCATCCTCTGAAGACAAGTCCTCCACATGGCAGGATCCTTCTTACTTTCTTTCCTGGCTGCCAGCTATGGCCAAGAAAAGCCTTCACCAATTAGCTAAACCAGAGAGCAATATCCAATGGTGTCATTCTACAAACTCAAATATGGCTAGCGGAGCTCCATTGAATCTTTCTGTTATGTAAATGGTTGCTTAGGGAGGGAGGGACTCACCTGCGCCTGCCTCTCTGGGTGCTCGCTGCCCCCCACCAGGTTGTTGTCATCCAACTTGCTCAGCACCCTGACCAAGCCACCACACAGTCCATGAGTGCCCCATCCCTCTCCCATCCCTCTCAGTGAGCCACCATTTTCCACAAATGGGTGTAATGTTGCGTAAATGGCCCCTTTACAGCCAAACTTTATGCAACATTAGATTTACAGAAATACCCGAGCTGCCATTTTCCAAAATAATAATAATAGTGGTTCACTTAGGAGGACAGGTAAACGCCAGGCAATTGTGATCCACATGATACTCGATGATGGGGTCCAGTAAGTGATGGTGGCTTGGCAAGCTTGGACTATGGGACTGAGTGGCCGGGGGGGGGGGGAGTCTGTTGAAGTCCTGGACCCAGTCAGGCACTTGCAACATCTCTAATTACACTTATGCAACAGGTTGTACAACTGGTTGCTTAATGGGTTGCACAAGCATAATGCACAACTGCACTTGCACAAACATAATTTTAGTTGGATTCTCCTCTTGTGCATAGTTCGTGACCTAGTTTCGACTAGTGCAATGTCATTTGCACTACCAGAATGACCCAGTTGGATACTGCTCAGATAAAGCCACATCATAGTTGACCTAAGAAGAATGGAGTAAGTGAGAAAAAGTGCACCCAAGGGCCAATCTATGAAAACACCCAAACAATTTCTACTGAGTCCCACAAGAGTGGCTGGCTAACCCATACTGCTACTCTGGGAGGTGGGTGTCATGCACTGGAAAGAGGAATTGGAGGGAGTGGCAGATTAGTCCCCAGATTACTCAGACATCACCTGTTTGTGAAGCCAATATGCTGACATCACGCATACCCATCCTGGCTTCAGAGAGGGTGGAACAAAGCCCTCCCCATCTAAACAGCAAGAGAATGGAATCCACACATTCTGTCTTCATACAATCAGCAGAGGTGGGTTCAAGCTGCCAGATGGGTAAGAAGAGCAGACATGTAATAGGCTGGGTTGAACATCATTCAAATTGGCTAAACCAAGCCACTATTTTAGGTGGTCTAAACAGCCCTGTGTCTTCTCTCAACATCCAGCAATTGCTGGTTGTCAATTTACAGGCCTGTTATCCATCTTCTGCTTACCCCCATAGTTGTGGGACAGTGGAGAGAAGAATATCAGCCCACATCACTATAGTGCCTGTTTCTGCTTCTGTTTTGGGCCTACTAGTGGAAGGCCATTCTTTATGTTCTTGTTCTCATATGTATTCTTTATGACATGACACAATGCCTGTCCTTGCCAGGTAGCTGTTCGTTTGAGGCATTAGCTGCCAAAACAATTTAGGGTTTAATGAGTAAAGCATCATAAATTAAAAGTGAACTCTTTCTAGTTGTACTGAGGGGGGAAGCAGTGTGTTGTTTCAAATGTAGAAGTGCTGAAAAATGGTTTAATGTGTTCAGACATTTGCACGATTATCAATATAGTCATCTGCAGAACAAAGGCGTTCAGGGTCTAATTTAGCTTTAAGGGAAATTAATACAAAAGGTTAGAAAACTATTCCCAAGGAGCAAATTAGTGTGACACATACTAAGAGAACATGAAGAACTGATTTCTAAATGAGTGACTTAATTTAAATATTATTATTTGGCGGAGAGAAGTTAAGAGGAGTTAAGAGATAGGCAATGTTATAGACAATGAAAGAAAGGCAGGTAGGAGTGTGTGTGTGTTCTCCTCAAATTTTTCTCCAGGTAAAATAGTTCCCATCCCCACAAACACACCACAAACATTTTTGGCAGTTCATTTCCTAAGTTTTTTTAATTGCATTTGGCATTTCAAAACCCAGTGCTGGAGGCAGCCAACATGCTGGAGGATTATGCTTTGTGACACAGGCAGTAGGAGAGCCTGGTGGAGGTGACTCTTTTTATACTACATGCTAGGAAGTGAAATATTCGTAGCCAGATTTGTCTAAAGTTGCAAAGGAAGGAACCAAGTTACACCTTCAGCCTTAGCGTCTGTGGTTCATGATGCTAGTTTTCTATGGCTATTTCCTTTGGAACTGGATGGAAGCAGCTTTATATTACTGAGGGCTTTATAGGACTTCCTGATGTCTGAATGCAGCCCTCCCAGTATCCAGATGAACAGTAGCACCACTAGGGCCAGACTAGTGGGCAGAGGTCCAGGGCCCTTCAACCCTTCGTTGCAGTCTCTCCTCCCCATCTTGCTCCATTCCCCACCACCACTATACTCCACTTCATTTGCCTCCTCCCACTGGCACCCAGCTCCCTCTCTCCTGCTTAGTCCCCCCACCCCACAATGGCACCTCTCTCTCTCTCTCTCTCTCTTTTAACTGTTAGTAAATTTCAGCCATACTGCAGAGGAGGCTGTCGTCACACCAAACATCATTGTTTCTCCATATGACCCATAGAAGGCAATGTGGGCCCAGAGACACTCTGGGAGAATCAACACACTGGAGACAACTTTGTTCTGCAACACATCCAACCGCTTCCAATGTTAAAAGAAAATAGAAATGTAGTAAAAATAGAAAAGTGACTTGTTTGTGTGTGTGTGATGGGGGTGAACATGGCATGGGGAAAGAGCAAAGAGAAAGAGTGGAGTGGGGAAAGAGTGGAAGGGGTGGGAGGCACTGGGGTGGGAGGGGAAGAGAAAGAGCACCAGTGGGGGGGAGAACCCAATAGACTAGCTGTCACAGAGGTCTTAAGCATGAACAAGAACAAGGTTTTCTTGTTGGTCTCCCTTCCATATTAACATGGTTATACCACGAGGACTTGATTTTATACATCAGAGGTGAGGAACCTTTCTCAGCCGAAGAGCTATGTTGGCTCAAGGCAAGCATGCCCCAACATGAGCAACCTGCACAACCACAGCTGAATTGCAAGCTTTATGCATTCTTAGGAGGATTGTGAATTAATGTTCCCCACCTTGTCATTGCTGTCTTCCGGACCTACTACAAGCTCTCCTTTATCTTCTTGTAGCCTTCTGGCACTCTCAGATGTCCCTTCTTCTTTTACTTACTGTCCACTATTGCGCCTTCTACCCATTATCACCCTTCAAGGATTTCCTCTGACCTTGTTGTTCCTAGTTTCTTGATTACCAGTAGTTTGTTACTCCCTTCCCATAGTTACCAAATGGTCTGTTCTGCAAATATCCAAAATGCAGGTAGGGATGTAAAGAATATTGTTTCAGTTCCTTAAACATCAGAACGAGCCCCATTCATACCCCTAACATGGATGCCAATGCATGTTTTGGGCACAGCTTGCATATTCTCAAGCGTTGAAAGGGGGAGGGAGAAATATTTTCCCACTTCAGTCAATAGGAGGAAGTATGCATTTGGGTGTGTGCTTTAAAAATGCGCACATAAATGGACACTTTTACCATACAAAAAAAAAATAAAAAGTCACAATCAAGAACGAGGTGGACCGAATTTTGAAGTGGAACTCAAAGATCCTCAATGAGCTCAAGCCTCTCTGATTCTTCCATGCCTAAATGCAGGCAAAGTTATAATCATATTTCAGAAACGTGTTCTTCCTTCACAATACATTTCACACATCTTGAGCCATCGATGTAACCATCATATGAAAATGGCTACAAGAATTGGTCTTCAGTCATGGCTATGCTCTTGTAATTGACTATACTGCTCCCAGCCGCTCATGATTCATCTGTAACAAAATGGGTTCCTTACTGCACACGCACACAGTTGCACATAATTTACGAAAATATGATCATGTCTAGATTTGGCAGGAATAGGTTTAAACTTGAACCAAGCCCAACTTTGCTACTTGCAAGACTGGAACTTTATGCATGTTCCTTCTCAGGAGCCATCAAATGACATATTTTTGCAGTAAGACAGGCGCTTCAGGCTGTATCTGCAGAAATGTCAACTGTAATTAAAAATAAATTTCACAGCTTATTTATGGTGATAACTAAGCAACTTACTTTGCCAAATGGTGCATGGTTTGAGAAAGAAGAGGAGTTGCTATAAGAAAGGGAAAAAACATATTAAAATGAGCAATAAAGATATCTGCCATATAGATAGATAGATAGATAGATAGATAGATAGATAGATAGATAGATAGATAGAGATAGGAGGTATATTAATTACATGTGAGTTTATAAATAACAGTATCTCACTTCCCTAGAAAAGTGAAGGCAAGCTGGTATAAAATTAATATAATTATGAACAAGATGAAGACCTGGACTCTGCCATTGCTCTCCTTCTTTCTTCATGGTCTATATAAGGTTAGATCCATTGTATGCAAACGTTGTGAACATTGTTGTTTAAACCCCCTCAGTATCTACTGAACATATCTCTAGCTGTGCAATCCAGGACTCTGAGGTACTGGGTCTAAGGGTCAAAGTACATGTTCTGTAACTTACGACCTATTCATGCATTATATGCATGTAGGGCTATTTGGTGAATAATGGGAACCAGGCCTGTGCCCCTGTCCCCAGCCCTGATGTTATGAGCTTCACTAGCCCCACCCTTTTAATGTTGCATGGATTGTCTAAAACGTAGGTGAACAAGCATAGACACAAATTTCACAAATTCAGGATGCTCAAGCAAATGCCGACTTAAATTGTTTATCCATTTGTTTTGCTTCCCTCCCACTCATTTTCTGTTAAATACATTCTAGTTCTCTCTTTGTTTGTTTTTTAAATATTTATTTTTTGTTGCATTTATTTCCCACCTTTTTTTCCTTCGAGGAACCCGAGGTGGTGTACATAATGCTCTTCCTCTCCATTTTTGTACTCACAGCAACAACCTGTGAGGTAGGTTGGGCTGAGAGTCTGTGTCTGGCCCAAAGTCACCCAGTGAGCTTATATGGCCAAGTGGGGATCTCCTGAGTCCCAGTCCAACACTCTAGTCAATATACCACACTGGTTCTCCCCAATAATATCCCAAATAATTTGCTCGATGGGTTTTTGTTTGTTTTCTCTTGCCCCCTTTCAGAAAAACAGGAGTCCCGGTGGACTAGAGGTACTGCCTGTTTCTTTGGGGAGGGCATTTCTCTTGGGTGGGGGTGGGTGGACCGCTCGATGAAAATGACAATCCAGTGTGTGGCAGCTGTAAAGAAGGCAAACTCCACGTTAGGCATTATAAGAAAAGGAATTGAGAATAAAACTGCCAGTATTGTATTGCCTTTATACAAATCTATGGTGTGACCACACTTAGAATACTGTGTACAGTTCTGGTCACCACACCTAGAAAAGGATATTATAGAGCTGGAAAAAGTGCAGAAAAGAATGATTAAGGGGCTGGAGCATCTCCCCCATGAGAGAAGGTTACAACAGCTGGGATTGTTTAGCTTGGAAAAAAGGAGACTAAAGGGAGACATGATAGAGGTGTACAAAATGATGCATGGTGTGGAGAATGTGGATAGGGAGACATTTTTCTCCCTCTCTCAAAATACTAGAACCCATAAAGCTGATTGGAAGGAGATTCAGGATGAATAAAAGGAAGTACTTCTTCACACAGTGCATAGCTGAAGTATGGCATTCACTACCACGAGTTGTAGTAATGGCCACCAATTTGGAATTTATCCAACCCCCCAAAAGGAGGGGTTGGATAAATTCCTGGAGGAGAAGGCTATCAATGGCCATTAGCCCTAATTGTTATGTGCTACCGCCAGTATCTGAGGCAGTAAGCCTGTGTTCACCAGTTGCTGGGGAACATGGGTGGGAGAGTGCTGTTGCACCAAGTCTTGCTTTGTTGGTCCCTGATTGACAGCTGGTTGGCCACTGTGTGAACAGCGTGCTGGACTAGATGGACCTTCAGTCTGATCCAACATGGCACTTCTTATGTTCTTATGGTTTCTGGTAGGGAAAGTGGGGCTACTTATGCATACCTGTTCCAATTAGTCAGGGTCTCCAATCACATGAGCATTCTGAATTTGCAAAATTTGTTGCTATGATTGTTCAACTACTTAAACATAACCACCCTTTGTAGACAATCCATGCAAAATTAAAGGGCTGGGGCTAGTGAAGCTCATAACACCAGGGGCAAGGGTAAAGGCAGGGACTTAAGCCTGCTTCCCATTATTCACATAATAGCCCGACTTGCATTTAGGCATTAAGTAAATCTTAAGTAGAAAATAAAACTCTACATGCAAATAGAACTGAATGAGTCAATGAGCTGTGTTTTGCAGACTGTGCTGTATGAAATACAGTCTCTCCCTCACCAAAGAGTAAACTAAGCAGGATAAGTCACTGTTAACGTCCCTCCACATCCCTTTCCTAGTTGGACATTAATATCCTTTGTGATGGTTGAGACAGAAAGAGAAGGTCCATAGTTCACTAGAAGAGATCATACTTTGCACACACAAAAATCCTGGAGAAATCCTCTGCCTAAGGGTAGCTCTATGTTTGGAAACACTGAAAGAAGATGAGCAGAGCTGCTGCCAGTCAAGGTGTGCAATACTAGCATACCTTAACAAATAGCCCAAGTCACCCAGTGGCAGTTTCTTGCATCTTCTTTCCTTCCCTCCAGCCAAAACCTTGCAATGTTATTCAATCTGTCCTAGCATTCCAGTTATCATACTTATTAGCTCATCAAAGTGTGACCTGTACTTTACGGGAATCTGTCCAAACTAAGTCATTCAGAGGATGAATCCTCTTTGTGTGTTGTTCAGGGTATTGAGTTAAGCTCTACTGTGCTGATGATGTCTGACCTAGTGCTTAGGAGGAGCTGATTGTCTTAAAAAGGCTTGATATAGCACAACTCATTCTGACACTGAGCTAGACATGTTTATTTTAAATAGACTGTCAGGCTTTAAAACAGGCTCTTCCAAGCATGGCAGGAAGTGGGGAGAAGGAGGGAGGAGTACATAGAAGGGAATTTGACAGGCTAAGTAGTGTAAACTAAATCCATTGCATTTGAACATTATTAAAGAGAGCTTGATGTTAGCTCACCAGCCAGAGCAGGGGAGATGTGCTGTGTGCTGACAGAGGTAATAAAAGGAATAACACATTTTTATGGGGAAGGAGATTAATAATGTAATAGCTGACTATTACTAAGAGTTATCAACTTTTCCTAGGGGGATCCTTGCCCCAGTTATTGAACAGAGTAGACAACTCTATTACTTTCCCCATAATTTATGGGTTATTGAAAACAAACTTTGGGTAGCACAAATCCATGTTTATACAAAAATAAAAATGAAGATTAAAAAAATTAAAAAGCACAAATCACATCAGCACATCTTTGCACCAAGCTCTGCAAAGAGAAATTCACAATGCAGACTCCAAAATGTATGCCTCCAATTTCAAGTACCTCAACGATCGTGATCCACACACAAAAATGGATGGATCCCTTTAACTTTATCTCCACAACTAAAGTAAACCATCACACAATGAATCTGGGTCATATACTCCTTAGATAATTAAGGGCGCAACCTTATCCATGGATTTACAAAAATAAATCCTGCAATTCTCAGCATTCTCCAGGTAGCATGGCTGGCTGAGGGATACTGGGAGCTGTGGGATTTATTTAGTCAGAAATATTATTTAGGGTTAGAGCTCTATGCATCCTTTAACCACCAACTGCACTGCATTAGACAATGAAGTACCTCTTATTTCCTCACAGCCTAAACCTCCTCACAGAATTTAGTGGATCAATGATTGAGCACCTCTGGGAGGGACTTACTGTCTACTTCAGGAACAGCTGCAGACAATTTATGTTCAGGACTGACCTGATTTACATGTATGTTGACATGCCCCAGATTTTCCAGAGTGCACATTTGTATCAGGCACATATTCTGGTCTCGGGGCTTTGGACCATGCCTAGAGACAAGCATTCCTTACACTAAGAAGGTTTCAGCTCTCAGTAAAAATCATCACACAGAAAACAATCTGCAACCAAGAAAAGAACCCTTTGCTTTGTCAATGTTGACAGCAAATAGCATAACTGAGATGGTTCATCTTGCTCACCATCACCATTTGCAAGGCAAGCAGCCAGGTACATTACTAGGCGAGTTCATGGAGGAATTTTCAGGATGGCCGGAGGAGGATGGCATTTTGCTTCTGATGCCTTTCATGCACACCACCCTTTTCCCTTTGTTTGCCTGCCTCCATTAAGCAACTGGTATTCAGGGGACTACCACCTCTGAACCTGGGGTTTCTGTTTTCCTGTCATGGCTAAAAGCAATTTTTAAAAATAGAGTTTTTTTGTCTAATCTCATCCTAAAGCCACTTAAACCTGTGACCATCACCATTCTCTTCTAGAAGCATGTTTGATAATGCATGTATAAAGAAGTTTACCCTGAATCTACTGCTCATCACTTTCATTGTGTGACCTCAAGTTCTATTACTATGGGAAAGGGAGAAGAAACAAAATTTCTGTCTGCTCTTTCTACACCATGCATAACTTTAAAAACCGCTGTCATATCCACCCCCAAGCAGTGCTGGCTCCAGGTTTTTGAGGGCCTTTGGGCAAGACATCTCAATGGGCCCTCTTCTTCAGTGGATCTCCTTTCTCACTGCCCTATCTGCTCTTGCTCCTCATCCTCATTGCTACCCCTTGCTTGCTTGACGTACAGAGAGCTAGTGAGCAAGTTGGCAGTGGCCTCTGCTGCTCTTCCTTGTACCATCGTTGTTGGCTGAACAATGAGAGGCAGGTGAACAAGAAAGTTGAAATGGTGAAGAGGAGGAGAAACTTTGGGGCACTCTTGTCAGTAGGCCCCTGCTGGGTTTTAGGGCCTCAGCAGGTGCCAAACTAAGCCAGCTCTGCCCCCCAACATCTTTTTTCTAAGCTAAATAGTTACAAATGCTTTAGCATTTCCTAAAAGGGAAGATACTCCAACCTTCTTTTATTTGACTGCTCCATTCTTCTGCACCTTGTCCAGCTCTTTTTTGAGGTGGGATGAACACAAGTCCTCTGTCCCCTAGTATTTATGCATACAGACAAAGGGCATGGCTAGACCTACCGATGGAGGGGGGAGGATCTCACGATATGATGATTGTTAGATCCTCCCCTTCAGTCTAAACGCAGCGTGCAATGTCCTGGGAGGAAGGAGGACATCGCAGCCACCATTTTGTTTTTTGTTTTTTTAATTGAAGATGAGCGCAGAAGCACTCCTTCGAAAATGTATTTAAAAAAAACAAACAAAAAAAAAACACCTCATGCTCCCCCACCCCCACCCCCAATGGGCACGGAGCTCCTGAAGAACTCCCTGCCCCATGCCCAGTTCCCAGCTCCTCAGAGCCGGGAAGAAACCGGGATGGCTGCCCACACGTCCTGCAGTTTCAAGATGATTCCGAGACTGCGGGAAAGGGAAGGATCATCCCTCTCTGCTCCCAGGATCACCTGTACATCACGTGGATGCACAGGGATGATCCTGGGGCGATACCTGAGATATCTCCTCGTCTAGACATGCCCAAAGCTAATGATGGATTAACAAAACTAGTTACTGTTGTGAAAAACAGTCAGGTCATCCATACCTCTAGTCTTTGTTTAATTAATATTGCCTAGAAAGAAAATGCCTGTTCAATGGCTTTTGGTTGCTCACAATTACTAGTTACTGAGCACATCTACCAGCCAGGATCAGGGCTAAGATAAGAGCCTGCTTGTGTGAGGCTGGAGAAATTGTTTGAAGCTGGAATGTAATAACAAAGAGACTAAGTTCAAATTCTGAACCTGGTGAAAGGAGACTGGAAAAACCCGAAAGAGCTGCATATTGTTTGCTTTAGGGGGAACTGGTGCCTATGTTAAGATCTGCACTGTGTGTTTGGGTGCTTCTCTTCTTCACGCCACCCCTTACTTTTTCCTTTTTGAAAAGCCAAATCTTTAAAAGTCTGCATTTGAAACTTCCTTGAACACAGGAAGTGGGAATATGAAACAATATGTTTCTAATATGGAAACAATAAGCTAGAAACATCTTAAAATAAGTTTCAAGTGTGAAAACGTAACAGATGATGTTAATTATCCTTGACAGAGGAGGCGTCTTTGAGGGTGCAATCTTGAAAAGCTTTTCTCTAAAGCTGACTATATTTTGTATATCTGTGTATAAACATCTTGCGAATACAACATGTACTTACCCACCCACATCAAACAACAAAAAAAGGTGTAAAACAGAATGGAACTGACTTTGAAGAGCTTTTAAACAACCTTAGCAGTAGTATTGGAAAACTAAGTAAAAGCTCTTCATCGTATTTTGAATTCGCGCACACAAAATGAACTCCTGTTGTACAAATCTCCTGGGCAGGATCTACACTACTGCTTTAAAATGGTTTATAACAGTAGTGGCAACTGTTGGGGGCCAAGACACACTCCATATACAGTTTTCAAAACATTTTAAAGGTGTTATATCCTCTTGGTGTAGATCTGGCTCCGATTATTTGATGGGCCATATGATCCTATAGTCCAGGCAAATTGGTGCCAGCATAACATCAGCATAATGTAGTTGGGACTCCCAGCACAAGGGATTCCCAGGACAAAAGTTGATGAGAAATCACAAATGCCTCCCATGTCTACATCCAGCCACCCCTTCTGCTCAGTTTACTCACTCAAGCTTTGGCAATGGGATAAGGGAAAACATAGCTGCAGTGAATACTACCTATCCTGCCATGTGCAGGCGTTGCACCCAGGTAGGGAACTATTTTACATTTAGTGTGATGGACTCAAAGGTGAAGGGCCATAGCTCAGTGGTAGAACAGATGTTTTGCATGCATAAGGTCCCAGGCATCTCCAGGAAGAGCTAGGAAGGAATCTTGCCTGAAAACCTGGAGAGACACTGCCAGTCAGTGTCAACAATAGATGAACCAATGGTCTGACCTAGTATGAGGGAACTTCCTATGTTCCTATGAAATTTTATTGTGAACTCTGAATGCAATGACTGAGCTCATCCAATATCTTAAACACTCTATAGGATACTCCATTCAGTGGAATATACGTTTAAAAGAGAATGATACAATTAAATTGAGTCACATCACTTCTCTTTGCACTTCTCTTTTACTGCCTGATTTCCATATTTAAAGTCAGAAACAATTCTTTCCCAAAGAGAACTTGAGGTAAGGTCCTTTTCAGCTGTATGCACAAGGCAAATTTGTTTGGGACATCTGGATTATTTTACTTAAGTGTACCTTGCCTGCAGCAGGTACCTTTGGTGTTCCTTGTTTGCTCTTGTATATGTATGTTGTTGGCACACCATAAACTGGATAATGTTTTGGACTTATTGAATGCAATTCCATGAATGAAGGGATTCTCATAGGGCTCAAGAGAGTTATTCTATAGAGAACTTGGATTACTATTTAGACAGTAATGGCTTGTGCCAGTCTTTGGTCTGCTTTTCTGAACTGAAAAGGGGATGTGGACATTCATCTATTGTGCTTGTGTCTGTGAATTCAGCCATGAACATACATCCATCAGCCTTGGAAGGTAAGAGAACCAGAGGTGGGGGGAATGTAAGAGAAAAAGAAAGACTCAGAAAAAGAGCTCCTGTGAATAGTTACCTGAAAGTAAGCCCCCTTGTACTAAATCCATTATGAACATATCACAGATGGGATGCAAAAAGATGCAGAAAAGGAAGTCAGATTCTCCCAGAGTCTCCTGTTTACGTACTGGGCAGGGGCAGAAATGTGTACATTGGAATTTACCAGCCAAAACTTTGGCTGCAGGCCTCTAGAGGAGATTTAATTGCACATGCTGACATTTTCAAGAAATGTTCTGAAACAGATTTACTGCTGTCGTAAGTCGGCACAAGTCCATTTGTGTCAGCTTTTTCAAGGGAAAACTGTTTAAAAGTGAGTAAGATAGGGCACAATCCATCTTGACATTAAGTTCAGTGACTTCTCATTTATAACAACGAAAGATATTATGCTTGTATCACCCAAATAATTAGAAATATAATCCTCTTAAAATTTAAAATGTCTGCAGGACTGAAGATCGAAGCATAGAGGCAGAGTAATGCTTCTAATCCTTTCCTGGAAACTAGACAGATAACTCTCTAATAATTAAACATTTTTTGAAATTAACCGTAAATATATTTTTAATGGCATGGTTAAATTTTTAAGAGAGCAGATGTGTCCTGACATTTATTGGAACCATTGTACTTTATGAAGACTTTAATCCTTAGCAACAATTTGCTTGTGATTTGTGTTGGCATCTGCCAATGGCATTTAATGTTTTTAAGGTTACAGAATTCTCACCTGAATCTCAGTGAAAGCCTCATCTTTGAAATGTCTTCATTTTGGCTTCTGTGGTTGTTGTTTTTTAATTAAGATTGCAATCCTGTACATACGGTTATGAGATTGGGGTTGGACTAAATGGATTTTTAGGGGTCCTTTCCATCTTTCTGATTCTTGGATGCAAGTGTGGTCAACCCAGAAGGACTACTAAAGGTTACATTATTGACCCTGGTAGAGTGGCCAAGGATCTTTTCTTTGTTATGGCAATTGCCCTCAATACCTGGTCTCTTCCGGAAGGAAAGAATCATTTGGGAATCAGCGCTTACCTTTCCCTCTCCCTCCCCCCAGCCATGGAATGTCTTCATGAATAAAGAAAGCAGCTTGATAGTTGCAGGCTGCAGTTGAGACAGACTGGTTCACAAGTAACAAGAAATCACCAGGAGTGAACTTCTCTGTGGGGCTCATCATGGTGGTGGTCACCAATTTGAATACTTAAGTTGCAGCAGGGGTATACCATAGCTGGCCAATACATGGGGACCTGGCAAGCATGCATTGTTGGGGTTGTTGACAAGCCATCCACAACCCTAAAACAATCCATGGGTTCTGCATGGGTTATCAGCCACCTCAACAACCCATCCACAGCAGGTGTGCATATAATGGCAAACTATGGTACACACCCACCGTGGCTCAAATATTAAAAATAGCGGCTACTGCCACAACAAGAAGCCCCGTGGGAAAATTCACCCACAGTGACTTCTCATTACATGAAAAATGGGTCAGACTAAGGAAAGGCGTTTCTTGAGAGGTCTTAAGGTATTTCCCCATACAAGAAATCTGACAGGGGAGCCGTGTCTGTTGGAGTGAGTTTAAGTGCTGGAACTCCTAAACTTCTCATTGCTCAGAGAAACAGAGTACATGTATAACAATACTTATCAGGAAGCAAGTCCCATTGAACATGTTTAGACTTACTTCTTTAAATGACAGTAGGCAGCCCTTAAATACTTTATTTGTTTCCTGGCTATGGGGGCAGTATATAAGTGTAATAAATAAATTAATAAAATTTCCAAATATACACTTCTCCACAAAAAATGGGGAGTGGAGGAGGAAAAATCCGTTTTTTAAAAAAAATCTTTGTCAATATTAACTAATTTGTACTCACTGCCATTGATTTTATTATACATTGTGAGAGTCAGGTTCTGATCTTTATTGCAATATTTAATGGGGAAAGCACCCATCAAATGAAGATATTTCTGATTTGGTGTATCATAGATCAAAATTTAGTGCATGATTTTTTTTAAAAAAAAGAGCCAGAAACTGTCTTTGAGACCATTTTATTTTATTCTAGTCTCCTCTGAATAGGATGTAAATATTGAACTTAACTTCATATTCCATTGAAAGAGATTTAGGCCATGTAGTTCTACAACACTATTTGCAGGGAATTTCAAATGGTCCATGCTACAACACATCTCACACTGAAAGCTTTGAAAGCTACTATCAAAAGCTCTCTTAGCACATTGCTGTATAACTTTCAGTGTTCATAGCTGACCCAGTTTTGCTCTCTTTGGGAAAAGCATAATACAATCTCCATGCTGCCCTCTTACTGACATGGAATGGACCTGGATCAACTATATGCATTGGAAGTAGTGTGCCTGTGTGCTCAGGGAGGTAAATGTGAATAGCTCCCCAGTGTATAAAGTGCAGAGCCAAGCAGCATCTTGACAATGCAGTGGTGCTGACGTACGAATTCAGTGCAATAATTGCCCATTTAAAAATAATATTAAAAGAATGAAATGCAAGCTAGGGTCAAGATTACTGAAGTATGCAGCAGACTTCCCTTAAAATGGTTGGAACATCTTCAAGAGGATGAAAAAGTTACTCTCCCCAGCCTACCCAACACATATCCAGTGTATATTGTACAAACATATACCAACATCTGTTTTACAATATGCCAGCAGGATAGAACCCAGACACTCTTTTGTAGGCAAGCAGCAGATAAAAAAATAATAGGTGGGTAGCTTGACCTGGTCGCCTGGCTAGTGGCAGCTGCCTGTGATCTCCTCCATGCTATGTCAGTGCAGCCTCCATGCATTAGCCAACCAAGCTAATCTGCATCAAGCTATTTGCATAGTAGCTGGTCCATTAGAACTATGTAGGGAACGACATAAGCACATATATGCAATTATTATTATTAGTAGTAGTAGTGGTAGTGGTGGTGGTATTAAAATAGAATATTGTTCGAATAAAAGAACGGGGTAGGAGAAATGTCTCTTCCTCAGTATTTTCTTGGCAACTGGCTAGACAGCCATTATTATTATCATTATTATTGCTGTCTGGCCAGTTGCTGAAGGAAGAAGAAGACAGTTTATGCTTTTTTTCCAGACTAAATCTTAACCAGACAACTGAGAGTCTCAGAACACCAGGAGCAGAAGTATCGGGGCGCACAAGAACTTGACAAGCAGATCTCTTTTGATGCCAACCACAATTATTTGTTTGCAAATGTTTGCAAATTCTGGAAGCTATTTCTTAGTCTTTTTCTTTGCCTTTGGTAATGCACAGAAGTTGTCAAACAATGACAATTTTACCATCATTCCCAAGGCACCGCAAAAATTTTCAGATGTGCCATGGGGTGAGGCAAAAGGAGCATCTGGTCCTCTGTGAACAAGCTGTATGAGTTCACCGCAATGCCACAGAAAAAGGATCAGACAAAATAGCTGAGACTTACTGAAGGCAATATATTTGAGGCAAGGTAACAAGCACGTTATGGTTCAACTGAATGATTCATAATAAAGCAAACTGTTACGTCCGTTGAAAATTGTTTCTGCAAACTCCATAGAGAGACAAGCCTGTTTGGTTTAGTGGAGGCTAACATTTGGTTTAGACTTAATCCTTGATTTAAATCCCAGTTCAAATATAGGCACAAGGTCAAACAGAAGGCCGTACTATATATTATGTGTAAGACTGTGTAACAGTTTGCGGATAGTTCCCCCTCTTTTTATTTTAAGGAAAAGCCATTTAGGAATGAGGTGGGGAGAGATGAGCATTTGAGCCAGCATCTCCCTTTTCCATATCCTTCCCAGCAACTTCAGGGGAACTGCTCAGGGAGCAATTTGGAAATGCTGGAATTCAACTCTGCCTGATTTAGAACATGGCTCACCTCTGTTCATTTCTATTGGTCTTGGCTGAAAATGGACTGAGCCAGGAAAAAATTGGGAACATAATATCTCAGGCTCCTCAGCAATACTGTAATGTTTACATGTTTAGAAGAATAAGTTAACAAGCCTTAAAAAATAAGACCTGCTGAAGCCTTCTTCACCATTGCAGGAAGTGTCTTTGGCAGGGGAAGGAGAAATGGGTACTCTTGATCAGGGGCTGGGTTTCCAAAGGAGCCCAGATACTCACTTTACTTTTCACATTGTTATCAGTTACTTTTTACATTAGCTAACCTAATGTAAAAAGTAGTGTATGACTAGTGTATGACTTGGATTTTAAAATGCAGAAATGTTATTTTGCAACTGCATTCCCCCCCCCCTGGAACTGCACATTTTATGCCTGGTGGGCGTACATTTTAAAAGGCTCTGCTACACAAAGACTGGATTAGATCAACCACCGTGAATTTAGACTGTTTAAAAAACTGTGCCCAACACATTCTGTATGTCATTGCTTTTTACAGTACTAGTTCACATGTATTAGCATGAAACCATAAGTGTCAATGTTTTTGGTAAGTGCTCTTTCATAGCTGGATAGTTTTTCTGATTATTCTCCATTGACTGTCTTTGGGGAAGCAAGACGCCTCACATTTGACTGTTGATGCATCAGACGTCACAAAACATGCTAGCATCATGTACACTTTTTGGAGCGCAGCTCTGCAAGGATTCAGGATACAAAGGACATTTTGAATACTGTTCTCCTTTGACAACAAATCATTTGTTAGTGCCAAATCAAACCTTTTTACAACTGTGGCTTCCTGCACATATTTATTTATTTATTGAATTTATATTCCATCTTTTTTCGTCCAAGCAACCTAAAGTAGCACACATAATCCTCCTCCTCTCCATTTTATCTTCACAACAACAACCCTGTGAGGTAGGTTGGGCTGAGAGCCTGTGACTGGCTCAAAATCACCCAGTGATTCGCTTCCCTCTTCCTTCCCCCCACCCCATTTTCCCCCCTTGTCTGTCTGGCCCGCCACACACAGCTACTCACTCCTCCCTCTTCCTTCCCCACCCGTTTCCCCCCCTTGTCTGTCTGGCCCGCCACACACAGCTACTCACTCCTCCTCCCACCTGACATGAGCACTGGGGCCCTGGCTTGCTCATAGCAGCCTGGGCAGGGGCTCCAGCCACACAGTTCAACTGCCTTTAAAGTTGCATAGTTGGGGAACCTAGGCTGGCCCTTGAACTACTGTGAGGAATCCAGGAACCCAGCACTCACCTCAGATTCAGAGCAGCCACACACACAGCAGGTCAGACAACGACTGGAACAGAAACAGAATCCAAGAATGGCTGATGGGGCCAGGGGCTTGCTGGCCAACACTAGGCCCCATCTGCCCCCATCCTATTGTAGAATTATGAAAGGTGAATTGCATATTGGAAGTTGTAGTGGAGGCATGAAAAGGAGCCAGGAGGAAGGAAAGTGCATGGAAGATCAAGGGTGGTTGGTTACACAGTGGCTGTGTTAGTTTATAATTGCAGTTTGGGCAAATAAAAAAGGTGTTAAGTATCTGTCTCTGGTGTTTGGGGATTCTTACAGTATCATACCTAAACATGGACCTGATTATGTTTCAGATTCCTGTATCTACTAAATCATCGGAAGTAGTGTTATCACCTGGCTGCTATTCAGCACTACGCTGGTTGTTGGTCCAAACAATGAAAAAACAAGAAAACATAAGTCCACTGAGGTCTTTTTCACTACAAACATAGGAAACTAAGCCTGTAAAAAATAAGTCCGCAATCAGAGATTTCTCCCCTCCATGACAACTCATAGTGAATGATACTTTCTACAGTAGAGGTCCCAACCTTTTGGGGTTAGTGAGCACATTTGGAATTTTGAGAAAGTGCCATCTTACAAAATGGCTGCCATGACAGCCTGCCTATCTACAAAATGGCTACACAGTGTCCATGGCCAGTCTCAAAAAACTCATTTCTGAGAAGGTAAACTGGTGAGATTAAAAAATATATATCTTGCTCAAGAACCTAATTATAAAGCAGAGGTGGAATCTGAGCTCCAAAACATAAAATTCTTCTTAACCCAAATAAAAATGGCAGTAGAGGACAGCACTTTGCTTTGCTCCTCATCAGCTTCCTGGTTTTAAAAGATATTTTAATTAAAACTTAAGAAATAAAATGAAAATTAGGAGATGCAGGGAGGCTAGTAGGCAGCAAGGGAGGTGTCTGCAGGCATACTGATTCCCATGGACACTATGTTGGAGACTACAGGTCCACATGAAAGTTGTGGTAAGGGTACATGAAGTGTAATCAAATGTCAAAAACATAGCCTTTTCCCAACTCTGCCATGGTTTCATAAGATCTGAATAGTATGTTGATTTAGCTGGAACCATTTTCAAAAATACAGCAAAACATTATGTCTATCTGTGGGGCTCTGTCACTTTCTGAATGAAAGCCAACTGAGCTTGGTTTTGCAAAATGTAGCATATTGCTCTACTGTCAAGAAATACCAAGTAATTCCTCTGTGAGTCTGAGCACCCTAACAGGTGGCTGAAGACATAAATTCAAATTATTAAGACATCTAATATTGTCTCTACTGAATTTCGCAAAAACTCCCTGTTGTGTTTCTATTGTAGTCAGTAACCTGCCATCCAGCTGGTAACATTTTATTATCATTATAGTGTATTTAGAGTGCCGGCGATCCTATTATTAACACACAAATGTAATGGAAGCAGTGTGGGTTGTTCACTTCCAAATAGTAGGTGGTGGGTGGATTAAAGCCTTAGAAAAGCAGTAGCATTGTGCTGTTTCAATTGACGATAGAAACTGTGTAATACCTGACATCTATCACAACATTTCCCGCAGTCGCCATTCTACTGCTTAGCCCAAATCCTGAATTCTGGCCTTTAGACTATAATTTAGGGACATTAAATTACTATCATGATGAAAATATCTGATGATGTATTGTGTTTGAATAATGATACTACTCAGTATTACAACTGAAACTAAATCCATAATTATCTGTAGTTGTGTTATTTGTTATAGCATTTAATCTACGCCCACTTGCCTGCCTTTCTGTTTTATTTCTTCCAGTCTTTGGTAGAGATCCTAAGTCAAACTACCTAGGCATACATACTACTGAAATCAATGGACTTACTTCTAAGTAAATACCATTGGGATGTGAGGCATGCCTGTATTTGCGGCATTTATACTCCAAACTTCTGTCATAAAACATTCAGGGAAGCTAACAAATTATTAAAGCAAGCAATAATATCCAATATGATATGACAAACAAAAGAAAGAAACCCAATAACATTTGGACATCCAACAGGATTTGGAACTACGAATAGAAGAATCAGCCCTTCAGTTCTGCTGCCAAAGGGACTGAAGAATTTACACTGTTTTATCTGGTGTTGAAAGGACAACAAAGTCAAGACAACAGAGATGTTTCATAAAGATTCCAGCGCTAAATACACACACACAGCCTATCTCCAGTCACTACACAGCAACCCTTTGAAGTTTGGGCTGCATGGAGCAGACTTCTGAGGCTGATCTTAGGGCCAGAACGGTTTCAGATGAGAGAAAACACTCCTTCATATGCTCTGGCCTCAAGCTGTTTAGAGCTAGGAGTGTGTGAAACCCCTCTCCTTGAATTATATTGCGGCATGCTTTCTGGGACAGGGCTCCTGTATCTTTAACAGTTGTATAGAAAAGGGAATTTCAGCAGGTGTCATTTGTATGCATGTAGCACCTGATGAAATTCCCTCTTCATCATAACAGTTAAAGCTGCAGGAGCCCTGCCCTCTTTTGTATTTGGTCAAGAGGCCAAGATGGAACCAATTTCCTAGGGAGGTGGTGGGCTCTCCCACGCTAGAGGCACTCAAGATGCAGCTGGACAGCCACCTGTCAGGTATGCTTTAAGGTGGATCCTGCATTGAGCAGGGAGTTGGACTAGATGGCTTTATAGGCCCCTTCCATCTCCTATTCTATGATTCTATAATATGCATTACATTACTGGCTCTCCTCAGTGGAGAACTCTTTTGAAAGTTAGCTGCTGCTCATCACATTGCATTAACATTTCATCAAATTCTTGTCCAAGAAATTAAGAACTTAAGAAGTTAAAAAGAGCCCGTTTGGATCATTCCAAAAGTCTGTATAGTTCAGCATTCTGCTCCCACAGTGGCCAGTCAGATGCCTGGGACATGGAAGCAATAGTGTCAAGACAAGACATGGAAGCAATAGCACTCCCACTTGTATACCCCTGCAACTTGTATTCAGAGGAATAATACCTCTGGCCCTGGGTGTAATATATATAGCCATTATGACTAGTAGCCATAATCCTCCATGAATTTGTCTAATTCCCTTTGAAAGCCATCCAGGTTGGCAACCATCACAACCTCTTGTAGTAGCAAATTACATAGTTTAACAATGCACTGTGTGAAGATACACTCTTCTGAATCTCACACCATTCAATTTAATTGGGTGCTCCAAGGTTCTAGTATTCTGAGGGTGGGGGACCTCTCCCTATCTAATTTCTACACACCACCCATAATTTCATGCACTTTTGTCATGTCCTACCTTACCTCACCTTACCTCTTTCTTCTAAGCTAAAAAGCCCCAATAATTGTGCCTTTTCCTCATAGGGAAGTTGTTTCAGCTCCTTCATCATTTGGGTTGCCCTTTTCCAGCACTACAATATTATTTTTCAGGTGTAACAATTAGAACTCAGCACAGAATTCCAAATGTGGTTGAACCATAGATTTGTATAAAATAAGTAAAAATGATAGGTTAATATTTGGTGCATTTTTTTTCATTCAGGGCCTCTGAGACAAATCAACATGCTGTGCATTAGCACTAATGAAAACTACTGCATATGTGTGCATGTACATGGGCATGCATGTTCCACATCTTTATCACTAATAGAAACTATGGCATATTGAAGACTGAAATGTGTGTGTATGTGTGTTGCTTGCACACAAATGTTCCAGTGAATTAGCAGTTTTAGCACTAATGAGAACTACTACATGATCAAGTTCACTAAGTATATTTCTGATCAGAGAGGGGGGGACTTCTGAATAGTTCTTGTCTGCTTTTGGAACTTTTATGTATTGGCATATTTCTATTTTCCTTTTCCATGGCCATTGGTTTAAGTAACTGGTTTATTAATGTTTGCATTGATGAAAGAGTGAAATGAAGATTAACAAACCATCATGGCAAAGCAATAAAGGCTCCATATTACTATCTTGCCTCTACCGGAAAAACTAAACTCTAGCCTCACCTTATAAATTGTAGACATTTTAAAATTAAATACATATATTTTACTGGCAGTTTCCTTGGACACAAGTGACCTTTGAAATGACACTTGCCAAGGATCAACGGATTCAGCAAAGCTCGAACAGAGATTTCTGATCTTTGATCTCGTATGTCTCTGCCGTGCTACTAATCATTGTTTAGGAAGGTTTAGAATTGTTTGACTGCATTAAATGCCTTAGTGTTGCACAATATTACCATAAAATGGTGGAGATATTTTTAAGCGGTGTGTTTTGCTGTACAATCCAATATTTTATGTGGTCTGACTACAATCATTCTTCAGCTACTCTACAATGGAATTCATTGTTTTATCAGATGCTCTTCCATAAATATGGGACTTCAGCAATATAAAAACAATTGCCACTTGATGGCCTCTCAACTGGCTGTGAGCAGCTGTCCTATATTTTTCTGGAGTGGCTATTTAGGGTCATTTGAACAGCTTATCAACAATTGCTTTCAGCCGGCAGCTCAATGCCTGTGTTTATTTTGCCATGTTTATCATGACAAAAATGCCATCTGTAAATCACCATTAATAAACTTCTACACTGTAATTAGACTACAGCTATCTGCGCACACATACACACACACACACACACACACACACACACACAAATGTTGATGTTGAAGTAGGTTTCCAGAGTTCAAGGAGGCACTCTTCCGGAACTGTTGGGATCACTGAGATGACCATTTCAATTATACTGTAGTGAACTTAGGACTAATTGACATTTACTGTGATGAGCTTCAGTAAAAAGGTTTATGGTAGAAAGATTAAACCACAGATAGGGAACCTATGGCCCATGGGCCCAATAATGCCTGCGGGGGTTTCCCTTCTAGTCCAGCAGCTTCTTTTCCTGGGCCCATCCCCTCTGTCGTAGACGGGGAGCACAAGCTTGCACAAAGCGATGGAAGCAAACAATAAGAGATGCAAAAAGCATTTTGAAGAGTATGTTTCTAACAATATCAAGGACAACAATAAAGAATTCTTTAAAATAACAGAAGCAGGAAACCAGCTAGGGAAGCAGTTGGCCTGTTGGATGACAACAGAGTTAAGGGAGCACTAAAGGAGGACAGGGAGATTGTAGAGAAGCTGAATGAATTCTTTGCAGAAACTACAGGAAAGATGCCTGTGCCTGAACTGATGTTTTCGGAAAGGGAGTCTGAGGAACTGAGACAAGTAGTGGTAACAAAAGATGAAGTTCTCAACCTTATTGACAAATTGAAAGCAAATAAATCACCAGGCCTGGATGGTATCCATCCTAGAGTTCTCAAAGAATTCAAGTATGAAATTGCGGGCCTTTTAACAGAAATATGCAACATTATTATTATTATTTATTTATTTATTTATTTATTTATTTATTTATATAGCACCATCAATGTACATGTCCCTAAGCTCAGCCTCTGTATCAGAGGACTGGAAGATGGCTAATGTAACACCAATTTTTAAAAAGGGATCCAGGGGAGGTCCGGGAAATTACAGGCCGATTAGCTTGACATCTGTTCCAGGTAAATTGATTGAAAACATTATTAAAGAAAAAATTAGTAAGCATATAGAAGGGCATGTCCTGCTGAATAAGAATCAAAATGTCAACCCAGGCCATCTCTACACCAAATGTTTATTCCAGGATTATATCAAACTCATCCCTGCCGGGCCACAAGATGCACAACTGATCGCTCTGTGACCTCGGGTCGACCCCTCAGTTATTCAGGAATATTGCTGACTGTTTTTGACAGCTTTTTTTGAGCTCTCTCACTAATCCCAAAGTCAATGGCTGATGTGCCCCCCTTCAAGAAGCTGTTGCTGTTTGGCACAAGTTCCCAGCTCAGCAAACAACCAATCAACTGTCAGGGCATGTGCATAGGCATTGGCGTGTTTCATTGCCAAGATTATTATTTTTTTAGAACACACATATCTCTGTACAGGAGTACTTTTTCAACACTCTCCCTCCCCCTTGTGTTGCTGTGCATCTGTACTAGTGCACATCTCTCAAGAGGTTGTTTTTTTAAAAAAAAAAAAATCTGTGCCCCATAGCCTTCTGCCTAGTCCTGCCCACTTCTGCCAATACATATTTGGAACTGCCGTAATGGGGCACACATTCTCCCACAATGGCTCTCCTTTAATTGTGGGAAACATCGATGACATGTGCCCAAGGAGCACTGATCACAGAAGCTGGGAACCCTTGCAACCGTCCCTCCTCCAAAGCAAAAGGGCTGTATGTTTAGATTAGGCTCCTGTGTAGCTGTAAAGAAGGCAAATTCCACATTAGGCATTATAAGAAAAGGAATTGAGAATAAAACTACCAGTATTGTACTGCCTTTAAACAAAACTATGGTGGGACCACACTTAGAATACTTTGTACAGTTCTGGTCATCACACCTAAAAAAGGATATTATGGAGCTGGAAAAAGTGCAGAAAAGGACAACTAAAATGATTAAGGGGCTGGAGCATCTCCCCTATGAGGGAAGGTTACATTGTTTAGCTTGAAAATTATTTATTTATTTGTTTGTTTGTTTGTTTATTACATTTCTATACCGCCCAATAGCCAGAGCTCTCTGGGTGGTTCACATCTCTGGGCGGTTCTCAAAAAAAAAAGGAGACTAAAGGGAGACATGCTGGAGGTGTTCAAAATTATGCATGGTATGGAGAATATGGATAGGGAGACATTTTTCTCTGTTTCTCAAAATGCTAGAACCTGGGTCATCCCATGAAGCTGATTGGTGGGAGGATCAGGATTAATAAAAGGAGGTACTTCTTCACGCAGTGCATAGTTAAATTATGGAATTCATGACCACACGATGTAGTAATGGCCACCAATTTAGATGGCTTTAAAAGTGCATTGGATAAACTTCTGCAGGAGAAGGTTATCAATGGCTACTAGCCCTGATGGTCATGTGCTATGTACAGTATCCGAGGCCATAAGCCTATGTACACCAGTTGCTGGGGAACATGGGAGGGAGGGTGCTGTTGCATCATGTCCTGCTTTGTTGGTCCCTGATTGACAGATGGTTGGCCACTATGCGAACAGAGTGCTGGCCTATATGGCCTGATCGGTCTGCTCCAGCATGGCACTTCTTATGTTCTTATTGCACTTACAAACATCCAAAGTGGCTTACAAGTTCTAATAAGTTAGTATTATTTTCTCACATAATACAGATGGAAAGATTAGGGTTGAGAGTGACTTGCCACTAGAAGCAGTCTAGTGAGTTCATGACAGAGAACACAGATTCATAGCTCAGTCTCTTAGCCACTATAGTGCACTAGCTCTCTAACTTATGGTTCTTACATGAAAACCACAGAAACATAAATACTTATTGGGCATCATAGAATCACAGCATAGAAAGTACCCTGAATATACCTAATACCACTAAGTGTTGTCCATCTCAACAAGATCATGGTTTAGCTGAAGTAGTAGTAGTGAGAAAGAATCCTCCAAGAACAACATATCACAAAAAGTGTGGAGATCACAGTTCAAGCAGGTACAAGTACTTGGTGGATTTAGTTGTTGTTGTTGTTGTTGTTGTTGTTGTTGTTATTATTATTATTATTATTATTATTATTATTATTATTATTTTCACTGTATACCATCCAATAGCCAAAGCTCTCTGGATGGTTTACAACAATTCATAAGATAAAGACAGCATAAAAATATAAATATGTAAGTTTAAAACATTTTAGACAACTAAAAACAGTTTCCGTAGAATACTACTAGACCTGTGTAAATAGCTGGCAAAAATGCCCCATCATATGCCATTAAATGCCTGTTAAATAGTCTTAACTTGGAACCGGAAAGATGACAGTTTTGGCGCCAGGCAGATCTGAGTGGGGGACTCATTCCACAGTTGAGGGGTCATCACTGAAAAAGCACTCTCCAGATGTTTATTATAGGTACAAAGCAAGTGAGAGACTGATAACCATGACAAGAACTCAAAACCAGTCAGAATCCACCAGATGACAGTAGTCAAAAAGGCAGAGTCCAGTGCACAGGCAAGTATGGATATACTATATAGGTAATGGCTTATGATAAGGAACAGGATTAAGGTCAAGTTCACAATGTACTGAAATGTTGTATTTGAAGGTATTTGAATAAATGGTGAAAAACTCTCAGGAGGGGGTGGGATTTCTTTTTCATGCATGCTTGCAGCAGAGACATGAAGAATAATCATCAAAATCTAGCAGGAAGTGGTACAAAGCACAATTTTTCTGCAAAAGTCAGCTAGACACCTTTAAGTGCCTTTTACACTGAAACTTCTGTAAGGTATTGCACAGGTCTTTAGCTTGCTGGGCAGAAATGGAAAAATATATAGAACAGACAGAAAACTCATCAAAGTTGATATATAAATAGATCATCAGCCTGAACATTTTATATAACTAGATTATATGAGGTTTTCATCTTTTTTTAAGCTAACATACCACTCAGCCAAACCTACATAAACTTTAGAATTAGTGGCCCACACATTTTGCCCAGTTCTAGAATGATTAAAATGTTCACAATATGATGTGTTTACAAAATTAAACTTGCCTGTTTATACTCTAGAACAGCTTTCCCCAATGTGGTGCCTTCCAAATGTTTGGGATAAAACTCCCAGGATTCCTAACCAATGGCCATGTTGTCTGGGCCTAATGGGAGTCCAAAACATCTAGAGGATGCCAGGTTGGGGAAAGCCACTGTAGAGTACACAGTAGTGTTTTGGTAAACATTGAGGGTGGTCAGGTGTCCTACTTGACATTTCATTTCATGTCATTCATTTCTATACTGCCGACAGCCAAAAGTCTCTGGACATTTGGAAATGTCCTCAGTCAAGTCCAAGGTCTGGTTTAAAGCCAAAGAACCACAGGGAGGGAGAAGAGGGGCCCTGAAGAGGCCTGTCAACACTTAGCACCTGGAGAGCAGACACAGGTCACTTGACATGACTTTGAGCTTGATTGCCTGCCTCTAGCAACCTATTTAACCTTCTCTACTCCTTCTCCTTCTTTTCCCTCCAAACTTTCTTTCAAAAACTCCAAATAAACTTCAGAGGGAGCTGGAGGGAGCTCACCCATCATTATGGTATCCAATCCTGATTCTTTCCTAGCTCCCTTTGGCTCTTTTCACTATTCCTTTTCCTCGTACACCTACAACATATTTAAAAAGAAAAGTTTTTATTTGAAAAAATTAGGGAACAATACTATGTCCCCTAGACAGTATCTGGGCGGACATAGGATTGTTCAATTTCCTTGCTCCAAACTCATAGACTAGGCTCCAAGCTGGGAGGCAGGAAACTGCACTCCCTGCTCCCTCACCCCCTCATAGCTGATGTGCACTGGCTACCTCTGCGTGCTGGGGAAAAGGAGGGGTTCTCAGGGATGGGGGGAAGAGACTGGGACATGGGAATACAAGGTATCCCTAGTCTCCTTCCCTCCCTCTGAAGCCTCCTCAAATGGGCAAAATCGCCCATCTAGCTAAAATGCAGAGTGGGAGGCGGGAGGCACTTCCCACTCTGCATAGTATACTTCTAAGCCTCCAAGCTCAGAGGCTTACAAGTAGTTAGGCGCATCCCATAGGATTGTGCCCTTAAACATATTACAAAATATGCTACACAATTTACCTATTTTAAAAGGTTATGGGAATGTTAGTTCCTTCCTCTGCTGAATTTGACATTACCAAATGTATTTTCTTTATTCATCCTTTTTTTAGACTAGAACTGTAGAAACTTTGCGAAGAAGCTCACCAATTCTGTGATATTGGCCACAATCCTGAGGCTCCAGGAGCACATGGTTTGACCAAATTCCATCCCTTAAGACTCCTCCCTCTCATAATAGCTTTTATGAATGAAAGGTGAGGGAGGCCTATATGCTTCTCCAAGGATACACAATTCACAAATTCAATAACTAGCAATTCTAATGTTACTGTTATAATTTCTTTAGTGCCAATGGATCGTATCCAACAGTGTCCCAGCACTTGCGCTAATAATGTAGCACTAACATAAACTTATGTGTGCACAATGTAACTATGGGAAGTAGTGGCAATTTGCTGTCGAAATTCAGTGTCACAAAAGCAAAGAAAAAGAAGAAGAAGAGGAAGAAGTATCCTTTTTGCTGCTGCACTGCCAAATTTCAGTAGCAATATCATTCCCACTAGCACTGGGACATCTTTGGCTATTACCCTAAGAACCCAATTCTGAAATAATTTGCATACAGTATTTTGCTCCAAGCCTTGCAGACTTATACTGAAAATCAGCTTATATGTTTACAAGTTAGGAAACTATGGAAAAGGAAGGTGCAATATAAATGCATTATATGACATATTTAACATGAGCTTTCTTACATGAAGCCTGTATTGTATGCTCTTCATTCCTTACTCATGGTGGTTTACGAGTTCTTTAGACAACATCATGACCTCTGGTTTCACTTCTGTTTTTTATAGCATTTTCCCCATTTTTTTTATAGTGGAGTAAACAGAGTATTATTTCTGAAAGTGAAAGAAAATATATATTCCTGCTTGTGGAATTGCATTATTTCACTATAGCACAAGGCCACCTACAAGTTATGTAGTGGAAAAACAGGAAAAGAGAAACTCTTTGTATAGAACTAAGATTTCAATTTGGCAATGAAACTGAAGATAGATATGGCAGATTGACAACCTCATGTAGAAAAGCTTCATATCTTCAAAACTTGCCAAAGTTAAGAGGAGTCATTCCTAAAATATATTCTATTGCACGGGATTAATCTTGCCTTCTTCCTCTCAAGACTCAAACTTGCTTTGGTATCCGTAACGTATTCTTTATTCATATTGGGCATGACCAAAATACCTCTGATGAATTCATATTTTGCATAAAGATTTGGTACAAGATACATCTCTTAGCCCCAGGCTGCTTATTAAAAGTCATGAATATGGCAGTTTGTTGATTCCACAGACATGTTAAAACATGCCTTCTTCCATTCCCCATAGCTGGATATATTTTCCAGCCCAAAGATTGCACTGCATAGCAAGGAATCAGTAGGAAGCAAACTACATCTATTATACCTGTGTGTATAGGTGAGTATGTATTGAACAAAGGCAAACTAAAAGCAAAAGCCCAAACAAGATTTATTTTGAGATTCAAACTAGCTAAAAATTTCAATGGACCTTTATATCTATTCAATATGAACCATGTAAATAACCTGCAATAATGGTAAAGATCCCACAGAGTTTCAATAAAGATCAAATGCTTTCACATGAGTTTAAAATAGACATATGTTGATACAGTAAACAGGGGGCCTTTCTGTCTCCTCCTGCATTTTCTGTCTTGGCCTATTGTCTTTAGTTTAAATATATAGTAGGAAAAAAGGAGCAGGAGAGACATTCAGGCTGGGTGCAATTGCTGGATATTTCTGCACCTCCTCTGGAGTTGTTTTCTCCAGAGTAGTTTTCTCCAGAGGAGGTGTGGCAGTCTTATCCATTTTCCATTCATCACATACAGGTAAGATATATCGCTAAAATGTTTCCTATATATAACATTGTCCTTGTCTCATCTAATTCCTCTGCAGTACTTATTCATTCCTCCTATTCCATAAAATACTTAGACAGAACAGAAAGAGTTTTTGCAAATGGATTGCAGTTTGTCTTTAATCTTTCTATTTCCTTTTCATCCTAAGTGATGCATATAAGCTATTCATGATTTCATACACTTTTATATTCTTATTTTATGGTACACAGAGCTATGTGATAGAGACTCATCAAAGTCATCATTGAAATAATTTGTCTGCATTGAACTGTCTTTGCCATCTATTAATCTTATAAATGTTGTACAGAGACTTTCTGTGTCTCCTATATATTGCATTATTTACTGTAAAGAAGTGCTTTTTACTAGCATTACATTAGCTTTGTTCCTGATTTGCTACCATCTACCGCATATCTTTATGGCCATTATTGTTATGTATTTATCAACTACCAAATTGTTGTCAGTGGCCTTAAATTTACTTAGGAAAGTTGGGTTTAAAACAAAAACAAAAAAACTTGGCTGCCGTTGATCATGCTGAAAATTGTGCAACTATTCTTAATTACACTTCCTCTTTTTAAAAGCATTGCTAGTCAAGATCAGAATATAGATGGTGAAGCAAACATACATCCTGATAGGTTGGGGGCCAGTCCCTTAAGATGGGGGCCAGTCCCTTTACTTTACTCAAGTCTCAAGTAATATGGTTGGAAGAAAGAAGGATTGTGGATTTTTTTTTTCTTTAATGCTTTCCAGATTTTATAGTCAAACTTGGCGGGGGAGATAAATGGCCTCACAAACTGGTATCAGAATTTGGGTAGGGTAGTCTGCTTGGGTAGGTATGAAATGGGCGACCAAAGTTGATCAATTCCATTTGCTTGAAAATATTCCTATGTATCTGTAAAGATGAAGCAATTTGTTTGTTTTTTTCTGAGACACCTCCTGGCTAAAATGAGGAATTGCAGATCTTATAATTCACACTCTATAAATACAGCTAATAAGACTGAAATAACTAAATCCAAGCATGCTGTGAAAAACTACATTTTTGATTTATTATATGTATCCCAGAGAAGGTCTCGGGTAACCTCCAGCCGGGCAAATAGAGGCTTGAGGCTTTAGACTGCTTCTGATAAGGATATAATAAGTAGACAGCAGACAGCTGTTACAACATTCCCTGCTACTAGCCAATGATCAACATCAATGAAAATAGTCTGTCTGCTCTTCATTCTGTAAACACAACATTCCCTCCTCTCTCTATGGGGAGTGTGGCTTGGATTAAGAAAGGAAAATAAAGACTCTAATTCACTGGAAGTGTTGCCAATGACAATCACCCTAAAATATTCTTGCAGAAAATCTACTACTTGAAAGCTGCTATGCCAAGAGAAGCCCAGCATGGGTATTATTTCTATATGGATGACATATGACTAGTTAGGTAGACTGATCTACTTTTCTTGCAAAATCCCCATTGCTTAATATTTTAACAATGGAAAGGAATCCTTTCCACCATGTGCAGTTTATTAGATACATCCCTCAACTCTCACTCTGGGTTTGCCATAATGGCACCATTTTCCTATTTAGCTTTTAAAAGCATTTAAACACTAAGGACAGTATCCAATACTGCTGTTAGCCCTCAAACCTGAGGGCTGGATAAGGCCACTCCCTCAGTGAATACTTTGTCAATAAACACACCGGGTTGGAGAATGCAAGTTAAAGTTTATTCGTAAATGTTGCAACATTGGTGCTCCAGTGGGAAATGCAAATTAAGAGCTCCTCGAACAAAGGGATCCTCTGGAATATATAGGCTCTGGTTACATCACTCGTTAGTAACATAATTGGTCAGTGCTCTTATCTCTAATGGACTTTACTGGTCCGTGCTCTGTTAACAAACTAGGTTACATTGCCAATACAAGGTAAGGTGAATACAATTCATACATCACAGCTTACATTCGACACTGATTGGTTGAAAGTTTTTCTTTTGTCTAAGAGGCACTTAGAATCGGCCATGAAGGAATGCTGGGGGGCAGTTCTTAACCTTTCACCTGGAGGATAGACTAATCTCACAGAATGAAATTCCCTTTTACACACATCACTGCCACTGCAGTCCCACTGTTTCTGTTGTGCTAGTAGGACTCATAGTGAGCACAAGAGGAACTAGCATTTTCAAAAGCAACCCTGGAAAAGAGCAGAAACACCCATCAGAGGAAAGGTCGTCAGAGCTCCTTTCTGCAAGTTCCGCTGACCTGTCCCATTCCTGAAAAGAGCATTTCGGCTTGTTTACAATTGTTGCAGGATTCACTAGTTTCCCACAGTGCTAGCATTGGGTCCTGCTAGCATGCAGACTGTATTGTATACTGTCCTAAGAGTACATTGTTTCTCTCAGGCACTACGCTTTTATGCAAACAAAAAACAATACTGTCTTTGTATGGGTAAAAAGCTAGTATAACAAGAGTAAAATACATAAAGCAAGTCCTGCACAACAGCAGATCAAAACAGCAATTGGAATCCTTGAAAGGATACACACACACACACACACACACTAAAGGCACAAAAGTACAGGATAGAGTTCACCTGTCCTACCACTTTGAGAGCCATCAACTGAGGATATAAGCAGACGTATAGCACAGAGTTAGGGTTAAAAAATGGACTGTGTGTGGCAAGAATGGCAGATGAATTATATTAACCAAATGTTTAAATATCTCATTATCTTAGATATTACAGATGTGTAAGTATGTATTCTTCACAGAGTTCACAGCATTTTTCTATGCACATAGAAAGTGAACAATTTGCTGTGAAAAAATGAAAGCAACTTTCTATTTCTTCCCTCTATATTTTATAAAAAATATAAAAATAAAAGTTGTGCTGTCAAAATTAGGAACATAATATCCAAACCCAATGGAACTTGACACAATGCCTAAATGAATGAACTACAAATGTCTTTGTGCCTTACTCATCTAATTAGCAAAGTCCCCAGGACAGGAGATGATTAGTTACTAAGTGACATTATACAGTGCTAGAAATATATGTTTATTCTGAATCTGGGCTAAGCATTCTTCTGGTATTTTTTAGGGTACAAACAGCATTCTAATGAGCTCTAGTTGCCAATTTAGACTAGGAGAAAATGGCATATATGGCAATAGAACTGGCTGGCAGGCACTTTAAGGGGGAAATAGCATTCTAGTCCTCCACCATTCCCACTGTTTCAAAGTGGTTCTGTGGAAACATATATCCCACTCTCAATCTTTCTTGGGGGAGACCTGATTCCAGATGGCAAATAGTCAGGTGGCCGATATCCCCTTGCTGTTTTCTGATTCTCATATCTCCTGGGAGAGAGACCAACCACACACCATCAGTGGAAGAAGTGGACTGTTGAAGAAAATATTCCTTACTGCATGGATCACTCTCTGTCTGAATCATAACACGGGTTTCTATTTTTATCTTTCATTTCCTGTGGGTCATTCACTGGGTTTTTATTGTACACTGTGGCTGATGATAGATAGATAGATAGATAGATAGATAGATAGATAGATAGATAGATGATAGATAGATATTTTAAAACCATGTTGGAAACAGTGCCTCTTCCTGTCTTAAGAAGGAAGTGTAAAATGATTGGAAAGGTAATTACAATAACATAGCTAAATAAATTAGCATTCTGGTCTGAAACAATGGTTTTCAACATACAAACTGTATCAAAAACAGTATTAAAAAAAGAGAATACAAACTTAGAAATTAGCAGTCAGACCTATGTAAAGTTCATAGAATCATAGAATAGTGCAGTTGGAAGGGGCCTATAAGACCATCGAGTCCAACCCCCTGCTCAGTGCAGAAATCCACCTTAAAGCATACCTGACAGATGGCTGTCCAGCTGCCTCTTGAGTACACAAGATTGTTATTATTACTGAAAAATAAAGTATTATACAACCTCTGCTATGCTCAGCAATTGCAGTGTGTTCAGAGAGAAAACCAGCAACAATTTGAGGATATAAAATACAACCATTTAGTCTTTGTACTAGCCTGTGTATTTTTTTTCACCAAGAAAGTAGTAAATACATAAAATGCTATGTAAAGCCCTGACAGTCCTATGCTCATCCAGCCCAAAGACAGACCTACCTGAAACATAGTACCCGCTATAATTCAGTCTACTCTAATTGCAGGCCTAATTAATGATCTGTATGTGACTTTTCTTTGGAAAACATGCAGTGTTTTGAAATAAAGTGCCCCACCCATGAACGTTTCTACCTTAAATGAATGTTTCTTTCCAACAGGCAAGCACACATATCTATAAAACATGATTAAATGGGAGCAGTAAGAAAGTGTGGATTGCCTTTTTATTGGATGCCACAGAGACATTTGCAGTTGTGCTAATCTTTGTCCATCAGCTATGATGCCTGGAGTTTCTGATGTGAGATCAGATTAGAAGCAATAAATATTTGCAACTATAACTTGAAATGTCAAAAACAGATTTCTGGAAGATGGATAACATCACACTGGGATATTTATGCCTGACTTTTAAAAATCTTTAGACTCAACCGATTTCACACCAAAATGTTAGCAAAAAGACTAAACAGAGCTGCACGTTGATTGGAAAGCTAACAAATACATGATCCTAACCAGACAGCTCATCTGCTATGGACCAAGGAGAGGTTTGTGCCACAGTACACAAGGCCCACTTTGCGAGATCACATTAAAAATCCACCTTAATCAAGCATGCTGCTGCTGCAAAGTTCTCATTGTGGCAGAAATAGCTGTGGATCCCCCTTGAGTGCCACTTTTTGGTAGAAAGGGAGGGTGCAAATGAAATGAATGAATCCCCTACAGATGATGTCTAGAAGTATACTGTTTTCCCCATGAAGGTTTCATTCTTAACTATTCTGACTATAGCTAAATGAGCAGCAGAATCAAATCCATATCTGCTCAGAAGTCAGTCCAATTAAATGTAATGGGAGCCCCTCCCAGGTAGGTGGGTGTAGGATTTCAGCCTCATTCTCCATGAATTTGTACAGTTTTTCTTAAGCTGCATCTATGGAGCTTGATCAAGAGGCTCTTAGCAACCTTACCCCCACCCCACCCGTGTCCCAACAATCCCACAACTTGTGCCTGGCTGCACAAAGCCATGTCTATTACTTAAGTCCATGTAAGAACTAGGTTAGAAATCTGATGCTATGAAAATGATGTAGTTTTAACTTTTGAAGTGTAAAAGCTTATTATGACTCTCTCTCTGTGTGTGTGTGTGTGTGTGTGTGTGTGTGTGTGTGTGTGTGTGTGAGAGAGAGAGAGAGAGAGAGAGAGAGAGAGAGAGAGAGAGAGAGAGCAAACGTATACACACAAACACACACACACACACACACCCTGAAGAGTAGCAGTACATAGTAAAATACCCTATTTATGAGGATCAGCATGACTACAATCCTATGCATAGTTACTTGGAACTAATCTCCATTGAACCTAATGGTGGTCACTTCTGACTGCATAGGGTCAACTTGTAAAACACATTGAGCTTCCTCAGCCAGATAATGTGCAAACTTTAGGTTTCAATTAGAAATGCAAACAATCTTGCAAAGAGCACTGAAAATTCCAGCATGAAGTCAAAGCTCCATTAAAGATCTAGATTGTTTTCCTCATTTCCTGTTTTCTTCTATGTTAATCCATCACAGACAATAACAGAGCTCATTCACTTGCCAAAGCAAGAGGGGTCTGTCAGTTATTCAGTTACTCTGGCAGATGACCTCACCACCCATACTCCGAAAAAAGCCTGGAGCTGTGCTCTCTTGTGTTCCCGTTCCACTGCACCACTGTGCAGCAGTACAAAATGCTGCAAGTCAGCCAGAGCTGGAGATTAGTAGGATGCAAGCATGCTTTCTCTGGGACTGTTGTTATCATATTTATTTAGTCACGGTCAATCATATGCTGAACTCTGTCCAGCTGAAAACCAATGTCACATAAAGCACTTTAACTTGGGATGGATTGTTGTGCCTTGTATATGACGAAATGCCGAAGGCCACAAAGTTAAGCATAGATGATCGGTTGATAGATAGATAGAGGGATCCATGTACACACATACACATAAATACACATAAGGGACAATCCGATGCAGTAGAAGCCATAGAATGCTCCATCCATCCTAATCCTTGCCAGCAAGAGACTGGAAGGGCAGGAGGAACAGCAGACATTGTGAAATCTCTTCAACCTCCAAAAATGCATTTTATGTTAGATGAGCCTCTGAGCCATCTGACTCACTCACATTGTTGGATGCAGGGATGGGAGCTGAGTGGATCCACAGCGTCTTCCTCTCCACCCTGTCTGAGGAAAAAGAGTTGCCACAGAGCTTTCTGCAGTGGCTGGAAGTTGAGGTTGGGGGGATACACAATCAGATGTCCTCCTCTAAGGTCAGAATTCTGACCTTGAACCTCTCAGCAGCATCCTTTAGCAACTCAGACATTATCTAGGGGTCATAGGATTGCTTTCTTAAATGGAAATCAGTGTGACTTATTTTACTAATAATATTAAAAGGTAGTATTAAAAGGGTGCATAATATTATAATGCATATATGTTAATTGAACTGGCCATTGTTTTGTGCACTGAGAATTAGATTGGGAAGGGGCAAGTGAAACTAGCTTATTGACAAGTTTTGAAATCACAACCTTATAAGTCTTTTAGCCACAAGGAAGTGAAATCAAGGTATAGAAAAGGGAAAAGAAGTTGTAATTTTTATGGTCGCATCAGTGCAGTTTTCCAGTTTAGAGAATAAAAATGAGATCTCATACATATATACTTCCTGCTGATGCTTAGAAAGCTTTTAAAGTGTGCTTTATATGCAGAAATAATGTCACAGAAAAATTCAGCAATTGCAAGACTGAACACTATAAAGCAAAAGTTAATGAGTAAGTGTATATTCCCAAAGGATCCAAGAAGGACAACTTCATATTCTTAGGCAAAGTAAGCAAGTTGTTTTAAACAGTTTAGGGCACAATGCTATGCATGTTTAGAGAGAGAGAAAGGCCTACAACTCCCAGAATGCTCCAGCTATGCTGGCCAGGGCATTCTGAGAGTTGTAGGCCAGCCTTTTTTCTGTCTAAACATTCGTAGGATTACACTCTTGGTCCCTGTATTACTGCCTTTTAATCTACGTATTAGTCTCTGTCATTTCCTCTCTGATAGTATTGCCAATATAGTTTACTTTTGACAGTAGTGACTGTTACTAAGGTGAAATGGTGTTGCCATACAGTGGAAGCTGATGTTTAATACAGTCAGATTCAATTAACTAACATAGAGTGATCCACATAATCATGAACGTAATTTGGCATGTCTATTCTGTTGTGTGATTATTTTAGCATTCCAAAAACAGACACTCATATTATGTTTTCCTCATTTATTTATTTATTTATTTATTACATTTCTATACCACTCAATAGCCGAAGCTCTCTGGGCGGTTCACAAAAGTCTTTTCATAGACATTAGTATTTATTTAAATGCATAGTGTCTATGCCTTGTAGTGGGTTATGTATGGCCAAAGCTAAGATAGGGCACAGTACACCAGAAAATTCTCCTGCACAATCTAATTGAAAACAATTAGAGTTATGCAAAACTTTCCAGTGGATTGTTTTTCCAGTGGTTTTCCAATGGATTTCATAGTAAGCTTTTTTTACACACTAGAGGCCAAATCCAACAGGTCACGTATGCCCTGGCTGATTCTTTTGTGCTCTGCAGATTCCGTTGTACAAGTCATGGATCCTGCTGATTTCATTGCATGAGCAGGGCCCACTACTCGTGCCACAGAGATTTCGTGCTTCCCAGAGGAAGCCCTGAAAGGCACAGAAATGCTAGTTTCTCAATTGGGACAGGTCAGCAAAGCTCCCTTATCCGAGCTCCACTGACCTGACCTGCTCCAGAAACTTTCAGTTTCACTCGTTTCTGGTTGCCTCAGAAGCACTAAATCTTTGTTCCGCAAGTGGTGGGCGCCACTTGCAGACAGGAATTGGCAGGGTGTAAGAGGATCGATGGAGGCGTAAGTGCTCTGTTGGATTCTGCCCCAGATGTCAATATCTTTTTGCAATCAGTAGTCATATGTTAAATACACACTGAACTACCTTTCATGGGTTAACTTTTTAATCATTATTCAATCCTGAATTATTGGGCATTAATATTTAACATAACTAAATTAAAGAATCTTTAAGGGGAATCAGTGTAATATTAAGTGTTTATGACAGCCTTCTGAGTAAGGATTCACATTTTATTGCTTTGTAGTGTTGACGTATTTTGACTGTATAATGCATATTGACTTAACTGTGAATATTCGCTAGGGTTCAGCACTGAAGGACAAGTAGCTGGGCAAAATCATTATTGCTCATATATTTACCTGTCTGTGTGACACCAATGAACAAGATCAGTGCCTTGAATGAGGGACTATTCCCATCTATTGTATGGCTTGTCTCCCCGTATGCTCACTGGCTGTTTTCCTGTCACTTCAGGGATTAGGATTGTCTCTGACAATAGTTCTAATGAGTACAGAATGCAGCACTACAGTAATTCTCCTATGAGTTTAACTAGTCTTCATGCAATGTACAAGCATGGTCCACTGCTATTAATATTCTCCAATGGCTTCCATGGAATCAGCTGCACTAGTGAAGCCCTCCATTCCTAAAATCTTGTAATCTATTGCAGTAAACTGTTGTAAAATTGAGTGCCTGAGCAGCAGCTATGAATCTGTAATAGTATCCAGTGAATATCAAGCAGATCTGCTCATTTGCAAGTGCTTCGTATGAAATGTCCCAAATGATCCTCACTTCAAGGATCACTGGGCTGGAAAAGAAGTTTTGGGAACTTGCATCTTTCTTTTCAAATAACAGGAGTGTTTCATAAACGATATAGCAGCAAAGCTAGCTTTGCCTCTGAGTTTACACTCAACAGAGGCCAATCACAGCTCCACAGCTTAGTAGTAGAACAAGTGTGTTGCTTGCAGAAAGCTCTGGGTTCAATCCCTGATATCTCTTCTTAAAATATTGTAAATAGTCTAATTTAGTAGGAAGAATAGTATGTTAATGAAAATACTTGTATATGCTTGAAGAACCCCATCTGTTGATGAGTTATTTTCCATGACAGTAAAGCTGACAGATGAACACCATATTTGCCTGTCTTTGGGGGATATTGTGTCTAGTGTGGTACTGTTCCACAGGACACCAGCAATGTTTTGTTGTTTGGTGGGTGAATTCAGTTTGTTCAGCCTGAGGAAGTGGCTGGAGGAACTTGCTTAAAAGTGTCAGGCCAACCACCTTCTCTTTAGGCCCATGACCATCCTGGCTTATAAATTTTACCTGCAAAAGCAGGGGTGGGGATAAAATGATGGAGATTGTTAATCCTTCCCTTTTCTCACTTCTGAACATGCCTGAGAAAATAGAATTGAATACTGAAGACTACAAAGTTTGACAACCTCAGTTGACCACAGAAAAAGATTTTTTTTCACTTAGGTCAATTAAAATATTATTATCTTCCCTATGTTGAAAAGTAATGGAGGTCTATCTAGTTATTGAAACAAACAAATGGAAATACTTTTCATTTAAAAAATACACTTTAGTGTGCTTTTTTTTAACTAGCATCCTATTGTGCCTGTGTGCTTGTAGGAGTGACTGCTTGCACAATGGGGATTTTGCACTTCTAAAAATAACCCTGAACAAAGGGAAACAGTTGTTTCAGAATTGGGCAGGTCAGCAGAACTTACAGAAGTTTCCATTCATTTCCGGGGTTATTTTTGAAGGGTGAAAGCCTCATTGCATGAGATAGCAGAAGGTCCATGAGTTCACCTGAACTTTAGCTAGTGGCCATATGAGTCCTTGTAAAGAGAAGAATGTGACTGTCCAAAGACAAGGTACATGTAGCCCACTGATGGCCATTGACCTCAAGCCCTGTTACAGCTCTGGCAAACAGTGCAAGACCATTAGCTTTAGACTGTTAAGATCTGCATTGCTAGATAGATCTGTGAGCATAGATAAGCATAGCTGGATATAGATTTCTTTACTGTGTGACTGTGTGTGTGTGTGTGTGTGTGTGTGTGTGTGTGTGTGTGTGTTTGGGTAGCATGGTATTATGATGAATGCAAGAAGCTGCCAGCCAAGTTGGCTCTGTGTTGTTACATATAGAAAATGCTATTGTTTTATGAACAAACTTCTCTGGGTTTCTCCACCATTCATAAAGATAATGTCATGGTCAATTCTAACCAGTCGCACTGACTGCTAACTGTTGAGAAAATTCCAAAGGAAATTCTAATATACATTTTTATTCAAAATCAGCAGTTCTTTCATTTTCTATTTGTTCCATTTATGTAAGGACAAAAAGGATGGTAAGTTGATCTCATTCAAAATTTTACTCCTTAAAGATAAATTTAAAAGATCTTTGCTGGACTACTAGAATTACATAGGATACATTTAATAAAAAAAAATGTAAAATAAAATAACAGAAAGATCATAGCCAAGTAAGATTCCTTACTGTAATAAAATATTTATACAAAGTACATTAAGGAACAGAGGGCTTTGAAATTAATGGACCCAATACACTAATGCAATAGATTGCCTTCATAAAAAGATTCCGGGTAGTTAGGGCACTGAAAGTATTGTATGAAAAGGCTACAGTAAAGTACAGTACAAGAGAGCCATTTCCTGCACTATATAACATACAAACATGGTGAGTTCTTTATTTATTTATATATATATATATTTATTTATTTATTAGTTCCCACTTACTCCTTATCTCCAATAGGAACCTATCTTCAGGAGAGACAAAGCCTGTGTATGTATATCTGCATTTGCACAAATTCATCCTTTTATCCTTGTCTTTTCCTGCTCTTGGTCATTTGCCCCACTCTCAAAATTTATACTGTAAATTCCTTGCAGCAGAGCTTGCCTTGTTTGCGAACAGTGACGGAATATATATAATATGATTGAGCACAAGAACATATATGGAGCTATATATACAATATATGTATATACATATGTGTTTGATCCAGGCTTATTTAGCTTATTTAGTCATACTTAGAGGAGATCCGTTAAAATAAATTGGACTTAATTTATTAGGTCTTGTTTATTTCAATGGTTCTGTTTTACTTATGACTAAATCTGACTCTCTCTCTCTCTCTCCCTCTCCCTCTCTCTCTCTCTCTCTCTCTCTCTCTCTCTCTCTCTCTATATATATATATATATATATATAGTGAGCTTGAGGAAATCATCCAAAAGCAAGAAAATGTAATGTCATCTGGATACAATTTCTGAAAGCTATGTTACAACCATGACTTCTTTTTTTCATTCTAGTTTAATGTCTTAACTTGTCTCCCATAGTGGCTGAAAAGACCACGAGAATTTTTAAAGCATGACATGACATTTATGTGTTGATCAGCAGCAGCATCTAAGATGTTTGACAATTATTAGCTACTCAGCAATCAGAACAATTGTATTTTTGCACATTGTATTCCTTTGGCACACTCCAGTCATTTTAATGAGTCACATTCCTTTGAACCGGAAAGCAGTAACTTAGGGCCCAGAACTCCACTCAGAGGTATTTTGATAATGTCACAGAGTTTTTGTTTTTGTAATAATCTTTGCTAGTTGGCACCATTTGGCACATGCTTCCCTGTGGAGTATTACTAATCCAATTGCTCTGGATGTGACTCGGCTGGTAGCCTTTTTAGCACATTTGAATCAGCTTACAAGAGGCACTTTAGTCTCCATCATAAATGTGCCCATTTATCTACAGTTTTCAGTTGTGTTTAGCTCAAGCCCAGTGAGAAATTTCACTCCTAAAGGTAAAGAGTACATAAAGCAAATTAAACATGTTCACCTTTGTGCAGTTCTAGATATTGAAAATACAGCAATATGGACAGCTTCCAAAAGTGTTGCATTGTTAGTATTTTTGCGACTTAATCCATGTTAAATTTTAAAAAGTATTGCCTTACTTTCAGACCATACGGTTTCTTTAGAATCAGAGATATCTTTACAGGCTGCATTTATTGGTGTCTGTAAAATAAGCTAAGTTTACCAAAGACATGTCCAGATTTTTAACCTCAACATGCGTCTACTGTAACAGGAAGCAACTATCAACAGAGTCCTTTCTTTGTCAAATGGATGTGCCAGTCCAAGCCCAGGGCCCACTGGATATTATTGTTATTTATTATTATTATTTATTTATATAGCACCATCAGAGCTTGGCTCTCCCCTGACAAAGCTGGAGAGACAGGTCTGCCCTCACAAGTGAAAATGTTCCCCTTCCCAGCCCCCACAGAAACCTCCAAGGCTCTTGTTTCATCAACATCAGAGCTACAGTGTTGGTTGAGGCAAAAAAGAGGCAGATCAAGAGCTATGTTGCACGCTGATCTGGGGAGGCCATGGATCCACAGCCCTCCTAGTTCCCAGACAGAAGGAGAAAATGTAAACTAGCCTTGGGGCTGGCATACATAGTTCCTCCCCACAGTGGTCCAATGCAAGGACAGTCAATGGAACCAATGTGGAACCAACCACTGTTCCTCCTTCCCTTCTGCCCTACAGGGCTTTGGATAAGGCAGATCTTCCCACCTCTACCAGTAGGATTGCTCTGTAAGTAGCAATCCTCAGGAGAATTTTGAAACAGTCCTATTTAACAGCTCTGACTTTAGTAGTCTTGTTTTGTAAAATTAGGATTGTCGATAGAAGTGATTTTCTTTAACTTGGTCACTGACAAATCTCTTCTCCTTAAAAGAAAGATTAGTTTCTCTCTTATCTTGTTCATAGATTATAATCAATATATTTCCTCCAGTTTGCATTCTTCAATTTCTCCAGTTATGTTTCTCTTTACCCTCTGACTTTGGTCTCCGTGGTGATGCTGACTCAGTTTGAGTGGAATTAGAGGCTACCAAGCTAATAAAGCTTTAGATATCTTTGTACAATCACTCGATTCCCTACCCAAATAGATTTGCTCGATTAAAGACATGGAAAACAATGGATTGCAAATTGCTATATATCAATATTTATTATTCAAAGCATCTATTCCCAGATTACATGTGTATAATATAGAATCCTGGTTGTAAAATAATGTGAATGATACATATGTGGTTTTTTAAAGAAATAATGAATGTGGGTAATTTAGTGTATGTTGTTAAACCAAATGTAGGAAATGCTAACAAGTAAATCACACAAAAATAATAGCAGAAGATATTAGTCTTCTCGCATTGGTCCCTTTACTAGGAAAAAAAACAAATAAGGTTCTATAAATCTTGTTCAACAACTTCTTTGAGCCTATAGATGTAAAAAAATAGCAAATGACATTGCGACACTTTGATTTTTTAAATATATACAACTAACATTATGAACAAACTTGTACTTTCATGAAATGATGTCACAAAAAAGAACATCATATAATATTTTAAAGTAAATATTGTTATGCAGGAGCATAGGCTGTAAACAACTAATTCAGAAAACATAGTAAGGTCCAAATGTATTAGTAAATTCATCTTGACTCTATGAACTAGATGAATCTGACAGACAATGACTATTCATTTATTTCATTTATAGCCCACCTTTCCTCCAAAGAGCCCAAGTCAACATACATGATCCTCCTCTCCATTTTATCCACGCAATATTCCTGTGAGGTAGGTTAGGCTGAGAGCCAGTGACTGGCCCCAAAACCACCCAGTGAGCTTCATGGGTATTTTGTTGGTGTATTTTTTTTGTATTTTGTTGGTATTTTGTTTTAATGCTTCAAGAAGAAACATTAAAAACTGGAAGATGGCTGAACAGGGGCAGGCAATGGAACTACAATAGACCAAAGCAAGTCCGCCTCTTCACCCCAGCCCAGACTTGGTTGGTGCTATCCAAGAAATCTTGGTGGGCAGAGCTGAGGCCAGTTCACTCCCTTCATCCAGCCAGGTCTCCATAATACATGCCATTTCCTTCATCCAGAATCAAATACTAGATGGTCATGCTCTTCCCATTCACCTAGCATTCAAGAGCACCACATTTAGAACCCCCAGAAGAACCTTGATAATGGGGACAGATGGTCAGAGGATACTTTCTTAAATGAGAATGAATGATTCCTTGCTAGTAGACACACCAGCCCCTGTTTGGTTGGGGTACGGAGACAAGCAATTTGGCCAGTGATGTAGACAGGAATCTGAAATTTTTGCAGATGCTGGCAAGACACAGCATTGTATGGCTCCAGGTATAGGCGGTTTGCTTTGGGAAAACTGATGTCGCTTTAAGGTAAGCATTGTCTGACTGGTGCTTCCCTTTCCCACTGCAGTTAATGCTCAAGTAATAAATTTCTAAATAAAGAGGCATTTTAAAGCAGTATAAAAATGTCCCTGTAAAATGCTATCCCTAGAACTGTTTAGGAAGTAGAGAGCATGAAAGGTTATGACTTGGGCCTCCGTGAGAGTGAAACAGGCCTTAAACAAAGTAAATGACATATTAAACTGAAGTATCCATTTGGATGAGCGTGGCTTTCTTTTTAGCACCCATAGTAAGTGAACTAGACATGTGCCATCTCTTCAGAAGCAGAAGAATTTCCAGCATTAAAATCAAGAATGAAACTCTAAAGAAGGGCTTAAAAACTGATCAGAAAGCAAATGCGCTTAATGGTAATGACAAGTGCTTATGCAAATTAACTGTTAATACTTACTCAACCAGAGGTGATTAAATCTTCCAGGCTGACTGGAGATTTTACCCAGCAGGAGTTACCAAGGAGCTAATAACTTCCATATGATGACTTCAGGGTGGCTAATGCTCCCATTAGAGGTAAGGCAGCTGTTTGTGTGCTTAGCCCCAAGGAGGTCATCATTTGATTCACCAAGCTCTTCCTCTAACCCGTATGCTCCAGAAGTGAATGAGAGCCAGAAAACCCTATCTTAGAGTGACATGCAGGCATTTAATAGATTGAAATAATGAGAGGACCTGAGGGACCCACTACAGTAATACTTAATGAAGTAAGTGAGATGGTGGGGAGAAGGAATTCTGCCTGCCATTAAATCACATAGTTAATCTCCTGCATATTCATGTATGAAACTTAGGGTGTGTAGTTGTATGGTTGCTATGGCACCAGTCCATACCACCCTAGAAATGTAGGAAATTAGAATGAATAAACTAAGTGGAAGGGGAATGATCTGATGGGAGGAAACCATGTCACTTTGAGCCCTCTTCCCCAACTGGGCTTCCGATGATGTTACTGTGGATCTTCTCATCTTCTTTCTTTAGTCCTACATTGAGGGAGGAGTTGGACAGGAGTAGCAACTAAACTACCCCCAAAGCATAACCATTGCCCCTTAGATGACTTACATAATATATAACAGGGCTGGGCAGAAGGCAGATGCAAGGGAAGAAAATAAACAAACCAGAGTCACTGGGTAATCTCTCTATGTTGTTCCTAGAAAATGGCACATGGTAAAGGATAGGCCAAGGCTGCTTTGCAGCCTTATGAACATCACTGAAGACCGTTTATTCCATGATTCGCAACTGAATCTGCAGAGTGTTTCCACTGAAAAACATTTGTGGCTGAAATCATAAGTGACGAAATGAAACCACTACCTGTCGTGAAGTTTGAGTGGTGATCACATGATATTGGTACACATTCCCAAGCAATGAGAAGTTCCAGGGGAAATGTGTGCAAGTGCTATTAGGTTTAGTGTCCTTTTGGACATTTGGGAGATGCAGTTCAGCACCTTGGAAAGCTCCTTTACAGTTCTGGGTAGTTCTGACTGAAACCCAGAATGGATACACACACACACACACACACACTCACACACACCCCGAAATCAGAGGCATTGCTTATCACACATTACAATTTGAGGTGTACTTCTAAGAACATTTCAAACTTATTCCTATGCATGAGATGTGTGAAGAAGCAACCACGGATTTGGGAATATGTGGACCACACAGGTTCAGCTAACCCAAACTGGCTACAGCTCACTCCCAATATACATTCAGTTGCAAAGTCAGGCTTGCTGTCTCACCTCAAACATCATGCACACACTCCCATATACACATGACACCCACATGCCTGAAGAGGGGAAACCTAAGCACATACTGTCCTCCGGAATGCCTGAGGGCTGAAACTGGGGAAAGACGGCACACGCTGGTCCTCCCTGCAATGTCACCAACCCTGTTCCCTCAGATTTGTAGCCTTGCTGCGTTGAGCAGGAAGGCCTGCAAGGGATTTCTGCTTGTGCTCACTTAAATGTAAATAGAACTCTCCATGCAATTGGAAACCCTACTTTAAAATAACATTAAAAGTTTATGATGTTAGAAATCTCATCTCAACTGAAAATCTTTATTTTCATAATCCCCTAAAATGAGTAGCAAAACACTTCTGATAACAGTATACTATTTTTCTTTGACGTTCTATTATAATTGCAACATTAAGTAAAGGAGAAACTTCAAAGATTGCTCTCTTCAAAAGCTCTTTAAAGTCGATTTGAATAATATCTATGACTTCCACAAATGTGGGGCAGAAAATGCCAAAGAATTAAATTAATTGTTCGCATCGCCTTGCTTCCCTGTTGACTATATTTGGTTCAGAATTTATTCTGCAGCACATCCTGCATGTTGTTGATTCAAAGAAATGTTAAATCTAGATGTGATTAAAGCAACTTTTATACAAATTAATAATCCTCTGTATTAATACTTGTGAATTGCCATTGTATTTGCTCCTGCCGGTCATAAAACAGATCTCGAAGCTTTGTATTTCATGCAATTTCCCTAAGACATTAGGATGAAATGTTTCCACACCTCTGCTTTACCCTGCTCAATGCCAGATCTTAAATATATTTGGTACATATTTATGAGCTTTTTCTCTAGTTTCCAGCTCATTCTGTCCAAAATGCAAATATGAAATTGAAAAAGGTCCATGAGAACTGTTTGTGGAACCATTTTTTTGAAAATGGTGGTGTCAGAAGGATCTGAACCTAAAGTGAATCTTGAACTGGTGATGTGAGGTAGAATGTCAGCTTAAGTGTAACTATTCCCTTTGCTAAAGAAGGCGTGATACAAAGTGCCTATGTCCATGCAAACACAATACCCAATGCATTTTATTACTTGCATAAGGTAGAACTAAAAATCATTAAAAGTGTTACATGACACCAAAAAATATTGGTATAGTAGCATATACTGTCTACTGTCTATTAGAAAAATGCACAGTTTTCTAATAAATTTTCTTATAATTGCTAAAAATGTTAGCACAAGCTTTTTGGTCCCACAAAAAAACACTGTGCGGGCCACTCACTACACATGGATTGTGCACTACTGCTCTATAGGAAGATGAAAGTCCTGTTCACATCTTCGAAAGTGTATAAGCTCAATACTGAAAGAGGCAGCATGGACCGTACGAGCTGCCTCCACCTCCTGACTTCCAAATGTCAGTGGAACACAGCTGTAACTGTGGAAAACTGTTCTTCCACAAACAGGAACATGGCAAAAAAAAGTATAGTTTAGGACAAATAGTATTTAGTATCCTAAATGCTAGTGTTTTTCAGAAGTTGTCAGTGTAAAACAAAATAACATTACTCAGCCTAAACAATAAAGATAAACCAACAATAAACAACAGAGATCCAAACACTCTCATTTATGAGGCAGTAATCTATTTGCCTAGATGGTATATAATGAGCTAATCTTGATCACAGATCTAGATAGCAACCTTAGAAACAAGCACAATAACTATTTTCCTGCTATCAGGAGGGGAGAGTAGAAGACATTGTTCTACAGCCCTACAGTCCTAAATTGGTTGAGTTTGCTTTTTTAAAAAACCAGGACAACATTCTTCAAATACCTACTCTCTTTATTCAACTTCTCCTTATTTTTGAACTATATTATGATTTGTAAATTCTTAGGTTTCAATGGAGTCAGAGAGGTATCTGCAATACCAGCACCAGTATGAGGGTGGATTCAGAAAGCCAAATTTCTCACCTAGATATAATTCAGTTTGAAGTGGAGATGTAGTTTTGGATTGCAAATTCAAAGACTCAGCATCGATACCCTAGAGCAGCTGCAGGAACCACAACACCCTGGCAGGGACCACCAGTAGTGACACTTGCCTTAAGCTTACCCCACTGTTCCTGAGAACAACCATTTAAATTTCCCACAATGCCTCAAAGCAATTTAGAGTGGCCATGTGTATGTCCTACTTCACAGATGTCAGTCTTCTATTTGAAGAACTGTCAAAGGACAGTACTGTATTTGAAGACCTGTTCAGTCCAAGTACTGTTTAAAATAAAATAAAAATTAGGGGGGAAAAACACATAAGGGGGGAAAGAAGGACCCTTGAAGTGGCCTACCAACAGTTAGCACCTGGACAAAGGACTGAGTAGGCCCAGAGATCACCTGGTCAGTCTTCCCCACTATGGTGAGGTGTATACAAAAACCTAAGATGTTCTGCATATAAAACATTTATTTCATCACTCTCCTATGGGGCCTCCCCTTTGCAGTTTGCAAGATAACCAAAGACTTCAATCCTATGCCCACCTGCCTGGCAGTGAGCTTGACTGAATTCAATGAGACTTACTTCTAAGTAGACATGTATAAGATTGTGTTGTTATTTGCTCATCTTTAAGGGTGCATTCCTATGCATGTTTAGACAGAAGAAAGTCCTACAAATTCCAACATGGCTAACTGGGGAGTGCTGGGAGTTGTAGGACTTTTTCCTGGCTAAATCTTTTAATTTCAATCAATAGCTAATTAAATGGAAGTCATTTAAAGCAATGCTCTCATCACTGGGATTCTAGAAAGCACAAAGAAAACTACCTTATATTATTACCATCTGAAAATGTATGGAAAACTGAGTTTCACATTGACTTCATTGTACCTGGAATGACTCGTTTGACACTTCGCATTCTCAGATGACATTAAGAGATTCTTTTATGCACAGAGAGGAATTTCAAAAGGGAGAGGTTCCTTTTAAAGATTGCAGGTCCTGGCTTTTGCATAGCACTCAATGTTTTCTTGCAGTAAGTAGAACTAGACTTTTATTTATTATTTAATATAACGTTCTGTTCATTTATCCAGAGGTATTAAGTTATCATGTGGAGTTCACAAAGGTATGTAAAATAAAAGCTGAAAGGAGGGAAATCATATTTAATTTAAAACAGGTTTTATATGCTCTAATTTTTTCCCTTTGGCTTTGCGTGAATATAAAGTGCTTTGACCTAATTCCATAAGTAAGTGGCTTGATCTCACTTTCTGTAAAGACACCCTTTGCAATCACATAGAGGTTCACGTGCCCAATGAATTCCTATATTAGGTCTGTAATTGTGCATAGAAAAAAACCCACCCCTAAATATCAATATTGAATGATAGCCAATTCAATAAAATGTCATTATTTTGTGCCAATTTATAAAGATTGAACAATAACTTAAAAATGTAAATTGCTGAAATCACCTTAGCAGACATATGGATGTTGTATAGTTTAGGGTTAGAAGGAGACACTACAGAGACAATGGGGCTGTGTTCACAAACTGTGGCAAACTGTTCACAAATCCTGTGCCTGTGATTTGCCTCAGCACATCCCAGGCACATTCCTCTGTGTCTAATTTAGAGTAAAAAAACAAACAAACATATACCTGGTAGCTAAATCTTTAAAGTGATGTTCCTATTACATATAAGTCTTTAACGTGACACCTATTTTCAATCTCAGTTCTCACAAGTTCCCATTGTATTTTACGGAATGGCAGTAGCAGACTACAATTGGCAAGGCACCTCAGGTGGGAGAAGGACAAAAACTGTACATACAAACATGCACTTGTACACACACACATACATGCGCACGAGCGCACACACACACACACCAGTTTAGTTGTCTGTAGCTGCCTCCTCTGTATAGGGTTGCTAGTAGAGTAGGAACCACTAAAGGATATAGAAATAATGTATCACACATTTGATTATGCACCGTCCCTTTGTGCTAGAAGGGAGGGATGTGTAAACAAGATTAATGGCTGCCTTCTCTAGCTAAAATGTGGGATGCAACTCAAAATCATTTCAAATTTCCTTGTGGCCAAACTGAAAGGTTTTGTTGCAGGTGAAACTTCTATGTCAAGGATCCTTTTTTAAAAAAAAATTATAAGATTAGCCATATTTCTCAAAGACATTTTAAACATTCCTAGCAGTGTATTATTTATTTATTTATTTATTTATTTATTACATTTTTATACCGCCCAATAGCCGAAGCTCTCTGGGCGGTTCACAAAAATTAAAACCATCATAAAACAACCAACAAGTTAAAAACACAAATACAAAATACAATATAAAAAGCACAACCAGGATAAAACCACGCAGCAAAATTGATATAAGGTTAAAATACAGAGTTAAAACAGTATAATTTAAATTTAAGTTAAAATTAAGTGTTAAAATACTGAGTGAATAAAAAGGTATGGCAGTGTATAGCAGCCAATTGTTTGTTTGTTTCAGAATGGCATCCTTGCATCATGTGAGTTTTCCTATTTTTGCCAATGATGTGAGCTTTACTCGTACTCCCATACAGTATACGTCCCCATTGCCACAACCATGTGAAAGGAAGTAACATATAAAGCAGGGTGTCTACACCACCACTATCGGATCCTTTGGAAGCCCTAGGCCAAATCTACACCGAACAGGATATAACACTTTGAAAACATTTTGAAAACTGTATATAGAATATGTCCTGGGCCTGAAAAGTTGTCAAAACTGTTATAAACCATTGTAAAGCAGTAGTGTAGATCCTGCCCTAGTCATTGATTTCTGCCCATAAAAAGGGGGAACAGCCATCAGAATTGAGGCACCAGGGCCGGATCTACACTACTGCTTTAAAACACTTTAAAGCACTTTATAATAGGGGTGTGCACGGACCCCCCGCTCCGCTTCACTTGCAGATCCGCCATTTTTCGGAGCGGGTCGCTCCGCCCCGCCCCCGCTCCGCCCACTTCCGCTCCGCTCCGCTCGGAGCTCCGGATCCGGATCCGGAGCTCCGTTTTTGCCCCCCCATAGGGTTGCATTGAAAGCTAAAAAAGTAAACAACTTTTTTTCCGTTGAAGTTAGAAACCTCACGTTTGGCACCATGACACCTCATGGGCGTATACACACACACGCCAAGTTTCAAGGCAATCCCATCATCCCCTGATTTTTGGCGAATTTTTGAAAATCGGGCACCCCATTCACACCCCTTGGGATAGCTCCGTCAATTTGCATGTTAGAAACCTCAAACTCGGCACCAGGGCAGCTTATCCATGTGTCCACATGCACGCCAAGTTGCAAGCAAATCCCATCATCCCCTGATTTTTGGCGCGGCTCTACCCTCTAACGCACCTCCCATAACCCTAATTCACACCCCTTTAGATAGCTCCGTCAATTTGCACGTTAGAAACCTCAAACTCAGCACCATGATAGCTTATCCACGTGTCCACATGCACGCCAAGTTTCAAGGCAATCCCATCATCCCCTGATTTTTGGGGAATTTATGAAAATCGGGCACCCCATTCACACCCCTTGGGATAGCTCCGTCAATTTGCATGTTAGAAACCTCAAACTCGGCACCAGGGCAGCTTATCCATGTGTCCACATGCACGCCAAGTTGCAAGCAAATCCCATCATCCCCTGATTTTTGGCATGGCTTAACTCACCCCAAATTGTCCCATTCTACAACTACGTCAATTTGCACGTTAGAAACCTCAAACTCAGCACCATGATAGCTTATCCACGTGTCCACATGCACGCCAAGTTTCAAGGCAATCCCATCATCCCCTGATTTTTGGGGAATTTATGAAAATCGGGCACCCCATTCACACCCCTTGGGATAGCTCCGTCAATTTGCATGTTAGAAACCTCAAACTCGGCACCAGGGCAGCTTATCCATGTGTCCACATGCACGCCAAGTTGCAAGCAAATCCCATCATCCCCTGATTTTTGGCGCGGCTTAAACTTTTTAACTCACCCCAAATCAAGTCCCATTCTACAACTACGTCAATTTGCACGTTAGAAACCTATCCTTTGGTCCCATGACAGCTTACCCATGTGTCCCCATGGACACCAAGTTTCAAGGCAATCCCATCATCCCCTGATGTTAGGGGAACTTTTGAAATTTGAACACTCCAGTATGTCAGGGATTTAAAGTTGCAATTGCAGACAGCTCAATGGGGCCAGTTCCAAGGCAATCCCAACATGCCACGAGATAACCCTAAATCTTCTGGCACATTTGAAAAAGGGATTATTGAATTTGATAAAGTCTAAGTGAGCGCAGGAAGGACTTCTCCCCTTAGTCAAAGCAAGACACATACACCATCGCTGCAAGGCGGGAAGGGGAGAAGGGAGGGAAAGCAGGCAGGCAGCATGCATTGTAGTGCCGCAAGGATGGCTTGAGCACTAACGCATAGCAAACCAACCCATAAGTGGGCGCAAAGTGAGGCAAAGATGGCTGGTTGTTTCTTTCTAAGCCAGCAGTTACGCCTTGAGGGGCACAGAGGAGGACGACTGGGAGCAAGCGTGCCGGAGGGTGCTGGCCACGAACCGCAAAGCCCATCTCCCAGGCACCAGGCGGGCAGAGCAGGCGAGGAGTCAGTCCTGGCAGATGCCCCACCACAGCAGCACCCCGGGGGAGGCGGGCAGACAGGCAGGCAGGCATGGGTTGGCGGGCCCAGAAAAGCTGGTACCTTGCACAAGTAAGCCATAGATCTGTGGGGGAGTCAGTCCCAGCAGATCCAGCTACCTCACAAGGATGGCTCCCAGGCAGGCGGGCAGGCGCCTCCACTGTAGTGGCTGTGCTCAACTCGGCGGGCGCACTACAAGACGAGTTGAAGTGAGAGCTCACTTCTCAGGAAATGTAGTGGCTGTGCTACGGGAGATCGGTGGACTGCTGGAGCTTAGCTTTTTCTCTGAGGGGAAGTCCATGAGTTGAAGTGACAGCTTGCTTCTCAAAGACAGGGTTACAGCGGAAGAGGGGTGGGACGAGACCGGGGAGACAAGCTCGACCAGTGACTACTACTAATCCCCACATCCTGGAGGACCACAGCATCCCACACAAAGTGGCTGTGGTGAAGTCAATGGCTGTCATGAGTCGAAGTGAGTGCTGACTTCTCAGGAGGAAACTTAAACTGTCCCTAGTATGCACTAAGTGGCTGTGCTATGGGAGTTCGGTGGACTGTTGGAGTACCAGCCACAATTGGGGAAGTGAATGAGTTTCAGTGAAAGGTTGCTTCTCAAAATCAGCACACAGATCAAGGACTCCATTTGATCCCCGAGCTATCTAAAGGGTGACCCGTGGACTGCTGGAGTTTTCCTCCGGTTCCCGGTGGCTGGGATGGGTCTCGGCTTCTCAAAGCCATGGCACTGCTGCATATGCAGTGCAGCTTCTCGAAAGAGAGCTGTCCCACGGAAAAACGGTGCATTACTGGAGCTTAGCTTTTTCTCAAAGGGGAAGTCAATGAGTTGAAGTGAAAGGTTGCTTCGGAAGTCTATGGCTTTCATGAGTTTCAGTGACAGCTTGCTTCTCAAAGAGGGCGTTACAGCGGAAGAGGGGTGGGACGAGACCAGGGAGAGGAGCTCGACCAGCTGCTGCGACTAATCCTCACCCACATCCTGGAGGACCACAGCATCCGCAGTAGTGGCTGTGGTGAAGTCAATGGCTGTCATGAGTTGAAGTGAGTGCTCACTTCTCAGGAAAATTAAACTGTCCGTACACACTAAGTGGCTGTTCTATGGGCGATCGGTGGACACCTGGAGTACCACCCGCACATAGGGGAAGTCCATGAGTTGAAGTGACAGCTTGCTTCTCAAAGATAGGGTTACAGCGGAAGAGGGGTGGGACGAGACCGGGGAGAGAAGCTCGACCAGTGGCTACTACTAATCCCCACATCCTGGAGGACCACAGCATCCCACACAAAGTGGCTGTGGTGAAGTCAACGGCTGTCATGAGTCGAAGTGAGTGCTCACTTCTCAGGAGGAAACTTAAACTGTCCCTGTGCAGTCAGTGGTTGGGGAGAGAGGCACGGCCAGCTGTGCCTCCACCGTAGGGGCTGTGCTCAAGTGTCTGAACTTGGAGTCGAAGTGAGAGCTCAAAATTGCTCCATATGAGACTGGGGAGAGAAGCTCGACCAGCTTCTGCTACTAATCCTCACCCACATCCTGGTGGAACAAAGCATCCACCGAGAAGTGGCTGTGGTGAAGTCAATGGCTGTCATGAGTTGAAGTGAGTGCTGACTTCTCAGGAGGAAACTTAAACTGTCCCTACGCACTAAGTGGCTGTGCTATGGGCGATCGGTCGACTACTGGAGTACCACCCGCACATAGGGGAAGTCCATGAGTTGAAGTGACAGCTTGCTTCTCAAAGATAGGGTTACAGCGGAAGAGGGGTGGGACGAGACCGGGGAGAGAAGCTCGACCAGTGGCTACTACTAATCCCCACATCCTGGAGGACCACAGCATCCCACACAAAGTGGCTGTGGTGAAGTCAACGGCTGTCATGAGTCGAAGTGAGTGCTCACTTCTCAGGAGGAAACTTAAACTGTCCCTGTGCAGTCAGTGGTTGGGGAGAGAGGCACGGCCAGCTGTGCCTCCACCGTAGGGGCTGTGGTCAAGTGTCTGAACTTGGAGTCGAAGTGAGAGCTCAAAATTGCTCCATATGAGACCAGGGAGAGGAGCTCGACCAGCTGCTGCGACTAATCCTCACCCACATCCTGGAGGACCACAGCATCCGCAGTAGTGGCTGTGGTGAAGTCAATGGCTGTCATGAGTTGAAGTGAGTGCTCACTTCTCAGGAGGAAACTTAAACTGTCCCTATGCACTAAGTGGCTGTGCTATGGGAGTTCGGTGGACTACTGGAGTACCAGCCGCAATTGGGGAAGTGAATGAGTTTCAGTGAAAGGTTGCTTCTCAAAATCAGCACACTGATCGGGTCACCCAGAGGTCCACAGCCTCTACGTAGTGGCTGTGCTGAAGTCAATGACTTCCATGAGTTTAAGTGAAAGGTTGCTTCTCAAAGGCGAGGACTTGCCTGTTTCATTTTCGCAGCGAGACAGGCAGCTGCAGTAACACTCACAACCACACACACAAGGACAGCTTTTGCACAGAGGCTCATGAGTTCAAGTGACAGCTTACTTCTCAAAACCATACTTCGGGATCAGGGAGTACGTCTTCCACTCCCAGGGCACTCCAAAGGGCGACCCGTGGACTGCTGGACTTTACCTCCCTCAGTTGGGGAAGTGAATGATGAGTTTAAGTGAAAGCTTGCTTCTCAAAGACGGGTTACAGCAGAAGGGGAAGAGGAAGAGGATGAGACTGAGGAGAGAGAGGTTGCATCGGAAGTCTATGGCTTTCATGAGTTTCATGAGTTGAAGTGAGTGCTCACTTCTCAGGAAAATTAAACTGTCCGTACACACTAAGTGGCTGTTCTATGGGCGATCGGTCGACTGCTGGAGTACCTCCCACACATAGGGGAAGTCCATGAGTCGAAGTGAAAGCTCACTTCTCAGATAACTTGAATTGCGAGACTGGGGAGAGACGCTCGGCCAGCTGCTGCAACTAATCCTCCTCACCCACATCCTGGTGGAACAAAGCATCCACCGAGAAGTGGCTGTGGTGAAGTCAATGGCTGTCATGAGTCGAAGTGAAAGCTCACTTCTCAGGAGGAAACTTAAACTGTCCCTATGCACTAAGTGGCTGTGATATGGGCGTTCGGTGGACTGTTGGAGTACCAGCCGCAATTGGGGAAGTCCATGAGTTGAAGTGAGTGCTCACTTCTCAGGAAAATTAAACTGTCCGTACACACAAAGTGGCTGTGGTATGGGCGATCGGTGGACACCTGGAGTACCACCCGCACATAGGGGAAGTCCATGAGTTGAAGTGACAGCTTGCTTCTCAGGAGGAAACTTAAACTGTCCCTACGCACTAAGTGGCTGTGCTATGGGCGATCGGTCGACTACTGGAGTACCACCCGCACATAGGGGAAGTCCATGAGTTGAAGTGACAGCTTGCTTCTCAAAGACAGGGTTACAGCGGAAGAGGGGTGGGACGAGACCGGGGAGAGAAGCTCGACCAGCGACTGTTACTTATCCCCACATCCTGGAGGACCACAGCATCCACAGTAGTGGCTGTGGTGAAGTCAATGGCTGTCATGAGTTGAAGTGAGTGCTCACTTCTCAGGAGGAAACTTAAACTGTCCCTGTGCAGTCAGTGGTTGGGGAGAGAGGCACGGCCAGCTGTGCCTCCACCGTAGGGGCTGTGCTCAAGTGTCTGAACTTGAAGTCGAAGTGAGAGCTCAAAATTGCTCCATATGAGACTGGGGAGAGAAGCTCGACCAGCGACTGCTACTTATCCCCACATCCTGGAGGACCACAGCATCCGCAGTAGTGGCTGTGGTGAAGTCAATGGCTGTCATGAGTTGAAGTGAGTGCTCACTTCTCAGGAGGAAACTTAAACTGTCCCTGTGCAGTCAGTGGTTGGGGAGAGAGGCACGGCCAGCTGTGCCTCCACCGTAGGGGCTGTGCTCAAGTGTCTGAACTTGAAGTCGAAGTGAGAGCTCAAAATTGCTCCATATGAGACTGGGGAGAGAAGCTCGACCAGCGACTGCTACTTATCCCCACATCCTGGAGGACCACAGCATCCGCAGTAGTGGCTGTGGTGAAGTCAATGGCTGTCATGAGTTGAAGTGAGTGCTCACTTCTCAGGAGGAAACTTAAACTGTCCCTGTGCAGTCAGTGGTTGGGGAGAGAGGCACGGCCAGCTGTGCCTCCACCGTAGGGGCTGTGCTCAAGTGTCTGAACTTGAAGTCGAAGTGAGAGCTCAAAATTGCTCCATATGAGACTGGGGAGAGAAGCTCGACCAGCGACTGCTACTTATCCCCACATCCTGGAGGACCACAGCATCCGCAGTAGTGGCTGTGGTGAAGTCAATGGCTGTCATGAGTTGAAGTGAGTGCTCACTTCTCAGGAGGAAACTTAAACTGTCCCTATGCACTAAGTGGCTGTGCTATGGGCGTTCGGTGGACTGTTGGAGTACCAGCCGCAATTGGGGAAGTGAATGAGTTTCAGTGAAAGGTTGCTTCTCAAAATCAGCACACAGATCAAGGACTCCATTTGATCCCCGAGCTATCTAAAGGGCGACCCGTGGACTGCTGGAGTGTAACCTCCCTCACCCTCAATTGGGGAAGTGAATGAGTTTCAGTGAAAGGTTGCTTCTCAAAATCAGCACACTGATGGAGTCACCCAGAGGTCCACAGCCTCTATGTAGTGGCTGTGCTGAAGTCAATGACTTCCGTGAGTTCAAGTGAAAGGTTGCTTCTCAAAGGCGAGGACTCGCCTGTTTGCTTCTCAAAAAACCATACTTCTGGATCAGGGAGTACGTCTTCCACTCCCAGGGCACTCCAAAGGGCGACCCGTGGACTGCTGGAGAGAGGCAGCCTGGCTAGTGGTGGTGGTGGTGCCAGGCATTGCCTTGCCCCCTGCTTGCACCTCACCTAAACGTGCAGTCAATCATGGACAAACGGTTGTAAACCGCCCAGAGAGCTTTGGCTGTGGGGCGGTATATAAATGTAATTAATTAAATAAATAAATAAATAAATAAATAAATAAATGGAGTCTTTTGGAACTGGGTGGAAAACTATCCGGATGAGTTGACTAAGCTGTACCGGACGCCACAGAAATGAAATGAACTCAAGTGCGGTGCTTTGCCCTCACAGTCAGTCACACACACGCACGGTGACAAACTCTGCCTAGTGCCTACAGAGAAAAAACCAGCCTGCCTGAACTGTAGTGTGCCTGCCAACCCAAGGAGGGGTGGAATTAAAGGGAGCCTGCCTGTCACTCCCACGAGGGCTTGAGGGTGGGGTATCCCAGCAGGGGGAGATTGCCCTTCAGAAAGACCAGCTGCTCCACCAAGTCCGGCTCCAAGCGAGAGCGGTGAGGGGTCACTATGTCGCCCGCCATAGAGAACACCCTCTCGCTTGGAACACTGGTGGGTGGGCAGCTGAGTCGATCCATGGCCACCCGCGCCAGGTCCGGCCAAATCTGAAAACGGGATGACCAGTAGGCCAGGGGGTCCATGGAGGAGTCCTCGATGGGCTCTGACAGGTAACGCTGCACGGTGGTTGCAGCGTCATCCTGGCTGGTGGCTGGGGAGGGTCTCTGCCCAAACACGGTGTGCAGAGCCTCTTCCCAATACCCCTCGCCTGTGCTGCTGCTGGGAGGGATGCAGGTGAGGCTGCTGCTGGTGCTGCTGGTGCTGCTGCGGGGAGGGGTGGCCTGCTCCTCTGCCTCACTCTGCCCCACCCTCTTGGCCCATGCCGCCCGCACTTCGCCCACCAGCGTTTCCACCCAGTGCTGCCTGCTATTTGGCCCACAAAGCCCATCCTTCACACGAGGGTCGCACATGGCTGCCAACATGTGGACCCTGTCGGTTTGGATGGGCTCCAGCCTCCGCGTCACGCCGTCCCTCAGCCTAGTCACCGCTTCGCGGACCTCGGGCTCGAAGCGCCTGCCGGTGACGGGATCCCTGTACTCCAGAAAGTCGCCCATCTGTTTCTGGAGATGCCTGCATACAGGGATCACCTGGCTGAGGAGGGCAGAGCTTTTGCTCAGGGTCTCGGTGGCGTTCAGGAACGGCTTGAGGACCGCCACCAGCTGGGACATGGCGTCCCACTGCTGCTTGCCCAGGTGGTGGATGCCCATGTCCCTGACCCTGAACAAGTCGTGGATGGCACGCTGTTGCTCCACCATCCGCTCCAGCATCAGGTAGGTGGAGTTCCAGCGTGTCACCACATCCTGCACTAGCCTGTGCTGCGGGAGATTCAACTCCTCCTGCTTCTCCCGCAGCAAGCGACTGCCCTTGACGCTGTGGTGGAAATGGCCTGCCACCTTTCTGCAGCTCTCCAGGAGGTTACGGATCCCGGACAGGGGACCGAGGTTGGGCTTGCTGCTGCCCATCCCAAGGCCATCCCTCACCACCAGGTTCAAGACGTGCGCGATGCAGCGGACGCCCTCGAATCCGCCGTCGCGCACCGCCTTCACCATGTTGGCTCCCCCGTCCGTGACCATGTAACCGCGGGTGACCTTCTGCCCAGCTAGCCACCCATCCACCATGCGGTTCATGGCCTCCGTAATCTCCCCTGCCGTGTGGGACTGGTCCATCACTTGCGTGTGGAGGAGGGCCCAGCAGTAGCCCTCCTTGCCAGTCCCTGTAGTGCTGGATCCTTCCTGCCCCACGGCTGCCCACCAGTGTGCCGTCAGGGACAGGTAAGCGTGCACTCCGCCCTCGCTGGACCAAATGTCCGAGGTGAAGTGCACCATCCGTGCCTCTGCCTGGCACAGACGACCCAGCACTAACTCCCTGCAGGAACGGTACAGGGAAGGCACCACCCGCCTGCTCAGGGTGGTGCGACACGGCAGCTTGTAGTATGGCACCACAAGCGCCATCAGCCTCTTGAAGCCTGCGTTGTCGACGAGGCTGAATGGCTGGTCGTCCAACGCCACCATCTCACCGATTGACGTGGTGATCTGGGAGGGCGTTGGAAAACGCCATCTTGTGGTTCCATACTTCCCCCACCCCATTTCCGGCAGGGTTGCCTGCCTAACCCTTGTGGGGATGGGAGATGGAGAGCTGAGACTGGAAGTGCCAGCAGCAGCAGCAGCAGCAGCAGCAGCAGCAGCCGCCGCCTTCGGCTTTCCCCTGGAACCAGTCGCCTTGCCCGCCTCTTTCCCCAGCAAGACCGACTGGTGCTGCCTCTTAAGATGCATCTTCATGCTGCTGGTTCCATAATGCCCTGTCGATGAACCCCTGCTTAGGCTGAGTTTGCAGTGGCGACAGACAGCAAAGCGGGGATCCGCTCCCAACTCAAAGTGGTCCCACACGATGCTTGTCTTTCGTTTCCGTGGTGACACCACCAATTGCCCGCCTGAGCTCTCTGGTGTTGCCACAGAAACAGGGGTGTGGGATGAGACTGGGGAGAGAGCCTCGGCCTGCTGCTGCTCCTCCTCAGCCCCCACATCCTGGAGGCCCACCGCCTCCTCCTCCTCCTCCCCCCCCTCCACTGTGCTGAGGACCTCGTCTAGGTCCATCATCGGGCTCGTGGGCTGAAAGGAGAATGAAGGAGTTGGGGATACTCCTCCTCCTCTAATGGCACTGCTGCCACGTGCCTCTTGCAAACGGGCACTTTTCCCATTCCCACCCTCAAAAAGAGAACGCCGGGCACAAGTTGCAGAAGAGAGTGGCTCTGCCTGCTGCTTGTCCTGCTTCTGTTTTGGAGCAGTCAGCCAAGGAGTTGCCCGTTTGAGTTTCACAGGAGGAGAGGAAGCCTGCTTACTGCTGGCAGACTGAGCCTTGCTGCTTTCAGCACGCCTGCTTCCTCTTTTCATGATGACTAACAAAATATTAATACTACTAATACTATGTATAAGGTACTACTAAGAATATGTATAAGAAGATATAATATGTTTAAATGTAGGGAAATGGGACAAGAACAATAAAATATACTACTACTAATATGTATGAGAATATACTAATATATATATATATATATCTACTACTAAGAATATCTACAAGAATATAATAATATGTTTAAGAATATTACTAATAAATGTAGGGAAATGGGACAAGAAATGGGACAACCACTACTATAACAAGAACAAAATATGAATACTACTACTACTAATATGTATGAGAATGTATACTAATAGACTACTAAGACTATGTCAAAGAATATAATATAATATGTTTAAGAATAGGGAAATGGTGTGCGTATGCTTTCCCCAAAATGCTCAATCTGTGGCTGCCTGTTGAACTTGACAAAAGCAGCCCACTCCGTCGAAGTTACACAGAGAAGAAAAAGAGAATCCAATTTTTTTGGTATATTTGGTATATAGAAGATAGAAGGAAACACAATCAGGATTTAAGAGAGGGGAGGGGGGAAAAGAACCAACCACTACTATAATATGTATGAGAATGTATACTAATAGACTACTAAGACTATGTCAAAGAATATAATAATAATATGTTTAAGAATAGGGAAATGGTGTGCGTATGCTTTCCCCAAAATGCTCAATCTGTGGCTGCCTGTTGAACTTGACAAAAGCAGCCCACTCCGTCGAAGTTACACAGAGAAGAAAAAGAGAATCCAATTTTTTTGGTATATTTGGTATAGAAGATAGAAGGAAACACAATCAGGATTTAAGAGAGGGGAGGGGGGAAAAGAACCAACCACTACTATAAGAAGAACAAAATATGAATACTAATATAATATGTATGAGAATATATACTAATGGACTATGTGAAAGAATATAATAAAATATGTTTAAGAATATAAATGTAGGGAAATGGGACAAAAACTGTGTGTATGCTTTCAAAAGAAAGCTTTCACAAAAGCAGAACAGTCAGGCTTTAATACAGGGAAGGGGGGGGGGCAACCAACCCAACCAACCCAACCACACACTCCAAAATTCAAAAATAAAGTTTATATTAAATCAAAGTAAGGGGAAAACACAGGGCAAACTAAGCTACAAGTCAGAAAGAAGCAAACAAACACACACACACGCCAAACTAAACCTATCCTAATCTATCTCCAAAGTCCAAAGCAGGAGCACTAACTAACTAAGTGTTCCCTCCACGAACGCCAACCCACAAAGAGACACAAAACAGAAAGTTCTCAGGGTGGGTCTGCCTTAGTCCCCCCTCCAACGCTGGGATTGGAGGAGGATGCTTTCTGAGGAGATCAATTCTCATCAGGATTGGGAGTTGAATGTGCCTGTCATCGCTTCCAAAAAAATAAAAATAAAAAAATAAAAAAAACCCAAACCCCGATTTTTAAAAAAATATTGCACGTGAACCACAGCACGCAGAAAGTTGAGAGTGGTCTCAAAATGACCCCCATCCACGACTCTCTGTGCACAAGAATTTTCAGAACGATAGCTTAAACCCCCCCCCAGTTATCCCCGATTCTTTCCCTCAATGCAATCCTATGGGCGAAAAGCCGAAACGGAGCCCCGCGGTTGACCCTATTTTTAAAAAACTTCTAGCCCGCGACCCGTACGATGCAGAAAGTTGAGAGTGGTCTCAAAATGACCCCCATCCACGACTCTCTGTGCACAAGAATTTTCAGAACGATAGCTTAAACCCCCCCCCAGTTATCCCCGATTCTTTCCCTCAATGCAATCCTATGGGCGAAAAGCCGAAACGCAGTTTGAGCCCCGCGGTTGACCCGATTTTTAAAAAAATATTGCACGTGAACCACAGCACGCAGAGAGGTGAGAGTGGTCTCAAAATGACCCCCATCCACGACTCTCTGTGCACAAGAATTTCCAGAACGATAGCTTCAAAAACAACGTAGTTATGCGCGATTATTTGCCGCAATGCAATCCTATGGCGAAATGTTTTCAAGATGGCGACCGGAGCGCTCCGACTGAACTCGGAGCTCCGAAAAATGGTCGCTTCTCTTCGCCTTGCTTCTAGGGGGTCCGCGGTCCGCTCCTACTCCGCCTCTGGGTAAGGCGGAGCAGGCCAATCCGCTACTGCTTCTACGCTCCTAATCGGAGCGGAGCACATCCCTACTTTATAACAGTTCTGACAACTGTATATGGAGTGTGTCCTGGGCCCCAACAGTTGTCAAAACTGTTATAAAGCGCTTTAAAGCGCTTTAAAGCAGTAGTGTAGATCGTGCCCAGCTCACACATTATTCCTGTTATGTGCCTTCAGTGATGGGACAGATGTGTCTGGAATTTCTAAATTTAGGAATCTAAAGGAGCCAGTGTAGTGTAGTGGCTAAAGTGTTGGACTGGGAGTCGGGAGATCTGGGTTCTAGTCCCCACTCGGCCATGAAAACCCACTGGGTGACTTTGGGCCAGTCACAGACTCTCAGCACAACCTACCTCAGAGGGTTGTTGTTGTGAGGAACAAATGGAGAGGAGGAGAATTATGTACACTGCCTTGGGTTCCTTGGAGGGAAAAGGTGGGTTATAAATGCAATAATAAATAAAATAAAAATAAAGGTGATACAAAGTGGAACAGTGTTTTTAGCTTCACCTCCATATCTGCCATAATGCCTAGTTACTTGCATTCTCTCTTTTTTCTTATTAGTCTATATATTTCACAGAGATTGTAAATTATTATATAACTGTTTTCCATTGCTGGAGATTCTTTGAGGACCAAGAGTAGGCAGGATTTTGCTTCAGTTTGGATTTGATAATAATTCATCAAAATCTGCAAAATTCTCAATATTCGATACAAAACAAAAATTGAGATTCAAAAAATGCAGGTGTGGGAGAACCTGAAACAGCCATATTTGTCATCCAGGCCCAGGGCTTTGACCTCTTTGCTCTAAAATATCTGGATTTGAATCCCAGTATATTGAACCACATTAGTGCTTAATTAGGGGTTCCACCTCTTTTTATGACAGGCTCCTTATCTTGAATAGTCTTATGGCAGGCAGATCCATCATGGTGCTTGCCATGCTGGGAATTAGCTGTATCTATTTGAATTTGACTGGTGCAGGTGGGTCAAAATTTCATTTCAGCTCATTTTTATAAGAATTTCTGAAAAACCACAAAGTCCATATTCAGGAGAAAAAGAACTTGAGATTTTAAAAAGTTGAATGCCGCAGGGTGTGAAACTGACAAATTCACCCATATCGAAGTCGAGTACATTCATACTGTGTATGCTAGGGCCTGCATTAGGCTTGAGTAGGCCATAGGCAACATGCCTTCTGCCCCCCATATCATAGTGGTCTCTCTACTTGTTCCAGTAAGCTTACCATGCAGTGGTGGGCAGTAGCTTTTGCTGCTGCTGTTGCACTTCTTCTTCCTCTTCCTTTTTGCATTTTTACTAAGTAGAGGGCATACTTTCAAGAGATGTTCTAGTTAAGGCTGCAGCCATCCACCATCTTGTTTTCCCTAGAATGTTCCTGGACCCAGATGTACCCTGAGGCATTATGGAGAAATGATGATAGGCCATTCAACCTGTCCAATGCTTCACTTTGCAGCAAGCCTGCTGACATAGTAAAAATAAAAGAAGTAAGCAAAGAATAAAGGAAAATAGATAGATAGATAGATAGATAGATAGATAGATAGATAGATAGATGTTAGCAATCAACCTGGTTGGGCTTTTGACCTGGCATTTGCCTGGCCTTCAATGGTCTCATGCTAGGCTTGGAATGTGCAATACTTAGCTTAGTTTGCTGTTTCAAAGCAGAAGGCCTTTCTACCACATTCTGATCTGAAGAAATTGCATAAATGTATCCAGAACAAGTCATGCAAATGAATCCCCTTTTGCCACTGGTTTTAAAAGCGCATCAGCATACATGAATAGCCTTTGAATATGAGTTAGCTAAATGTTTATTCTGGAAAGCTACTGGCAACAATTTTTGTCCTGCTGGATGGTTTGTTGCAAAGCCAAATACATTAGAAAGGAAATGTTTTAATATATATTAATCTTCCTTGTCTGTTTGATTGTTAGTACTATAATACTTTTGGCAGTGCTTCAGTTGATTAATCCTAGCAATGCAGGAAAGCCTAAACAGAAGATGTATTCATATCACGTTTATTTTTGTTTGGATCAATTTCGTTTAATGCCATCCATATCATTAACCTTTTGTAAAAATAAAATAATTGGTGAGTGCTATTGATTTTTTAACATTTCTTTCTTTTTAATAAACACTATTGCCCTGATTATTCTGATTCTTTACAAATTGTATGGTCAACAATTGTTTTATATAGCTTCAAACAGCAAATGCAAATGAGTCCAAGCAATGGGAAAGCTACGATGTTGCATGTCTGCATAGTGTGTATGTGCGCACTTGTGTATGTTAATATAATCATAATTATCTTACAAACATATAGCTATGGGGTTAATAAAACTGTACAATATTTTACCTTGCATACACTGTAATGCTTATGCCTCAAGCACACAGAAAATATCTAAAGGTGGTATTTGGGTTGTTGTTTTCTTCCAGCCTCGCACTTTATATCTATCTATCTATCTATCTATCTATCTATCTATCTATCTATCTCTATGTATTCAAACATTTGGAACAAATATTAATTTGCTGCAGTTTTGTAAATATGTTTTACAATAGTTAGATACTTCTCTGAGCAGATGTTCAGCAATTGAGAATATAACACACTATTAGTTATTACCGTTTGTGGGGGGAAACAATACATGTTAGAATTTCCATTTGGTCTGCCTTTTGGACTTACTAAAATTCAAGTCACTACCTATTATCAATTTATTTTCCAATATATATGGTGATTACACATATAGTTTCCAGAAATTTGGCTTCAAAAGCCACTTATAGAAATGGGCATTTCATTATACCTGCACCCATCAAGGAAATCCTAACAACTCTTAATTCTGTGAAACCTTCACAAAACCACAATACCCATGTTTACTTGGCAGTAGTCATGGCGTTTAAGCTCTATCTCAAATACACACTTAAAACCAGTTCAAAACACCTTGTCAACATTATTGTAGCAGTCACGCCTATTGCTTGGGTGTGAAGAGAAACTACGGTTGCACTCCTATACGCATTTATCTGGGAGTACGTCCCAGTGAATCTATAGGACTTACTTCTGAATGCATAGGATTGCACTGCAAATTAATGTTGAATGAAAGGATTCTTTAGGCCCCATTACTAGCTCAGCATTTAGAGATAGTGAAGCGGACATTGGAAGCACAGTTAACTGAAGATTATACACAAGTTGGATATGAAAGCTTCTTTATTTCTCCTATGGGATCATGTGCAGTGTAGCAGCTAAGAATATGAGTTCTTTCGTAGCCAGAAAGTCCCCAGCTGAAATCTCACCTGAGCCATAAACTCACTAGATGGCCTCAGGCAAGCTGCCTCGCTCTTACTTTCAACCCCACATCTGCAATAGGGAGATAATAATGCCAGCCTACCTTATGGGGAAATCATATTATGCCTATAGGTATATGACAATGTGGCAAAACATTACTTTGAACCAAGCATAACACAGAAACAGCCAACTACCTTTTTTTTTTTTAAAAAAAAAATACATTTTCCAAGTTGTTACTATCATGAGTACTGCTGCAATTGCCTCTGTGTGCTGTGTAATTTACACTAACATTTATCTACATGAATATGTAGGCAAAAATGAGTAGGCTTGCCTTTATGTTTCCAGCTCTCTGAATCTAGAGAGACCAGAAATGCTAAGGCGTTGGTGCAGGGGCCAGCTCCAGACTTGAAGGGTCTTGGATCCACCATTTAAATTTTCTCCAATGCAGTGTCTCTCCAGGGCATTTATGGAAAATTTAAATGGTCATTTCAAGGCTCAGCCACCTTGTGACCATTGACGCTCCAGAAGAAAATTGTTTCAAGATTAATAAGGCCTAAGACAGGCGTCATCAGAGGGCCATGCCTGGGCAACTGTCCAAAGTAGCAATTGGGTATTTTTCTTCTTCTTCTTCGTAGATATAGGAATTGTCATAGAATCATAGCCCAGCCCCAGATCTAGGGACTGTTGTCTGCCACCACCAGCAATCCCTTATGGTTCCCATGTGGCTTGTGCCTCCACAGCATCCTTACAAAGGAATTAAAAGTAAGCCATCCTTTTGTTCTCCTGAGACAAACTCTCCAGTTCATATTAGACTTTTAAGAAATGAAGCAGTGTAGCGCTGGCACATAAACTATTCATTTTTGCAGAGAGAAATATCTTTTTTTGAAATGTTGAGCTGTTTAAAAGAACTTCCCTTCTCATATTCATTGAAAATATAAATAGCATAGATGGCTGTATAACTAGGGATATACAAAAAAATCATTTTTATTCATTTTTGATCAGAATTTGCCCCATTTCCACCCTGAAATACAAATGTGAGCATATTTTTCAGGAAAAGTTCACATATTCCTGGCCTTGTCTTTGTGTAAAAAAAAAAAAAGCAGGGGTGTTTTAGAAAAACATGCACATTTAAAATGCACTTTTGGAGGGATATGCATTTCCATGCTTTAGCTAATGGAGGGAGTGAACATTTGAGTGCACACTTAAAAAATTGTGCACCCAAATGCATACTTTTCCAATTTGAACAATAACAACAAAAGCTTGCCATTGGGAACAGAAATGAGGTGAATCAAGCCTCAAGGGCAACTCAGAGAACTTTGACAGGGTTGAGGTTCGCTGATTCTTCCATCCCAGTTTATAACTTACAAAATTGTACAACTCTTCTATAATGGCATGTTCAGTGCAAATTAGCAACAAAGGAAAAGAATAAAGTGCTTGGCTTACGTATCAGTAGTATTATGGCATGTAGCATTTCTCAACAATTCTCAGTGAGTATACAGGAATCCATTTGCCATCTGCAATGACCAGAGATAACCAAGGCCTTCGTGTGAATATTCAAGTACTGTTTTTGCAAAGTTAAAGGCAGCATTTCTAGGTTTGCTGGGAAATCTATAAGCCTGCTTGATAAAAGGAGTTTTGCTGACACACAGATTTGCTCAGGAGAATTCAGCAAAGGATTGTAATGATAATGCTAATACTGGGGCTGCTTTAGTATAAAGATTAGGAGTCTGGGACAAACTGTAACCCTCACCAGTATTCGGAAGAAACTACTGAGGGAGAGAAAAGGTTTGTTTATTCCTCTCTGGAAAAATTCAAGAAGGATGCAGACAAACTGGAGGGGGTTCAGAGGAGGGCAACGAGGATGATCAGGAGTCTGGAAACAAAGCCCTATGAGGAGAGACTTAAAGTACTGGGCATGTTAAGCCTGGAGAAGAGAAGATTGAGGGGAGACATGATAGCACTCTTCAAATACTTGAAAGTTGTCACACAGAGAAGGGCCAGGATCTCTTCTCGATCCTCCCAGAGTGCAGGACATGGACTAATGGGCTCAAGTTACAGGAAACTAGATTCTGGCTGGACATTAGGAAAAACGTCCTGACTGTTAGAGCAGTACGACAATGGAACCAGTTACCTAGGGAGGTTGTGCGCTCTCCCACACTAGAGGCATTCAAGAGGCAGCTGGACAGCCATCTGTCAGGGATGCCCCTTCCAACACTACTATTCTATGATTCTATTAGTTTATCATAACTAAAACCATCTGATCAATGGCTTAATTTATCTGCAGTTTTGTATATATAATGCTACCAAAAATATCAGATAAAGAAAGGCATACAATTTTCTCTGCTCTGTCTTCTGTTTTGCGAATTGTTCAGAGTAGTTCATGTGAAAAGCAATCAGGCGTTCTTTAAAGGACTTGGATTGTTGGCTTTATTCCTAAATGTCTGGGCTAAAGCAGTTATAAACATGCTAAAGAACTGCTGGGAAAATCACTGTTAAATATCGTGTATCGCCTAGGTCATTATGATCAACTATGGGAACTATGCCCAGTTTTGATATGGAGTACTAGAGGGAACGAACAACTTACCTGTTTTATTTTAAGAAGCATCTTTTTAAAAAAAAGAAAGAAAGAAAAAAGGTGTACTGAGAGGAAACGGGTCAAGTTCAAAATATGTCCTGACATTCCTTCCCCCATCCCGGCTCCATCATTTTTGGGTCAATCATCTCATTGCATACATTTATAATTATTGGCTCATCATTTCATTAATGATGAACATGAATTCATATGTGTTACAGTAGTTTCTTTTTATTCCCTTCCTATTGTAGTAATATTTATTGGTATGATACAGTAACATAATCAACTTCTAGCAAAATGCAAATAGATTAAACTAGAGTAACAGGTATCTCATAGTTTAACTTTCATTATTAGCATTGCACTAAAGGGCGCTTATGTACTGCTATGTCAGTTGCTTAAGTACAGTGGCCCTGTTGGATATTGCTCTATATAACTGCATAATATTAAAAAATAAAGAAACAGAAGAAACTTTTTAATAACGTTTACATTATCATTCAGCTTCCTGAATCTGCAGAGGACAGTATTTTGTACAGAATAAAACTTCTAGCATAATTGTGACATTCTAACATGTAAATCCATTCCTAAAATGCTTCTCAGGGATTGAGTCAATGTATTTAAACAGCCTACTTACTGATTGGAATGAGCTATTTACATTTAACAAGCATAGTAAAATGTTTCCTGTTCAAAATGGGCCTTCTTATTCAAGGTAAAGCATCCATATCGACACACTAACTAGGACACCTTTATATCTATCCTTACAATAAATCCCTTAATCTGGAAAGATGTATTATGATTGTCTTCTGTTTTGTAGCTCAAACAGAATCTGTCAGGCCTTTTAATGGAGAGTAATGGCACTTTGGGCATAAAAAACATAGAATTAATTAAACTGAGCAGTGCATTTAACTTCTAGCCTTCCATTTTCCAGTGATCTGAAATCACACGTTCTTCACAGAAAACGCTATACTTATTATATAGAGGAAAGGAAGGCTTTTCAAATTCAGTGTATATGTTATAATCTACTACAAAAATTATTGCCTTTTAAAGAAGATTTTAAGGAGCAAAATGATTGCCAACTGTTTCTATAGATGGAATTATTTACTCACTAAGTAATCATTGTAATTCTTTAGTCACTGAATACACTGTTTTAGTTTCAAGCTACAAGGAGGGAAATGTGCAAATTTGCTGAACCTAGCATAAATGGTAGTGGTGGTTGGATGAGGAATTAGATACTAAAGTGAAACGTAAAGTATGACACCCATTGATCTTGTGTGGACGCTTGGCAACCAAATTGTTTAGTTCTTTCCCCTGTATAGAAAGGGAGTCTAGACTTCTTTAACAGAAGTCTAAACACTGAAAGCAAAATAAATTGGCCATGCCTGGGAGCCAGAAGTGGATCCATGCTGAATCTCTTGCCTGGTTCCAGCACATGCATAACTGTCTTAGTCCATGGTAGCATGGCTTTAAATGGTAATATGGGATGACTAAAAGCCACAGCTGCTTTTTAGTGTTTACATGAATGAACACTAGATCATCACTCACACTTGGGGCCTTCCTAGACGAGGCCTTAGCGCGCCTTCTGTCCCGGCTTCCCTGCTGTGCGTCCAGATGACGCACAGGGGAATCCGGAGACAGGCCGCGCTGAGGCCTCCTCCAACACGCCATAAGCAAATTTGCCGCCCGGGCAATGCCTGGCATGGGGCGGCATTGCAATGCCGCCCCATGCCAGGCATTGCCCGGGCTCAGGCGGCGCGCGGCGCGATCGCACCCGCCCTCCCCCCGTGCCACCCACCCTGGCACCCACCCTCCCAGCCTTCCCCCCCCCCGGTAAAAAAAACCCCAAAAAACCCACTTACCTCTCCGGAGTCTTCAGGCCGCACCCGGCCCCTTTAAAAAAAATTTAAAAATGGCGGACGCCACAGGGACGCAACGTCCCTGCGCGTCGTGCGTCTAGTAGCCTGGGGGAGGCGCGCTAACTTCAGCGCGCCTCGGCCCCGCCTCCCTGCTGGCGTAAGCCGGCAGGTCTAGCAAGGCCCCATATTCTCCTGAGTTGGGCTCTATTTTAAAGTCTCAGGGTTGAGGCCAGTAAGTGGTCAGGATGCCAGCCGGCCATGCTGTCTTCCAGGATACTCTATTCCAAGGGCTGAATTCCAATCTAGAAAAGGTCCCGGAGGGTGCATTCCATCTGTTGACAAAGCCAAGTGCAGAGTGGGTGAGGCCAAACTGTATAATTACTGATTTTAAGCCTGCTCAGAAGTAAACGAGTCCTGCTGAATAACTCAGCAGCACTTTCAAAGAGCATCCAAACACCAAGCCTCTTCAGCCCCACTCAGAAGTAAGCATGAGCAGTGCATCTATTCAGAAGTAAGGAGGGCAAGACCCTTAATGTCTGCTCACAAGTAAGCAAGACAAGCTTCTGCAGGTCAAGCTCAGAAGTAAGCAGGACTGAATCACCCAAGCAGCTTCTTTTTTCACGATCCCTTCCAAATCCTCCTAAACCCTTTCTCTCTCCCTTTCTCTTTCTCACATATATGCAGCCCTCATCCATTCAGACATACACATATACAACCCTTCCCAACCCGCTTCTCCCTGCCCCCCAGCTTCTCCCAGTGAGCTTTCCCAACCTTGTTGGCTGGCTGCCAGTGGTGCAATTAGGTAATTTTAGATAGAACCTGGTCTTAACTAACATTTTTCTTCTCCTGCCCCATCTCCACAATCCCATTCTTTACAATTGTTTCTACATTCCTGAAATGTTAGAAACAAAGAAACAAAAACTGTTTGCCAACCCAGATTTTAAACACACACACACACACACACAGAGAGAGAGAGAGAGAGAGAGAGAGAGAGAGAGAGAGAGAGAGAGATTCTCTGGGCAGATGCAGTTTTGCATCCACCATGACTACAAGATTAAAATGTAGTTTCTGCTGCCTGATGGTAAACACATTTTCTCAGTAATAAGCACCTATTCACTAATTTGTTGTAGAAAATAATATATTTTTAAGTTAAAAATAATAAAATGAACATCTTTGACCAGGTAGACTATGTGGCCTGTCTATCCTCTTATAAAATCTTTTAAAAATAAGAAGGAAGGAAGGAAGGAAGATGTGGCAAGTAGTACCAGATCCAATGGGTCCTGCCATGCCCATGTGCTGATATTGGGCATGTTTGCCATAGAATCATAGAATCATAGAATAGCAAAGTTGGAAGGGGCCTACAAGGCCATCTAGTCCAACCTCCTGCTCAATGCAGGAATCCACCCTAAAGCATCCCTGACAGATGGTTGTCCACTACTCCATCATCCTCTGGGTAGTCATTTGGGGCAACCCTGAGATCCAGCCTTAGCTGTACCACTGCTTCCTGCTGCTCTCCCCACTCCCAGCTGGCTTCCTTGACCCCTCCCCCAACTGGTTTATTGCTGTCCTTCCTAGCCTCCACACACATACTCACATGGTTTACCTGAAAGTAGTGATAGGAGTCCCTTTTTCTCCCTCCCTTCTTTTTCTGGATGGCTTGGCACACAGCAAAAGAAAGCATCAGCCTGAAGCTGCCCTCTATCTTCATTACATAAGAATACCTCCAAGCCCCAACTGTGGCCTTTGCTAGACCTAAACGAAAATCTGGCCGAGAGGAGGGGAGATCCCACGATGCAACTATCACAGGATCTCACCATAGGCTAGACATCAGTCATGACAAGCTCTGGAAGAGAGCCGTCGCGCCCACCATTTTTGTTTTGTTTTTCAAGGGCTGGATGCGCACGGACGCTCGTGCACGCAGGTAAGTTTTAAAAAAAGGTTTTCCCGATTCCCCCATCCTGCCCCCAATGGGTGCAGCGCTCCTGGGGAGCACTGCGCCCTGTGCACGACTCCCGGATCCTCGTGAGTAATCATGCACAGAGCCGGGGGAAACCATTTACATGGGCCACACGCTCGCGGTCTCGGGCTCAGCCTAAGACCATGGGAAATACCGGGCCAAAAGTGGTGCCCATTATCCCAGGGCAAGGGAGGGTTGATCCCTGCCTGAGCCCAGGATCCCCTGTGCGTCATCTGGACGCACAAAGGCGATCCCGGGTATCAGCCTGGGATAACTCCTCGTCTAGCTAAGGCCTGTGTCTCAGAGGCATTTGTGGGAAATGAAGATGGCAATGGCTTGAGGACCTCATTTTGCTTTGAAGTGATCCCAGTTGCTGGTATAAAAAACCCATTATTTTTAAACAAAACAAACAAAAAGCAGAAGGCATTGGGCACCTTGGTGAGTGCCAAGAAAAGCGCTCATGAGCCCCACATTGCTCACCAGCATTCTACCATTAGCTATCAACAAGTCTGACCTGCAAGAAAATGTTGTAGTGTGGAATGTTCCTATTCAAAGTTCCATGACTTTTTCCCCCCCAGGATAATCCATTGAATTCCCATCACCCTTGGTTTTCTTGCTTTTTCCAAGAGTCAATCAGTTTTCCATGTCTGCTGCACATGCTCAGTCCTTCTTTGACTGTTTGGAGAGTCCTCCCCCCCCCCAATGGGGGGCTAATTCTAAAGCTTTTTCTACATCTGCAAACTTTTGGCTGTGCACAGTTTTGGATACATAAGGATTCAAACTCAGAGAGTTTGCTATTAGTATCAATTATAAATTTGAGAGCCTTTCCATCCAGTTGAAATGATCGGTCCATGAGGATTTCTTAGTAAACTGGACAAAATGCAGTTGAAATGAATGTCCTCCTGATATATATGCAGGTTCTTTATTATTTACATCCTTCAGGTGATGCAGCAGCAATATAACAAATTGAATAAACTTTATAACCTTTTGTTGGATGAAGGTGAAGAAGAAAACATGGTCTGTTCCCAGAAGAAGTGTCTTGATAAGAATGCCCCATGGTGCAGACTTTGCTTTGCAGGAATGAAGTACATGCTTGACTTTTTCTTTTAATTAGTAATTAATGGCTCTGCAGAGACAAAGGGGGTCAGGTATGTAATAATGGTATATGCTTTAAGACTAAATGCTAGGATTCACTCCAAACACAAAATACAGATAGATAAGCCTTAATGAGTGAGTGTCTTTAGGATACGAAACGAAGCGATATGACTCTTTAATGACTGAGAATGCCATTTTGCCAGGGTCAAGGCTACACAGGCAACTCCCAATTAAGCTGCAGGGTCCTGAGAAGTTAGCGGCTGGTGGTAATGTGTTCTATGCAGACCCTAATCAGCCTGAGATAAGGAGACATCTTTTCTTGCCGGATGTAGTGCAGACAAAGGCATGCTGTCTGATTGCCTTTGGAAATGAATGTTTAGTCCTGCTTCCCTCTACATTTGTACTACAGATGTTTTAATTAGACCTGGGAGAGCTGGGGAGAGCTGAGCTGGCAAGGAAACTCACTTACTGTTTACAAAACAGCTTCCTTGGTTCATGAACCTTTAGAGTGATGTAGCTAGGGAGAATTAAAGCAAGAACCTGATTTTGAAAGTATAAGCAATAAAACACTAGAATTTTTAGAATAATTGAACTAGAGAGCATGGGCCAATCTACACCAAGCAGGATATAACACTTTAAAAATGGTATGAAAATGGTATTTGTAGTGTGTCCTGGGCCTGAACAGTTGTCATAACCATTATAAACTGTTACAAGCAGTAGTGTAGATCCTGCCCAGGGTGAAGGCAGAAGCCATTCCTCTTTTCCTCTCTTCCTCCCCAAGTAATATGTAGTAAATGAAACTTGTGGATGTGACACTAAGTGTGTTTCCCATCCCAACTCCGTTTCATTGGCTGCTGCCCATGGCGACAGGAAAATTTCTCCAAAGATGTCACCTTGACATTATCAGAGAAGATGAGAATGAGGAAGCTGTTTTTGGTGGCCATGTAATCCATATAAGCACAATATAACACTTTGAAAGCAGTTTGAAAACTGCTTTAACTGTACATGTTTTAATTTGTAAAGCCGCCTGGAGTCCCAGTATTGGGGGAAAGGAGGGAAATAATAATAATAATAATAATAATAATAATAATAATAATAATAATAATAATAATTGTATGTGTCATGGGCCCCAACAGGTGTCAATGCACTTCATTACCATTACAGAGCAGTACTGCAGATCCCGCCCTGGTCCTTCCAACAACGTAAAACTGAATATTACATTCCAGCAATCAAAGATAATATTTTAAGATGATTCATTTCTCAGAATTCCAAAAGGCCTCAATCATTGAAAGTCAGGGGTTACTTATTCACTTGGTCAAGCTGACAAAAGCATCAGATGGTAACCTCTGCCATTTGTCATGCAGGTAAGGCAGCAAAATATGCAGGGGGAAATCCCCAATACACTGTCTAAAGTTGCATATCTTTGTTTGAAAAAGATTCAGAACACATGCTAACACACTGCAAGAAAACATGTAGCATATACTCTAGTCTATAGTTGGTGTCTCAGTACTGAGAATGATGATGATGATGATGATGATGATGATGATAATAATAATAATAATAATAATAATAATAATAATAATAACAACCTTTCTATACTTCCCAATAGCCAAAGCTCTCCAGGCAGTTCACAGCAGGCTAAAAAAATCAGAACAGGCTTATGAGAAAGACTGTATGCCGGGGGTGGGGGGTGCTATATCAAGCGTTTATGAGAATTGACCCTGTAAGTAGGGATGTCAGAGAAATCTGCCACAGATTCAGGTGACTTTTGGATTTCTATGAATCCAACCTGCGTACTGGCTTTTCCTGAGTCACGCAGATTCCACACATGTGGACTGTGTTTTCACTACAGCAGTGCTAATGTGCATTAGTGCAAGTAGAACAAAATTCTGGTTAAAAAAAATCCAATTCCATCAATGAACGGACGATGGAGTGAAAGTCCCTTGGTAATTGTGAAACTGGCCATGGCTAGACCAGACCTTTATCCCGGGCTTGTCCCGGGGTCATCCCTGTACATTTAAATAGCACACGGGGATACCGAGAGCAGACAGGAACGACCCCTCCATTTGCCTGGGATAATCCTTAGGTCTAGCTAAGGCCACAGACAGAACAGATTTAACAAAATCTGTACATCTCTACCTCCAACCATAGTATCAGGAAACCATTTTGAATAAGAAGATGCTGAGGTAGGGCTTTTGTCCTTTTTTCAGTAAGTGAACAGAGAATACATAAAACAACAATCCACACCATCTTCTGGGTTGATATGGACTAGATTGCCTCCATTCTTGATACCACAGAGCAGCATGCTTTCTAGCTCTTCTTCCTATTTGTTGTAGAGCAGAAAGGGAGAAGAGACAGACAAGATACCTTAATGTCAGCTCTACCATATAGTGCCTTCTTTCTCCAGAGAGAAAGGAGCTGCAGGGCCTATGGTCCAATTGGAATCCACCAGGAGAAGAGCTTCAGTGTGGTGGGCCCCTTCATGTACAATTCCCTGCCTTTGGAGGTCAGGCAGGCACCAGCGTTGTATTGCTTCTGGTGCTTCTTGAAAACATTGATGCCTCAGGAAGCTTACCTTGAATGACTGGACACAGTTTTACCAGAACTCGGGATTTGTTCTTTTTAAAAGAGTATTTTTTTTAATATGGTGTTGTTATTCTTTTATTCTAATTGCTGTTCCCCATTCCAAAATCTTCTGGAGGGGTAGTATTATATTGTAAATAAATAATAAATAAAATAAGTATTTACATTCATACTGTACCAGAATTGTGTGTGACCACAATTATGACAGAGAGGGCCATTTAAGTTAGTTAATTAATTTTGAAACAATACTATATAAATAACACATATGCTGATCCATTAAAATAGGAAATAAAAGATAATGTATAGAAAATGTTATCTATTGTCTGAAGATGAGAGCTGATCTGTTGGTAAAAACTGCTCAAAACAGTCTTTGCATGGTGTGTGTGTGTCTGTCCACATGTGCTTCACCAGGGGAAAAGAGTGTCTTCTTTTTAACACCTCATTAAGATATCCCATCAAGATATACTGCTGATCTGATGGCTGGTAATACAATGCAGAGGGTGTAAACATATCTTGGGAAATTGTTAAAAGCAGTCGAGATAGTTTTCCTGAAGACTATATAATAACTGGAATTAACCTTCTCTTGAGTCTTTTTGTTACATGGCTCAGATTATGTAAAAAGAATTTGTTAGTGGTTGTAAAGATAACTTTGGTGAGAAATTGCAGGGGAAGGGAGAAAAAATCTCAGAGGAACTTTTTAACGACTAGGATATTGTGGGGCAAGTTTAGATTAACATTCTGTATGTACTCTGTTGGCCTAGGAGAAAAAGAGGCTATAAGAGAGTTGCAAGATTGAATTTTTTAAATCAATTAAAGGAATTGTGGTTATATTGAATGTTATACTTATAATCATATATCATTAAGTTGATTCAGGCATTAGTGGTTATTTTTATATAACCACTAGCAAGACAAACAGTAAAAAAAACACCTAAAACTCTCAATTCCTAGTTGAAGACATAATTGAATGTCTTATAATTCACACTTTCTAGTCTTCATAACTCAAATCTCAACGAAATTGAAACAGAAACTGGTATCACAGGTCACGTTAAATTTTAAATAGATGTGATAGCTCTATTTAAAAGCAATCATTTTAATAATTTTTCCAAGAAGGCTTAAAACACTTATCTGCTCAAAAAACTACTACTGGATTCCCATTTCTTGTTCTATCTGCATGATAGAATTCATCTGCAAATTAGTTCTTGTGGCAATATTTTTCAGCCCCAACTGTGTTCATCCTTAAAATTAACCAACTGAATATAAATATCTGGAATGGAAATACTTACTTTCCTTTTCCCTTTAATGAAATAGTGCAATCATTTTGGTCCTTTGATAGACCTTCAGATGATTAGACACATCACTGTTCATCACTTGCTGATAAGAACACCTACTGATGAATTTTATTAACCTCCTACTCCCCTTCCTTATTAAGTAATTAAAATAGTGAGGAGCAAAAAAAGCATATTTTAAGCAAATCTTTACTTCCTGTTGGCATTGATTGTTCCGATACTTTAGCAGGATGCAAATATTGTTCTAGGTCTTTCTTGTTAGATGCAAGGAGAAAAGGTCATGTGATGTTCAAGCTAAATATAATTTTATTAAAAAATTGTAAGAATATATGAAAAGGTTCCTGCGCTGTCAGTGTGTGAAATGATGTGCAAGATAGCCTTTTTTAGAAGTTAGTATTTCAATCCACATATTAATAAGATGATTTTAAAAAGATATGTCTTGATGAGATGTTCTGAATGATTCAATGTCTTCAGAAAGCAAAGATACATCTCATTCCTTGGTGGTTGATTATTAGGGCTCATCTACACCAAGCAGGATATTCCACTATGAACGTGGTATAAAAGCAGCATATAAAAGGCAGGAGCCACACTACTGCTTTATAGCAGTATTGAAGTGCACTGACAATTGTTGGGGCCCATGATACATACCATATACCACTTTCATAGTGGAATATCCTGCTTGGTGTAGGTGTGTCATGTGCATCAACAGTTGTCACTGCACTTCAGTACCACTATAAAGCAGTAGTGTAAATCCTGCAGGGCACTTCAATACTGCTACAAAGCAATAGTGTGGCTCCTGCCTTTTATATACCACTTTGATACCACTTTCATAGTGGAATATCTTGCTTGGTGTAGATGAGACCTTAGAGTCCGTCCTCAGACACTTAGGGCATTATTAGACGATGCCTTAGCGCGCCTTCCGACCCGGTTTCCCTGCTGTGCATCCAGATGACGCACAGGGGAATCCGGCAGCAGGCCGCAGTGAGGCCTGGTCTAGCGTGCCATAAGCGAATGCGCTTATGGCGCGCTTTTTCCCCAGCTCCGGCCTCAGGCCGGGCCTGGGGGAAGCGTGGTGACTTCCGCGGCTTTTCACGGCTCCTCGCTTACTCGCGAGGAGCCGCGAAAAGCCGCAGACCTGCCTGGCACAGCGCTCATAGGAGCACTGTGCCCATCGGCGGGGGGGAGAGAGGGGAGGGCGAAGGATGGCAGGGTGGGTGGCACGGGGGAGGGCGGGTGAGATCGCGCATTGCCCGGGCAAGCGCCTCTCGGCTGCTTGCTTGGGCGGCGTGCGGCGCGATCTCACCCGCCCTCCCCCGTGCCACCCACCCTGCCATCCTTCGCCCCCCCCCCCCATAAAAATAACCAAAACAACCGGACTTACCAGTCCGACGTCTTCGGGCCACACCCGGCCCCTTTAAAATAAAATAAAAAATGGCGGACGCCGCAGGGACGCGACGTCCCTGCGGGACCGACGTCTGGAACCCTGGGTGAGGCGCGCTAACGTTAGCGCGCCTCAGCCCCGCCTCCCTGCCGGCATAAGCCAGCAGGTCTAGCAAAGGCTTTATAGAGACAAAATGCATTTCAGGGGGTTATCTACAAGCCTCCTTAGATACCCTGTCAATGACCTGGTTAACTTCAGCCACCAACACAGTTGATTCCACAAACTTTGAATTCCACTTTATTACCACAATCCTCCTTGTTTGCAGGGCAACTGAGGCAGAATTAACAGGAAATTAGGTGAATTGAATGGAGGTGGCTTTGGAGTGTTTCTGAGATGGATTTCTCTCAAAGGACTATGGCAGTAGCAACTGGGACAAAAGTATTTGGGGGCTGCCAAAGCCCTCAAATCTGTAAAGTACCATCCTGTGGAGCTGTTTTCAGTGGCCTTGTAAATCTGGCCTTTCTATAATGAGAAGTTGAATTACCAGCCTTCTATGGTTTCTGACTCCAAGAAAAACTGTGTGTATTTTGCTCAACTTGGGTATCACTAGAATTTGTGGTGAAAGGGATCCTTGGTTGCCCATATATTTAGATCCGTCACTGGCAGGATCTACACTACTGCTTTATAACAGTATTGAAACACACTGACAACTGTTGGCCCATATACTGTTTTCAAACCTCTTTCAGAGTGTTATTTCCTGCTTTGTGTAGATCTGGCCTCAGTCTCTCTATTGCTGAAATGCATGGTTTTATATAATGCCCAACTAGCAGATGTACTCAGGGCAGTTTACAATAATTTCTAAAAAAGAAACAAACCCAAAATAGCAACAATAAACAAAACAAAAACTACAACAATGAAAATATAAAAATAACAAATCATTAAAAAATGTTACAAATATTGAACAGCCACCTTACTCATCAGAACACTGGATTAAAAATTATATGCCTGCTGGAAGAGTATGGTCTGAAATGAAATTCTTATCCATCTGCACAATGTACAGATATTCCTAGTATAGAAAGGAACATGTCATAGCTGCTTGCCATATAGCTATTAAAGATAATGAGCATGTCAGAAAAAAAGACTTCTAAGAACGAAGCACTCAAAGCCCTGGACCAGGGTGGGCAAATCCGGTGGTTTTTGTTTTTCCCACCTTTGAGCTTTTTATTTTAAAGCTTTTTTTGTCCCCAATATGGAGAACTTTGCAAATTTTGGTAAATACATAGCACAAAGTCATCACTGATCATGGGATATGTTAGTTAAGGCAACAGGCTAAGCTTCCACTTCCCTAGCTTGAGCCACCATTAATTCTGGTCTTAAACTAGCAGGTTGTTGTTGTTGTTTAAAAAAATCATAGAATCTTGGGCCACAGCTAGACCTAAGGTTTATCCTGGGATCATCCAGGGTTCGCCCCTGCCTGAGCACTGGATCCCCTGTGTGTCACCTAGATGAACAGGTTTGACCCCTGGACGATCCAGGGATAAACCTTAGGTCTACCTATGGGCATAGAATCATAGAATAGCAGAGTTGGAAGGGGCCTACAAGGCCATTGAGTCCAACCCCCTGCTCAATGCAGGAATCCACCCTAAAGCATCCCCGACAGATGCTTGTCCAGCTGCCTCTTGAAGGCCTCTAGTGTGGGAGAGCCCACAACCTCCCTAGGTAGCTGATTCCATTGTCGCACTGCTCTAACAGTCAGGAAGTTTTTCCTGATGTCCAGCCGGAATCTGGCTTCCTTTAACTTGAGCCCGTTATTCTGTGTCCTGCACTCTGGGAGGATCGAGAAGAGATCCTGGCCCTCCTCTGTGTGACAACATTTAAGTATTTGAAGAGTGCTATCATGTCTCCCCTCCATCTTCTCTTCTCCAGGCTAAACATGCCCAGTTCTTTCAGTCTCTTTTCATAGGGCTTTGTTTCTAGACCTCTGATCATCCTGGTTGCCCTCTTCTGAACACGCTCCAACTTGTCTGCGTCCTTCTTGAATTGTGGAGCCCAGAACTGGATGCAATACTCTAGATGAGGCCTAACCAGGGCCGAATAGAGAGGAACCAGTACCTCACGTGATTTGGAAGCTATACTTCTATTAATGCAGCCCAAAATACCATTGGCCTTTCTTGCAGCCATATCGCACTGTTGGCTCATATTCAGCTTGTGATCTACAACAATTCCAAGATCTTTCTCGTTTGTAGTATTGCTGAGCCAAGTGTCCCCCATCTTGTAACTGTGCATTTGGTTTCTATTCCCTAAATGTAGAACTTGGCATTTATCCCTATTAAATTTCATTCTGTTGTTTTCAGCCCAGCACTCCAGCCTATCAAGATCACTTTGAAGTTTGTTTCTGTCTTCCAGGGTATTAGCTATCCCACCCAATTTTGTGTCATCTGCAAATTTGATCAGCGTTCCCTGCACCTCCTCGTCCAAATCATTAATAAAAATGTTGAAGAGCACTGGGCCCAGGACTGAGCCCTGCGGCACCCCACTCGTTGCCTCTCCCCAGTTTGAGAAGGTTCCATTGATAAGTACTCTTTGAGTCCAATTCTGTAGCCAACTGTGGATCCACCTAATAGTTGTTCCATCTAGCCCACTTTTAGCTAGTTTGTTAATCAGAATGTCATGTGGTACTTTGTCAAAAGCTTTGCTGAAGTCAAATATATGACATCCACAGCATTCCCACAGTCCACAAGGGAGGTTACCCTATCAAAAAATGAGATCAAATTAGTCTGACAGGATTTGTTCCTGACAAATCCATGTTGGCTTCTAGTAATCACTGCATTGATTTCAAGGTGTTTACAGATTTATTTATTTATTTATTTATTTATCATACTTATACCCCGCTCCTCAGCCAAAAAAGGCTCTCGGAGCGACTTACACTTAGCAAAAAAGACCCCAAAAAAAGATTGACTTCTTTATAATCTGCTCCAGAATTTTCCCAGGGATGGATGTCAGACTGACTGGTCTGTAGTTCCCAGGTTCCTCCTTTTTGCCCTTTTTGAAGATAGGGACAACGTTAGCCCTCCTCCAGTCATCCGGCACCTCACCCGTCTTCCATGATTTTGCAAAGATAATAGACAAAGGTTCTGAGAGTTCTTCCGCTAGCTCCTTCATTACTCTTGGATGCAGTTCATCGGGCCCTGGAGATTTGAACTAATTCAAGGAAATTAGGTGTTCTTTGACCATTTGTTTATCAATCTCAAACTGCAATCCTGCCCCCTCAACTTCTGCTTCACTTTTTCCAGGGGGGTCATAGACCCGCTTTTGGGAGAAGACCGAGGCAAAGTAGGAATTGAGCACTTCAGCCTTTTCTTTGTCATCTGTTATCAATTTGCCATCCTCATTAAGCAGTTGAACCACCATTTCTTTCCTCTGTCTTTTACTACTCACGTATCTGAAGAAAGCCTTTTTATTGCTTTTAGCATCCCTCGCTAATCTCAGCTCATTCACAGCTTTAGCCTTCCTGACGCCATTTCGGCACTTCTGCGCCACTTGTCTGTACTCTTCTTTTGTAGCCTGGCCTTCCTTCCACTTCCTATATGTATCCCTTTTTGTTTTCAGTTCATAATCTTTTCTCCTTGTTGGAATTGTTTGTAACTGTGCCTTTAAAATTTCATTTTTTAGATACTCCCACCCATCCTGCACTCCTTTTCTCTTTAGGCTCCCTTGCCACGGGACCTTACTTATTATAGTTCTGAGTTTATTAAAATCAGCTTTCCTAAAATCCAGAGTACGTGTATGGCTACGCTCGACTTTTGTCTCCTTCATAATCAAGAATTCAAGTATGACGTGGTCACTTTCCCCCAGAGTTCCCGTAACTGCCACTTTATCCACTAAGTCGTCCCTATTGGTCAATAACAAGTCAAGGATTGCCGATCCTCTAGTTCCTTCCACCACTTTCTGTAGGAGAAAGTTATCACCCATACATGTCAGGAATTTCTTGGAAGGGCCGCTTTTGGCAGTAATGGTCTCCCAACAGATATCAGGGTAATTGAAGTCCCCCATCACTACTACATCACACTTCCTTGAAACACTGGTAATTTGTTTCTCAAAAGTTTCATCCTCGTCTTTCTCCTTGATTGGGTGGTCGGTAGTAGACTCCGATTATCATATTCTTTTTATTCCTAGCCCCATTTATTTTAATCCAGACGCTCTCGACGGGGCTCCCAATCTCATCCACCTGTATTTCTGTGCAGGGATAGGTATTTTAAACATATAGTGCAACTCCACCTCCCTTTCTATTTCTTCTGTTCTTTTTGAACAAGTTATATCCTTCAATTGCTTCATTGAATTGTAATTTTATTTTTGGGGGTTGCAATTTGTTTTTGTAAAGAAAATAGATGGGATTCAGACTTAATCATGCTTAGAGTAACCCACTGAAATCAAAGGGCAAGAAGTTAATTACAACTTGTTCCACTGTTTTCAATGGACTTACTCTAAGCATTACTGTATCAAGTCCCTATATGTATTATTATTCTTAATAATATTTAAAGGGTACATGAGACTGGAGTATTAATCCCACTGATGATGCAGAAAAATCTAGGAAAAGTTGAAAGGCTTCATTAAAGGATACCAGCTTTACCATTTGCCTGCTCATTCCAATGATACCGTCCTTCTCCTTGAAGCCTGCATGTCACAGGAAGGTTATTTGTCTTTCAGGATTTAATATATTAGATACGCAGAGCTTTAGCTAAATAATGGGAGGACCTTGATTCTAAATATATCTGCTTGTACTGTCATTATAATGTCCCTGCAATGCAAGCATGTCATTTAATGATGTGCTGCTGTGAGAATTATTGAGCCCTTCTCTTAAGTATTTGCAGGTTACCGCAGCAATTTTTGAGACTGAGCTCTAGGAATGACTGTTTATTATCTGTTAATTGATTAGAAAAGAACCTTGGAATTAAGATAAAAGAGATAAATTACCTATGGTGTTAACCAAACACATCTCTCTAAACATGAAAATGTTTGGACAGCATTTTTATCAAGCTAGCCCTGAAGTTCAAACTGAAGTCCATTAAATAATGGAACAGATACATGAATGTTAAACTGAGACCAGACAACCAGGAGCTCTGGAGTGATGCTTGCGGGTCCATCCCTATCAAGAGGAAGGTTTGCTTCAACTCAGAGTCTGCTGCAGCTAACAAAGAACATAGAGTGTACTTCCTCATCTAAAGAGAGGAAGTATATCACCCAAAAAAGGGCACAGATTTGCATAACATTTACATATGCTAATTCATAAATACAGATGCAAATTATGAATAATGTCTATAATTTAAATTCAATACATCTCACCATTGTGGAGAAGACTGTGACCAGGTTCCACCTCTGTGACTGCTTAGTCTGATGTTGATGTGCTAACTGTTGATAGGCAACTTCAAGACCTCTGCTGGCTGTCCCTTCTTATGGTTCTTTATCTTTAAACCAGATGTGAATTGGACATCAATTTGAATAGAGAAGCTCTTCAAATACAGGACTGTCCTCTCTAAAGTCGGATACACGGTCACCCTAGGGGAGCAGAGCCTTTCCTGTGCAGTCCACATGCACTGTAAGAAACGCTCATGCAAGCAGAATAAGCTCTTCCATAGATAAGAATGGGAAGCCCTTTGTGTGCAGGACAACCTATACTTGTTCTGTATAAAGTGTAGTAGTTGAACTGTTCTGCTTCATTTGCTCACCTTGAACCACTCTGTTCTGAATGCTTCTTAGGGCCTTGCTAGACCAGGCTGGCTGAGCTGGCCTGGAGGCAGGGCGACGGCGCGCTGACGTTAGCGCGCACCGCCCTGGCTTCCAGAAGCGAGACGCGCAGGGACGTCGGGATCCCTGCAGCATCCGCCTTTTTTAAAAAAAGTTTAAAGGGGCCACGTGCGGCCCGAAGACTCCAGACCAGGTAAGCGTTTTTTTAAAAAAACTAAGCCCTCCCCATCCCTGATGCCCGTGCAGTCCGCCTTCCCTGTCCCCGGCCTTGCTTGGGCGGCAGCGCCCAGCGCTTGCCCGGGCAATGCTTGCCCTGGCGGCGGCACTTGTCCGCTTGCCCAGGCGGTGGCGCACCCCCCGCATGCCGGGCATTGCCCGGGCGGCGGCGCCCGCCGCTCTCTCTTTCACCCGCCCTCCCCCCTTGCCATCCCTGATGCCTGCTCTCCCCCCCCCTCCTGCTGGGTCCGGCCTTCCCCCTGCCCCTCTCTTCCCCCCCTGGGCTGATGGGCACAGCGCTCATATGAGCGCTGTGCCCAGTCCATGGCTTTTTGCAGCTACTCGCTTACTCGCAAGTAGCCGGGAAAAGCCACGGACCTTGCTAGACGTTCCGCAGCCCTGGCCTCAGGCCGGGGCTGCGGAAAAGGTGCGCCATAAGCGAATTCGCTTATGGCGCGTTAAGGGAGGTCTCAGCGCGGCCTGGGCCCGGATTCCCCTGTGCGTCATCTGGATGCACAGCAGGGAAACCGGGCCTCACAACGCGCTAACGCCTCGTCTAGCAAGGCCCTTGGTCTTGTTTATCAATATGAACACTGGAGTCATTCTGTTTCTATTCTTTCCCCTCCAACAAGGTGTTTGCATGTACAAGACCAAAACTCTACCAAAATATATAACACCAGGCAGAGTGTCTATAAGACATACAACATATGTTGAATGAGAACATTTGCAAAAGAGATGACATAATTTAGTGGCCTGTTTTATTTAGACAACCAGTCAATATGTCAGGCAAGAGCAAAAAGAAACCAAGATGCAATTTCATTGTATCTGTTGCATTCTGTTAAGATATAGAATCTATAAAGTCTTTGAAAGAGGCTTTCTTCAAAGATCATAATAAAGAGGTTTCTGGAAAGACAGCTTTTAGCCTCACCAGAAGTTACAAAGGTCAAGAAAATACAGGCTAGGGAAATGTGACACAAAATGCATAAAAAGCCTGGGCATAAGTTATAGGGTGCTTGGGTTGAGCCCACTTCACAGAGCTTGGAAAGGCAAGCTCAGAGTTTGCACAGCACCTTTTCTACTGGCACACGGTTTTTAAAAATATTTTTAAACCGCATTTGGTTAGCTTTGCCTGAGCTATGGGCTGTGTCTTGGACTTGGGCCAAAAAATAAACAAATGAAACCACGTCAATTTTTATTTTTTTTACAGATGCCTCTGAATTTGTACTTCTGAGTCTCAAAATATAAGTTTCAGGGAGCTCAAAATGCTTGCTTCAAAGAAAAAGCAAACATTAAAACCTCCATGGCTTAAGGGGAGGAAGTCTAGCCAGATTAGGAGCACCATTTCTCGGTTTGGGGAGAATTGGCCTGACTTATTTCCAATCCAATTCAGGCAGAGTGTGTATGTGTATCACACACATCTACTCCTTTTACATTCTGAATTGCAGAAATGGCACGTGATTGGCATTTGGCAATATGTTTTGAGCATTATAAACCAGGCAAATTCAAATCCAAACCAAGCAATTGCGAAGTTCATCAATATTACTGCTTGCTAGACAAAAATGTTTTAGGACATTTTGCTCAGCTTTTCTCAGTACCAACAATTACATTCAATAAATACTATTTATTTTTATTTAGTGTATTTATATTTTATCTTTCTTACAGCATGGATGATTCAATGGCAATATTTAAGGACACAAAATTGATTTACAGAAAAATACATTGGTGTTGATATTCTAGTTTGTAATTTGTATTCTGGATTGGACAAAAACTAGAGAACCACATTTGATTTTTGTTCAATTTGTTTAACTACTGTGGGTGGGGGGATGACGACAGATGCACATTGAACATTTTGCCTCTTTTGTCAGAGTGTCCTTGAAGTTTTTCTGAAAGTTTTTCTTTGCAACCCATAAACAGGATAGTGGTTGGGAAGGGCATTTCACTTTACAAGAAGCAAGTTGTACAGTATACAAGAAAGTTTTATAAGAACGCTTGTGAGTTCCTGGTCGACAGCTGGTTGGCCACTGTGTGAACAGAGTACTGGACTAGATGGACCCACGGCCTATCCAGCATGGCTCTTATTATGTTCACTCTTCTTATCTTCCATTGACAGGTGGGGTTAACCGAACCCCAAAAGCACTGAATAAAAACATGTTCCTGGTTGTTTATGGGCTCTGAGGTTGGAAACAGGACTCTGACCTTGGAGCCCAGAAACCACGAACCACACTCCCCATCCCTTCCCACTAATAGCTGGTGCAGTCTCTCTGCATCTGCTATGTCTCTGTGCTCGTAAATAGAGTAGGGAGATGGAGAAAGGGCTGTTCCTAGGGGTGGGGAGAAGAGAAGATTGGGGCATCGGCTATACGAGGAATCCTATGTCTGCCCCAGCCTTCTTCCCTTCCCATTTCCGCAGCCTCTGCTAAGTGGGAAAAATTGCCCATCTAGGTTGAATGCAGAGCAGCAGGCACAATATAAGCCACACTTTGCAGGGGCTTATGAGTTTGGAGGCTTACATAGGGTGACCATATGGAAAGGAGGACAGGGCTACTGTATCTTTAAAGGTTGTATAGAAAATGGAATTTCAGCAGGTATCATTTGTTTGCATGCAGCACCTGATAAAATTCCCTCTCCATCACAACAGTTAAAGCTTCAGGTGCCCTGCCCTCTTTTGTAGAGTGACGAGATACCAAAGAGGGCAGGGCTCCTGCAGCTTTAACTGTTGTGATGAAGAGGGAATTTTATTTGTTGCTACATGAAAACAAATGATACCTGCTGAAAATCCCTTTTCTATACAACTGTTAAAGTTACAGCAGCCCTGTCCTCCTTTCCATATGGTCACCCTAGGCTTACGAGTAGCCAGGATGGATCATGTAACATTGCACCCTTAGTGGCTGGACACACCTTCCTAACAATTCCGCATTTACTTCTCAAAAGACCATCCAGTTCCAAATGAAAGAGCTTAAGCTGGTTCACATGACACAAGGGTGTGGTTAATTAGCCATAGTAGCTTATTAACCACCCTCGTGCATGCCGAACACATGCTGATGGATTCACTTAATTACCTGGCTTGTGGTTTTGAAATGTCAGTCAATGACAAGACTTGTGAGGAAATTAACCCATGGTCTCTTGTCATTATGTGCAAACCAGCCCTATGCATACTGCGGTGAGGAGGGTTAAAAAGGTAACATTTGGCCTATTCAGGTTTACTAGCAGGGAACACTTTTGAACTTCGTCAGAACATTGTTAAAACTTCATGTCATCTGAGTATGTTACAGCTGATGAACAATTAGTGTCATTCAGTGGAAGGTGCTGAATAATGCAGAATATGTCATCCAAATCTGTATTTTTTAAAAAATTCTGCATTGCTGCTCAGTTTTATTCTGGTTGTACTTTTATATAATGGTTTTAAGCTCCCATATTTCATATTTTATGCTTGTGGCTTTATTTTTTGTGAACCACCCAGAGAGCTTCAGCTATTCGAAGGTAAAGAAATGAAATAAATAAATAAAATCTATGTGCAACTCTTTTAGTTTACTGGAAAAGGAAATGTGTCAAAAAAAGCATGTTGTTTTTACTTGCAAATTCTGTCCTCCTTAATAGTTTCCACCAGGAATTTTATTCGTACACAAACACCCACAGGTCTCCTCCAATGCAATCCCAACCCTCTCCTGGCCAAGGTGCCTCTAGTAGCCTCATTTTAAATACCTGGGGAAAGAGCACAGGTTGCTTGCAGCTGCTTGGAATGGAGGGCAACAGCAAACAAACACCCACAGGTCTCCTCCAATGCAATCCTAACCCTCTCCTCATTTTATTCGTATAGTTTTCTTGTGGAACATCTGACCATGGTACTAGATTGGTACAGTCCATTTTTCTGTTGACAAGTCTTTTGTCTTGGATGAGGAGGAATGCTTTTGGAGAAAATATCCAAAGTTTTCAATTGCACATGCAAAGCACAAAATCTTTTTATTATAGAATACCTTTTCTGCTTAGAATCAGGATGGCACACTGATTAGCTCTTGATTAACTAATGTATCGCTGATGAAAATGGCTCATTAGAAGCTAGGTTATATTATTAATGGATTCAGGTTAACTTCCTCTCCTCCCAAAAAAGATGAAATAGTTTAGTATCACATCTTTTAATGCCATGTACTGGCCTAATACTGTTACTCAGCAAGGATGCACTGTGGGAATTTCAAGGGGCAGTACCCAAAGGCGCACTGCACACACCCGCACCCCCACTTATTCCATTCCATAAGTGAGACACATCGCTTGCACAATTGAGATATAATGCTTCCGGGAGCAACTGGAAAAGAACGGAAACACTCGTTTCTGGAATGGGGCAGATTAGCGGAGCTTGCATCAGGAAGTTCTGCCAACCTGTCCCAATCCAGAAACAAGCATTTCCTTAGTTTGGGGGCTTCCTATTTGAAGGATTAAATCTCCGTTGTGCAAACAGTGGGTCCTGTTTGTGCAGTGGAATCAGTGAGAAGGGCCCCTTGCACAAGAGGATTGGTGGGAGGAGCCACTTGCACAATAGCCCCATTGGATATTGCCTCAGCTGTCCGAAGCATTCTCAAAGCACTTTGCAGAATGGCATCAGGAATCTATGGCGTGTGAGTTTAGCCCTGTTTGAGCATTCAAAATCCACAGGATAAGACACAAGTAGAGCATGGGACGGTGCTGCATAACCCTGTCCCCTGAAGTTGTACAGGTGCACAGTTAGCTTTAAGATGCAGGAATGGGCTCCCAGCAGCAGCCAGCTCCGTGAGACTACACTGTTTAAAATCACTTTTATTTGACTTACATTTTGAGTTGCAGTTGTCTGAACCAATCAGAGGCTGCTTTTGGAGGGACCCAGCCAATGAGGGCACAGGAGTGGTAAAGGGCAGTCCTTACATCGCTTGGGTTGTGTCCCCCAAAGGCAGTATTTGGTTCAGATCACTGCTACTCAAAACATATATATTTAAAGTTATTTTAAAATGGTGCACTGCAGTAATTGCAGGTTGGCCTGAGCAGCAGATGTGGTGCTTCCTTTTGCTAGCACCTGGAGCTGGCTGGGCTGGGCTAGCAGGAAGAAAGGAGAAGGAGGTCCTGCCAGGCAAAAAAAAAAAAAAAAAAAAAGGAAGGAGGAAGGAAGGAGGCCTGAGCTGCAGTGGTGGTGGGTGACTGGCAATCATTTGGGGGACCCCAGGGACAGAGACCTACACCCTGTCATCTTGCCCTGTTTGGGCCATTTACGAGCATTGATATTACACACACACACAGAGTGTCCATGCAAAGAGTATGAATGCCTACAGGGAGGGGCCTACGAAGGCATCTACACAATCCAAAATACCACACATTCCTTTTTTAAGGCTTTCTGCATTTGTGTATATCTATTCTTCAGATTTGTCTCCATGTCATTTGGAAGATCTTGTTACAGATGTCCTTGAATTATCTAGAGAATAATGCAGCCAAAGCTAAGCAAATTTAAGTCCTACTAAATCCATAGAACTTAACCATGCTTAGCTACACCGTGACCGTTCATTAGTTAGGGTGACCATATGAAAAGGAGGACAGGGCTCCTGTATCTTTAACAGTTGCATAGAGAAGGGAATTTCAGCAGGTGTCATTTGTATATATGGAGAACCTGGTGAAATTCCCTCTTCATCACAACAGTTAAAAGTGCAGGAGATATACTAGAGTGACCAGATTTAAAAGAGGGCAGGGCACCTGCACCTTTAACTGTTGTGATGAAAAAGAAATTTCACCAGGTTCTCCATTTATACAATTGACACCTGCTGAAATTCCCTTTTCAATACAACTGTTAAAGATACAGGAGCCCTGTCCTCCTTTTCATATGGTCACCCTACATTAGTAGGATAAATTCAAGGTCATAGAAAAATGGTTTTGCTATCACTGAAAATAGAGGAATAGCAATGAATTACACACACACACACACACACACACACACACACACACCAGATTGATTGCTGAAGGGGGATAGGATGCCTGTGGAGACACTGCAAGTAGGAGGATTCCACAATGACAGAGATCCCCACTAGGGCCAGGTGTGTTATTATTATTATTATTATTTATTTATTTATATAGCACCATCAATGTACATGGTGCTGTACAGAGTAAAACAGTAAATAGCAAGACTCTGCCGCATAGGCTTACAATCTAATAAAATCATAGTAAAACAATAAGGAGGGGAAGAGAATGCCAACAGGTACAGGGAAGGGTAAGCAGGCACAGGGTAGGGAAAAACTAACAGTAGAAAGTAACAGTAGAAGTCTGCACAACATCAAGTTTTAAAAGCTTTAGGAAAAAGAAAAGTTTTTAGTTGAGCTTTAAAAGCTGTGGTTGAACTTGTAGTTCTCAAATGTTCTGGAAGAGCGTTCCAGGCGTAAGGGGCAGCAGACGAAAATGGACGAAGCCGAGCAAGGGAAGTAGAGGCCCTTGGGCAGGCGAGAAACATGGCATCAGAGGAGCGAAGAGCACGAGCGGGGCAATAGTGTGAGATGAGAGAGGAGAGATAGGAAGGAGCTAGACCGTGAAAAGCTTTGAAGGTTAACAGGAGAAGTTTATATTGGATTCTGAAGTGAATTGGAAGCCAATGAAGAGATTTCAGAAGCGGAGTAACATGGTCGGAGCGGCGTGCTAAGAAGATGATCTTTGCGGCAGAGTGGTGAACAGAAACCAACGGGCTGATGTGAGAAGAAGGAAGGCCAGAGAGAAGAAGGTTGCAGTAGTCCAACCGTGAAATAACCAGTGCATGAACAAGCGTCTTGGCAGAAGAGACAGACAAAAATGATCGAATCCTGGCAATATTATACAGGAAAAATCGACAAGATTTAGCTACTGCCTCAATATGAGGAATAAAGGAGAGCGAGGAGTCGAAGATAAAGCCAAGGCTACGAGCTTCCTTGACCGGAGTAAGCGTAACATCATTGACAGTAAGAGAGAATGAGAGATGAGGAGAAGGTTTAGGAGGAAAAACAAGCAATTCAGTCTTTGCCATGTTAAGCTTCAAGCGACGATGAAGCAGCCAAGCTGAGATATCTGAAAGACATGCCGAGATACGATCGTGAACATCAGGAGAAAGTTCCGGAGATGACAGATATAGTTGTGTATCATCGGCGTACAGATGATATTGGAGACCATGAGATTGAATAAGCTTGCCCAAGGGCAACATGTATAAGGAAAACAACAACGGGCCAAGCACCGAGCCTTGCGGAACCCCTACTGAAAGGGGAAAGGAGGAAGACGAGCTGCCATTAGTCAACACGCTGAAAGAGCGACCCGCTAGATAGGAGGCAAACCAGTTATAGACAGAGCCACAAAATCCAAGGTCATGAAGGGAATCTAAGAGAAGATCATGATCAACCGTGTCAAAGGCTGCAGTTAGATCAAGGAGAATAAGAACGGAATAATGGCCTTTAGACTTGGCAGTAAGGAGATCATTGGTGATCTTAGTAAGGGCTGTTTCGGTGGAATGCAGAGGACGGAATCCAGATTGAAATGGATCCAAAGCAGAGTTACTAGAAAGAAAGTCAAGACAGCGAGAGTAGACCGCACGCTCCAGGATCTTTGAAACAAACGGCAACAAAGAGACAGGTCGGTAGTTAGACATAGATAGCCTATCAAGAGTAGGTTTCTTGAGAATGGGAGAGACTGTAGCATGTTTAAAAGCAGAAGGAAATGAACCAGAGGACAGAGAAAGATTAATAATATGTAGCAAGGAAGGGAGGATAGCAGGAATAAGATTAATAAAGACGCGAGAAGGAATCGGATCACGAGAACAAGTGGAAGGCTTCGAAGAGCGCAGTATTGTAGACAGTTCATCCGCAGAGACCGAAGGAAACGCAGAGAAATTTGCAGGAGGAGCTGACAGATGAGGAACAGGAACTGGAAGAGGAGCAGAGCTGGCCAGATCAGAGCGGATAGTTTGGATTTTAGCATTGAAAAAAGAGGCAAAGTTGTTAGCAGACAGAGAGGCGGGGAGAGATGGCGGATTAGGCTTCAGAAGAGAATTGAAGGACGCAAAGAGCCGCTGAGGATGCCTAGCATTTGACTGGATCAGCGTTGAGTAGTACTGCTGTTTGGCCAGTGAGATGGCAGAAGAGAAAGAGGAAAGTACAAATTTGTAATGGACAAAGTCTGCCCGGTCCCTGGTCTTACGCCAAAGGCGTTCAGCTGCCCGGTGGAAAACTGCCAGAGGTGGTTTCCCCATCTGAGGCAGGCATCAGAAAGCCCAAAATAAGTATTCCAGGGGCAGGGAGGGTCCAACTTTGGATTTGCTAGATCAAAAGCTGCTCCGCTACCCCAGACAGGCCCACCAAGAGCCTGTCAGCTATGCCTACGCTGGAGCTGGCACTACTAATTTGATCCCCATGTTTGTCAGTCTCCCCCACCTTCTGCCCTGGGCAGAGTGAGCTGGCAGGGCTGGGGGTGAAGTATTAAACCAACCTCGTTGCTCCTCCCTGCACTGCTCAGGATTGTTCGTCCTATTTTTGCTGCATCAAATATTCCAGTAATTTTATTATGAACCGTTCATTCCAAAGCAGATGTTAGATGTACAATGAATTCTTAAAATAGCAACAAATTCTGTATGCACAGCTCTTTTAGGAGTGGTTCTTTTATTCCATTGAATAGAGAGTGAAATTGCTGCCAGTGGTTCTAGGAGAGCAATGAGACCGATATCATATTTTCATCAAGAGCATGCCAAGCAGATGAAAGTAAACTAGAAAGAGGATATCGTCTTTCCAAAACTGGTGGTTGGATGCACTAACTGCTGTAAAAGCAAGCAGAGAGGGAGAAAATGTCTTTTCCATTGTAAAAAGTCATACATACATATCTGCCCAGGTTGTCTGGCATCTCCAAGGGTATCTGGGACACTTTGCAGAATTTCCATGATTACCTGACACAATAGGGTGAAACAGCCAAAACTCTATCATAAAATCTGGTACCCGCCCACCCTGCACAGCTTTGGTGGGAAAATGGCCATTGCAAGTGGGGAGAGCAAGAATAAGGCACCTCGTGTGATTGCTACACGTATGCCACATGAGGTAAGGGCGGGGCGAGCCTATAAGAGCCACCCCTGCCAAGCATTGGCCTCTTTTGCTTTTTGGCTCCCGCCCTCCCTCCCTTCATCTAGTACGGGATTACCCAGTCACTCCCTTTGGTGCAGGGGCTGAGTAGGAATTTTCCTCCCACTAAATGGTGGATAGGTATTATTGCCTACTCCATACTGGAAGTTATAATGAGGAGGGGGATAAATAGGTTGATTTGTTGGCAGGATGTGAGGGAATTTGCTATATTAGAATAGGGACAGTGATCATTCTGGCACCTTCTGGTGATTGGCATGTCCAGAGGTCCTTCTCCTTGCGGGCTTTATGGCTCCCGTGTCAGGATATGGTATGCCTTTGGAGATCCTCCTGCCTCATCTACTCAGAGTTTTACGGCTCCGAGTGGGGGTGACATCAGGTGGTCTCCCCACACTTTCAAAAGTGTTGCATAAGACAGGGGCTGGGTTTGTCCAACTCCTGGATTTGGAAAGTGGCTTGCCCGTAATGCCAGGCAAGTAGCCTGAGGTAAGGACATTGATTCCTGCACTTTCACATGCAGATCCAGGGAGGGATGAATCTACCTTGTTGGAGCGTGTTCAGAGGAAGGCAACAAGGATGATCAGGGGTCTGGGAACAAAGCCCTATTTATTTATTTATTTATTTATTTATTTATTGCATTTCTATACCGCCCAACAGCCGAAGCTCCCTGGGCGGTTCACAAAAACTATTCAAATTATAAACCAAAATATAAAAACATGATATAAAATACACATTAAAAACTGATAAAAAACATACCATACATGATTAAAACATCCTGAAAACATTCTAAAATTTCACTGGATAGGCCTGCCGAAGAGGAGAGACTGAAAGAACTGGGCATGTTGAGCCTGAAGAAGAGAAGATTGAGGGGAGACATGATAGCACTCTTCAAATACTTAAAAGGTTGTCACACAGAGAAGGGCCAGGATCTCTTCTCGATCAACCAAGGGCGTTACTAGACGAGGCTCTAGCGCGCGTTACCTTCCGCAGTCACGTCGAGGCTTCCAGATGACGTTCACGAGGATCCGCCGTTATCCCGCGGTGAAGCCTCTTTCTCCCGACTTTAAAAAAGTGAGTTTTAGGACGCCTTTTCCTGCTGTCCCGCGGTAATTCGGAGTACGTGTGGGAGGATGTGAGGTCACTGCGGTCCGCACTGGGCAGGAAAAGGCGTGCTAAGGGGGAGTGGTCAGCGGCTTCGGTCAAGCCGCCTCCGCCATTTGCGCGCAGTCCGGCAGCTGGGGCAGCGCGGCGGAGCGGCTTTTTTTTTTTATTTCCCCAGTGACAGTTTGCGCAGGAACGGAGGACCGGAAAAGTGGCTGGTGACTCCTTGCGGTGGGCAGCTACCGTGGCCGCATAATGGCGGTGCTGTACGCTGCCTGTTAGTGTGGGTACCAGGCTGGCAGAGGGCAGAGCTGTTTGTGGGCTGCTGCCATGGCTACGGCCAGATGTGGGTTGGCTCCTTGGGATGGGGCACAGGGCACAGAGGCGATCATCGCCGCCGACACCTCAGAGGCATGATGGGAGATGTAGGCATAGAGTGGCCATGCAGACGATTGACCTCGGGTCATATGACACCCGCCACGACCCCCATCAGGAAGTGAGCGCATCAATGTTGACCCTCAACAGCACCAGCAGCACTTCGGCTGGCACTGGCACTGCCGCCGCTGCCGCCGCCAGGGCCGGCGGCGGCATCGCTGACGGCTGCGCAAGTTTGCGGTCTTTCGGACGTGCGCAAACCGTGCAGCGAGCGAAAAAAAAAGCCGCGGCAATCAGGCCGGTGTGGCTGCGCAACCGTTCTCGCGGCGGCAGCAGCACAACCGGCGCAAACTTCCGCCACAAATCGAAGGCAGGTGTGGATGATGAGGCGTCACGGCTGAACGGGAAAAGCCGCTTTCACCGCTCCTCAACGACGGAACACCCGGTACGTCTAGCAACGCCCCAAGAGTGCTGGCCATGGAATAATGGGATCAAGCTACAGGAAGCCAGATTCCAGCTGGATATCAGGAAAAACCAACTGACTGTTTGAGCCATACGACAATGGAACCATTTACCTAGGGAGGTTGTGGGCTCTCCCACACTAGAGGCATTCAAGAGGCAGCTGGACAACCATCTGGCAGGGATGCTTTAAGGTGGATTCCTGCATTGAGTAGGGGGGGGGGTGGACTCGATGGCCTTATAGGCTCCTTCCAATTCTACTATTGTATGATTCTGTGAAATAAAGAGGCCCTAGTTTATTCCCAAGCTTTGGTGTTCATGTCTTTATTCTACGCTTCCTTCTCCACTCACAATACCGAAACAAACAGGCATACCGAAGAGAGATAAAGGGTGATTTGTTAAGTAGCCTTCAAAATTAATTTGAACCATTTTAACTACTCTAAACTGTGCCAAGAATGTTGAAAATGGAATTAAAACCATAGTTATCAGTTAAAGCTTGATGCTGGCATCCAATTTTTAATCAATCCCCTTGCTCTCATTCTGCTTTCATTTTAATGAGCATTAAATTTGTATGTATCTTTCTGAAAATAGCTCATGGGGAAGATCAGCATAGGGACTGATAGAGACCCAGATGGACCTCAGGTGCATCCCAGCTATTACTTTCAGTAGGAGGCTCATGCAAACATACCATATAATCATGTAGCCATCCATCTTTCCCCCATGATCCTGGCCCATATGTTATTCAAGTAATTTGAAAGCTGTCTGCAGCTAAGCAGTGTCCTTGTGCTGCAGCATCTCCTGTGTGGGCTAACAGATGTATCATGTCTCAGCAGGTCAGATCATGGAAATGCAATGGCAATATTAAACTGTCATATCACTTTGCATATTTTCGAATTGCCATCTGTGATTTAAAATATTATTAAAGCCTAGTTTCTAAACACATTTATATTTCTTTACAGAAACCTAGATATTCTCCAGAGTTACAATGGTACTCTGCTGAATAAGAATAGTTCTGCCTAATGACCTGTAAGGCCGTTGCTAGATGAGGGTTTAGCTCAGGCTGATAGCTGGGCTCACCCCTGTGCATCCAGATAACGCACAGGAGATCCCGGGGTCAGCCTGGGCTAAACCCTCCCTTAACCTGTACCACTTGTGGCCCGGTATTTCTGCAGCCCCAGGCTGAGCCCGGGGCTGTGGAAGGTCTAGCCGGTTCTGCAGCTTTTCCTGGCTAAGCGACTTACTCGTGAGTAGCTGGGAGAAGCCGCACACTGGGCACAGCGCGCCACAGGAGCGCTGTGTCCATTGGACCAGGGTGGAAATCATGGGGGGGAGGGAGATTGGGGCCAGGGGGGAAAGAGCAGACCCAGCAGGAGAGATGGGGGGAACAGCGGAGCCAGGGTGGGGAGATCGCAGCCGGGGGAGGAGGGAGATCACGGCTGGGGGGCGGGGGGGATCAGACATGGCAGGCGGGCAGGCAGGCGGGCAGGGATCGGACATCACGAGTGGGGGGTTGCGGCCCGGGGGGTAAATCGGAGGCAGAGGGGGAGTGGGGAACCCTATTTTTTTTAAAAAAAACTACCTGATCGCTTGTGCACTCCTGCACATCCGGCGCCTTTAAGAAATAAACAAAAATGGCCAATGCGATGGGGCTTTTCTTGACCCCATCACGTATGACATGTAGAGAGGGGTGATGGCCCATGCTACTTCTAGTGCGGGCTGGCACCTCCTCCCACATGGATTTTAAGGTAGGTCTAGCAAAGCTCTATGACAAACCTTGAATCCCACACATTTTGACTAGTACCAGTTCCTTACCTCTTTATTGCAAACACATCCTTTAGCACGGCATTAAATTTGTCATCTGTTGGCCTCCCAAATTGTTCTAATTTCATGGGCGTTTTTAATTTAAGAGACCTCCCTAAAACAATGCATACTTTTGTGTGTAAGGCACAAGTAGAACGATGAAGAAATGCATAGTAAATTGTGGGCCAGTATAAAATTAACAAGGATTTTAAAGATGTCAATTTACCATGCATGTGTAGCAGCCAAATTATCCACAGATTTAGGAGTCCCTCAGTACTCATTCAAGTGATGCACCATAATGGCTCTTAGGAGCTATTAAATCCTTTAGGTCAAAACAAACCTTGCCTGCAGAATTTTACACCTACATAAAACTGCCAGGTTAGCTTCTCCACCAGGCATGTTGCTGCGTTGGACAAGATTACACAGTTCAAGTGTCACAATAGCAATACATAAATCAAATGTGATTTTATGTCATCAAAGATGTGCATTTGTTAAAATACTACAGTAAAAATAAAAAGACATGTATTAAACTAATGGGGTTGGATACAAATTTAGTCATTCATAGAACAGACCCATTGAAACCAATGGGATATTAGACATGACTACCTTACATCACATTGATTCCAATATGTCAGTTCTAAGTATGACTAAATCTGGAAACGTTTTTAACTTTTGGGGCAGTATATATTAAGGATTACATTGCAAATTGTAAATTTGCCAACTATCCGCACCAAACAACAGTAGGCTTTTTCTGTCACAAAAGAGAAAAATCTTTAAGGCTGCAATTCTATATCTACTTAAATCAGCATTTCTATATCCTCTGAACTCAGTGGATAAAATCCAACATGAGGTTGTTGAATTTTACTCAGTAAAACTGCCTTCTGAGTATATATGTATAATGGCGTAATACACCTAAACTCATGTTCAATATAATCTATAGAGCAAAGGTGAGACTAGGCCTTTGAAGTCCATTCCTGATACACTATTCTTCTTAGCATATCTCTCAGACTGGACTTATTCTTTTGGCTTTGAAATGTAGGCCCTCCAGTGAACCTTTCTGCATCCACCTAACCTCACTTCAGTCGTTACCATAGCAATTCATACAGCCACCCTTGTTGTGTGGACAAGCAGCCATAAGGTGATTTTCCTATGAAATTTTTGAATGGTTAAGCTGTTTTGTCAATGTAACCCCAAGGTACCAGTTCTGGCGGGTATTGTGAGCTTTGTACAAACACGCTTGACCACTGGGACCCAGGCTGGATAGGAAAAGAGAGGGGGGAAATGCTCACAAAATGGAGAAACTAAAAGTGTGAGAATAGAAAGCAACTTAAAAAAAAAGAACAATTATAGGTAAAAAAAACCCTTCAGAGATGTTGCAGTCTAGAGAGCTCTAGCTATTGGGCGGTATAGAAATGTAATAAATAAATAGAGAAGAAAATAGGAATCACTAAAAGGAGAGTTCATAAATAACCAATGCTCTGAAATTTCATCCAGAAATGAAGAGCCAAAGTCAAAAAGTGCTCCTGAAGCATTGTCACTCCTTTTCCCTGTTAGACACATACCGTATATCACAGCTTGGAGGACTCTTGCCTTGTTGTTCTTTTGTTTTTTCTCCACTGAGTAATGTCATAGAAAGAAATGAAGGGTCAAAGTAGAGCACCATTGATAGTGCTGCTCAGGGCTAATTTAGCAGCAGCATTTTCCAAAGGATGTACTCCCCTACTGTAGCAAGGACTGAGGGGGTGAAAGAAATCACTTGCACCTTGAGCAATCGAATATAAGAATCTTCCACCACATTCATTGACTGTGACAGCAGACGTTAGGGTCAAGCAACAAGGGCTTATCCACTTATTCTGCCAAAGGGCCCACTATAAAACAGCCAAAATACCTTATGTAAATAGTCCATGCTGGCTGGGGTATGCTGGCCATTGTAGGACTTTTTTCTGTCTAAACATGCTTAGTGTGTCAGCGTAAGAATATGAGGCTAACTAGTACATCTGCAAATAGTCTTGTCTTCTCTGGCTATTGGCTAATGCATGATATTTGAAACAATCTCTAAGTTGAACTTTATCTGCATTGAGCTGAAATAATAACTAGCACTATTAATTAATCAAGTTTAGATAGTTTAGGAAGCCATGTACTCAGATATCAAGCTTTTTCTGAAACTACCATGCATCTGCTATCTCAGTACCATACCTCTCTAAGATACATGAGGCTTTTAACCTGCCACTTTACCAAGGCTTCTGTTACTGGATTCTTTGCAAGATTAAAACAGGCTCTTTTACACGTGTTTTTCCCCCAGGGTTTTTCTTTCTCTTCCTTTCCTTATGCCCCATTACACAAGAATCAGGTGGTGTTGTGGTATAGCAAAATTGCGCAGTTACACTAGGTTTTATTCCACCATTCACAAATAATACCAGAATTTCCTTGTTAGTGGGGGAAAAACACCACTAAAATTGTTACAAAGAAGAGAAGAGGCCCTGGCGGATGACAGCATCATTTAAAGTGAGGAATCATGAGGAATCATGAGTGTAGAAAGGCTCTAACTGTATTCCAGTACTCATGATCTGCCATTCCTCATTGTGACAGCTTTTGATATCTTTAGAATAGAAGGTTTGGGTACAATGGTGGTAGATAACATCATACATATGGAGAAAGTAGAAAAGAGGGGAATTTAGTGAATAGTGTCAGTGGAAAAAGAAAGTTCATTGTGCACTGGAATGTGTCGGTCAGTGGGTGTTATTATCCTAAGACAATCAAAGACGATGTGACCCTCACAAACATAAACTACTTCTCTTGATTTCAAACTTAGAAGCATCAACTAACGATGTTCTAAGCTTGTCTCTGAAATTCTATCTTTAAAGCAGCAGATGTGTTTCTGGAACCATCTGCTCCTTGTGAACAGGAAATATATGCCTATAAATAATTCCCATACATATGTTCTATATTTGGGAAAGGTGTCTTCCACACCAATATTTTTTTTCTTTTCTTTTTTAAAGCTCTTAAATTGCAAAAAGTTTCTTCTATTCACTCTATGACTGGGGGGGAAAACAGAGTAACTATTATAGTTACTTTATTGATTGACTGATTTATTGATTGAAGAATTCTTTGTTTTAGTAAGCTATCTTTTTAATAAACTGTCAAAATATTTGTGACCCAACTTACTTGTCAGAATATGCTAGAGCAATAACCCACACCCATATACTGAAGTCACTTTTTAAAAATCCAGTTAAAATTCTGTTTAGAAGTGGGACAGTATAAGTGCTATTATTAAAAGTGCTATTATTAAATAGCTGATCTCATGGTTCCTAATCAGACATAGCTGAAATCCGAAACACTGGTCTCTAAGGTATGTTACACATTAGAGCTATACCAGTGGTGTCCTGCATCAAAATGTCAGCTGAGGAAAGGCAATGAGCTTCCCAAGTTCTCTCTTCTTAGGTAGGAAGCTGCCAAGAGCAAGAAAGAGGTTAGTGTAGGCTGGTGGTTACATGAGTGATGGGACAGGTATCAGTTGCTTAAGAGTGAGTGAAGGTGCAGGAGCCTTCTAAAATTCTCCCATAAGAGAAAACAAGATTGGAAACCTTAGCAACTTTAGCAACCTCAGCTGTAGCCATTAAGCAGTCACACTGCTTGTTGAAATCATGCCGCAGGAGGGATGTGTGAATCATCCAAGTCCTCCAAGGGCATGGCTAGAAGGGGTGATATCCCAGGGATCACCCCTCTGTGTCCACATGACACACAGGGCACCCCGGGAGCAGAGAGGGATAATCCCTCCCTAGCCCCAGGATACTGCTCTACCCTTCCATCCCGGTTTTTCCCACGGTCTCGGGATGATCCCAAGACTGTGGGACGTGTGGCCTGCCATCACGGTTTTGTCCCAGCTCCTCACGAATAACCATGAGGAGCCGGGAACTGGGCACAGAGCTTCTCATGAGCTCTGTGCCCATCGGGAGTGGGGTGGGGCGAACACGAGGGTGTTTTTTAAAAACGAAAACAAAAAAACTCAGTTTGGCTTGAGCGCTCGTGTGCTCCTTTTCCTTTAAAAAAAAAATCCAAAATGGCAGGTGCCGCTTGTAGACGAGGGGGCAATCTCGCGATCATAAAATCGCTAGATCATCCCCCTCAACTCCCCTCGTCTAGCCATGCCTCAAATTCCACCTTGAAGTTCTGACTCATGTCCATATCAAATTGTGACCTTTGCTTTTTTCCTTTACACACAAAAATATTTGTGTGTGTATTTTTAAAGTGTACACATTTTTCTCCCATTGATTAAATGGGAGCTGGGAAATAAGCAAAAGCTGGGAAGCAAACCAAAACAAATTTCTCATACATCTCTATGCCCCAGTCTTAGAATATATTTTCAGACATTAATCAGCCATAGGAAGAACTGAGGTAGAACCTTAACCTCCATGATGTCTACTGCTTTGTCCTGCTCTTTCCCTTCCCTACAGCAGGCAATACCAGTTGCTGCCAAACAAAAGAAGGATGGAATGCAGCCAGTGGTGCAATTGCTTTATTTAGCCATGAAAAGCAAGGTGCAAGGGTGAATGGGGAATCAGGACGCCAGTGACAACTCCCTTCGCGCTGGGAGAAGGTTGCAAGAAATAGGTCTTGCCAACCATGGTTGCCTACAGTGGCTGTTCAAAGCAAACAGATATCACTACAAGCAATTCATGCCCACCTTCCACCTCCTCTTTAAGAGAACAGCTGCTAAAGGTTCTGTTTCAATATGTGAGAAAAGGGCACTGGAGACCCATGGTGTTTTCCTGCGATCTGTTTACTTAATTTGAATTTGCGAAAGTAGGCAGTGCTTCTCTTGCCCTAATTAACACCATCCATTCATAGCCTCCCAATATCAAGGCTTCTTCTCAAAAGGAAGGTGTAAAACACAGACATATTTCTCTTTTCCCAGCCACATGACATGCTTCACTAGACACCACCTAATCCAGGGGTGGGAAACCACAGTGGGCTCCCATTCCGGCATTTTGGAGTTCCCTAGATGGCCACCCCCCTGCCCCCACCCCCTTTCTCCTAACTACCAATAGTTTTGGTTTTCAAGCACTTGTGCTTTTTTTCTCCGTTGTAAAAAGCTGAACTGTCTCTCTTAAGTCTTACTTACTGGCTGTAAGAGCTTTAATATGAATTATTTAAGTTCTTGGGCTGAAAGATGATCTCTACGCCTGTTCAAGCTCATGGAATATTGTCTTTGCAGAGAAGCCACCAGTCATCAGTGCCCATTGAGCAAACATCTTCTGCTGGAACTGTAAGGTTCAACTGGAGATTAACACATTAGCAAGAAAGCTTTCAACAAAGCTTTTAATGGTTAAATTCACTAAGATGGCACATTGTTTTAATTGTTTTACTGCTTTTAAATTATATATTGTTTTAACTTGGTTTATGGTTTAATTTGTTTTTAGCTGTGTATATTTACTGTTTAATACTGTTTGCTTTTATCTGTACACTGCCCTGAGATCTTAATCATATAGGGTGGGATATAAATAAAGCTAAATAAGAGAGTATTTCCTTAGTTGGTACACCCTGACAGCACTATTTTAAGTGAGGCCCAGTACTGGGCAAAAGGTGGGATACAAATAAATTATTATTATTATTATTATTATTATTATTATTATTATTAATAATAATAATAATAATAATATGATAGATGTTGCAGCATGCTACATTTCTTCGATTGGATACATCAAATAACTACTACTACATCAAATAAATTGAATTTAACACAATAATAAGTCATAGAATCATAGAATAGTAGAGTTGGAAGGGGCCTAGAAGGCCATCGAGTCCAACCCCCTGCTCAATGCAGAATTCCACCCTAAAGCATCCCTGACAGATGGTTGTCCAGCTGCCTCTTGAATGACTCTAGTGTGGGAGAGCCCACAACCTCCCTAGGTAACTGATCCCATAGCAATTAAGTAGGCCATAAAAATAAACCTTGCAATATTGGGACCACTGATTTCCAAGTAGTGACAGGCAAGTATTTCCTCTTTCCTTGCATTGTTTTGTAATTAGTTCATTTTCCCAAACTTTCTCAAAGGGTTTTTGGAAAAACTGAAGGTCTTACCGGGAGTTTTCCAAGAAAGCTTAACAAGACCAAGCCTGGGGCAGGTCATCTCCAGTCCTCCCTGCTGTTGATCTACCTTCCCCAAGCCCTTGTGAAGTTGTCCCTTTTGCCAGCAGCACGCACACTAGTTGCTGTTTTCAAGGCCCCAGAGTCCAATTCATTGTCAAACTTTATTTCCAAGACACCCCAGCAGCAAATGACATCCCAGAATATCCTCAGTATCATTCAGGCCTTAAGTATGAGGACTGCAACGTCCCTCTTCTCCTCCCCACAACTATCTATGCTTGCAAGGATAAATTTTAGGGCAGCCAAGTGTCCTATTTTAAGGAGAAGTGTCCTCTGTTTGGAAAGTTGGCAGAGGACAGTCGTCTATTTAGGGTCCATTCCAAGTCTAGCTTAAAGTCAAAGGGGATCATAAGGAAGTGGAAGAGTTGCCTTGAAGTGGCCCGTCAATATCTAGCACCTGGAGAGCAGATTAAGTAGGCATAGAGGCCATCTGGTCAGTCCTCTCTGCTATGGTGAGATATTATTTCTGTTTAAATTACAGCTACTGTTTCTAAATTTGCACCTATACATATACATTTGTATATGCAAATATTATGCAAATTGGTGTGCTCTTTGGTCCTCTTTTTTGGCAATATATAAGTGACTTATGTGGTGAGCCCATTTATACCTAGTCCAAACTCTGGAGGTGGTTGAGCTTGTCTCATAAAGAGCCTAGAATTCCAAGATGGGGAAATTCATTTTAAAATGACCCACATTTCAAAATTTGCTGCCATCACTCTTTTGATGTAGTTAATCCCCCTTTTTCCACTTTTCTGTATACCATTTCAGTAGAACTCTAAAATATATGTATTTGGACGAAAGTAACAGGGGGGCATATGCTCAAGTAAATGAGTTTCATATTGAGTTATCAGGCTTTATGGGACTTCTAAAACTGAAATATAAGCTTAGACATTCAATAAAGATTTCATCTTGTACATATGGTCAAATTTAGAGCCATTCTCAGCACAAAAAACCCTGTGCCAACCTGTGGAAAAGAAATTTATGAGGAGGCCCTTCAATGTCAGAAGTGAAGATTTATTCTAATTTGGAGTTTAGCCAGAAAGGAATGTTTTTACAAGCAAACACATTTATTTGACTGTTATATGTCAAAATGTCTGCAACAAATAAATCTTCAAACAGCAATAGTTTTGTATTTGCAGGATGTTGAGAGCACTGAACTCGTGACATATGTTTGTAGTTTGAAGGAGATACAACCTTCCAATTTAATATAAATTATATGTCAGAAATGTGCACAATAACACAGTCCTACCAAATTTAAGCACTCAATCATTTTAATGGGAGAATTAAGCATGTGCTTAACTTTGTCCTATTGAAATCAAAAGCATTTAAAGGAACTATCTTTGATAGGATAGTACATAGTATTTTTCATGCCTTTTCAAATAATTCAGCTTTGAAGTAGTATAGATTTTCATCCTCAATATCTAATGACTCAATTCTTGTCTGAACACCAGTTGCTTCCTGCACTCCTTATGGGCTTTTGAGAAGTAGCTGTCTTGTTAGTATTTGAAGCATGGCGATGGGCGTCATGTATCCTTGACCTGATCTTATGTTCTTAATTTATACAGAAAGCATCTTAGCTTAAAACTATTCTGCACATTTCTCATTGGTTACAATTGAGTGTTGGGGGACTCTCCAGAGCAGATTTGGGGAAATGGAGGGATACAGAAGGGAGGCAAGGATTGGGATATCCGCTCATACAAGAGCTGGATTCAACCCTTGGTATTCAAGCTGTTACTTTCATTGGTAGGCCTCGGACATAAAGCTGATGCAAAGAGTTGAGGGATTTGCATGAAAAATAGAGCCAGCATACAGTCAACCACACTCAGAGACTCATAGGGTACAGCCATAACAGTACCAAGGCTATTTCAGTGGTTTCAATGTTTCAGAAGTATTTAGGGTTACCAATTCTTTTTTAGTTAGCTACATTTTTCAGGTGAGAAAAAGATTTTGCAATTTTTGGTAAATGCAAGCCTCTATTGACAATAGAGGTGGGATGATACTGTTACATTTTACTTTCAAAAGTAAATCAGAAGTATTTTGAACAGTTCTTGTAAGAAACTTTTGCAATGCACAGTTTTCCCCCATTGATACTCAGTGAGAAAAACTCTTTTACGTCTGTTCAAAAAAACCTCTCTTGAGCAGAAGCTGGTAGACTGGAATCCTGGTTTCTCAATATTATTGCTTGCATGCCCCAAAGAATTACTATTTTAAAAATCCTTCCTTTTTTGTTCTTTGTAAAGTAATGTTAAATACCTGGCTTGGTTTTTATTTTCTTGGTCAATGGTGTGATCATTTTGTTTCCACTCAGAAGCAGATCTGTGTCAGTTTGAAGCAGAGAGGCTTTTCCCACTTTGGTACTTTGAACTGCCATCCTGCCATTTCACCAATCTTCTTGAGATTGTAAAACCAGCAATCCAGTAGGGGTGTGCACGGACCCCACGCTCCACTTCACTTCCAGATCCGCGATTTGTGGATCGGGCCACTACGCCCCGCCCCCGCTCCGCCTATGTCCACTCCGCTCCGCTCGGAGCTCCGGATCCAGATCGGAGCTCCGTTTCCCCCCCATAGGCTTGCATTAAGCAAAAAAAGTATACAACTTTTTTTCTGTGAAAGTTAGAAACCTCAAGTTTGGCACCATGACACCTCATGGAGGTATACACATGCACGCCAAGACTCAAGGCAATCCCATCATCCCCTGATTTTTGGGGAATTTATGAAAACCGGGCACCCCATTCACACCCCTTTCCATAGCTCCGTCAATTTGCTATCATGATAGCTTGCCACCATGATAGCTTGTCCAGGGATACATACGCACGCCAAGACTCAAGGCAGTCCCATCATCCCCTAATTTTGGGGGAATTTATGAAAACCGGGCACCCCATTCACACCCCTTTCCATAGCTCCGTCAATTTGCACGTTAAAAATCTCAAACTCACCACCATTAAAGCTTATCCAGGGGTGCACACGCACGCCAAGATTCAACGCAGTCCCTTCATCCCCTGATTTTTGGGGAATTTATGAAAATCGGGCACCCCATTCACACCCCTTTCCATAGCTCCGTCAATTTGCATGTTAAAAATCTCAAACTCACCACCATGATAGCTTGTCCAGGGATACATATGCACGCTGAGACTCAAGGCAGTCCCATCATCCCCTGATTTTTGGGGAATTTATGAAAACCGGGCACCCCATTCACACCCCTTTCCATAGCTCCGTCAATTTGCACGTTAAAAATCTCAAACTCACCACCATGAAAGCTTATCCAGGGGTGCAGACGCATGCCAAGCCTCAAGGCAGTCCCATCATCCCCTGATTTTTGGGGAATTTATGAAAACCGGGCACCCCATTCACACCCCTTTCCATAGCTCCGTCAATTTGCACTTTAGAAACCTCAAACTCGCCACCATGATAGCTTGTCCAGGGATACATACGCACGCCAAGACTCAAGGCAGTCCCAGCGGCAGAGCCCGGTAAAGGACCAAGGGAGAGGGGGACCTTACCTGCCTCCGTCCGTGGTCCGTCGCCGTCTTCAATTGAGCCCGCGGTTTCACCAGGAAGTCTGGGCCGCAAGCGGCCCAGACTTCCTGGTGGAACCGCGGGCTCAATTGAAGACGCCGACGGACCGCGGACAGGGGCAGGTAAGGGAGAGGAGGGCAGGGAGGGGGTTACCGAGCCCTGCCGCCATCGCCGCATGGGCGACAGCGACAGCGGTAGGGCCCGGTAAACCCCACTTACCTTTCCGGTGGAGCTCCGGATCGAGGCGAATGATCCGCCTTCACCTCGATCCTTTTCACCACGCTCCGCCGGCCCCCCAATCCTCTTCGCCTCCTCCTTAAGGGCAGGCGAAGCCCCCCACTCCGCTCCTGCTTCTCCGGTCCGATTAGAAGCGGAGCACATCCCTACAATCCAAGGTATGTAAAACCAGCATTTCTTTCTGGCAGTTCTCCATTTCAGAAAGATTGGTGAAACATTTTCCATTTTATGAACGTCAGAATGACCCACTCCCAATTTCGGCCTTAACATGGTGAAATGCTCTTTTCACTGATCGCCTATTAACACAGGGAAACACTCCTGTGTTTCCCTGTAATATTAAAAATGTACATTAAGTGCTTATCCTTTAATTATCTACTGGCACTGTTCAATTTCTACTAAAACCTTATATGCTTAGTACACACTTGTTTGAGGCTATAGGCATGGAATAAAAAGACAAGGAGATTTATACAAAAGTTAAAATACATATTATTTAAAACTTTTTATATATTAGGATGTTCAGTGTTACAAAAGGTTAGATGTCATTGGTATGCTTTACTTGTTACTTGTTTCTAAAGATATTTGTTCTTTATGAAAGCAGCTATTACCTAATTCTAGTTCACTTCCCTATTAAAAACCAATTACTAATTATCCTTATTCTACCTTCATCCTAGTTAGCTCACCCCAAATGACCCAGAGATCTGAACCTGAAGTTCTCTCTCTGGTCAGGAACTCATTGGAAAGATACAGAGTTGTAAACAAGTATTTCCACTGTCTCTCATATTAGATTAACAGTTCTTCAAGACCAACTATCTTTAACTGGCAAGGTTGCATCATATTCACCATAAGTTTTTCTTCTGCTCAGGGACCTCTTGACAAGAAAAGGAGTCACACAGTTGCCTCCTCCCAAAGTCTTACTGCTTTGTAAAGCCAACTGTCTTCTGATACTGTTCTGGCTAGAAGATCTTTTCAGAACTGCTTCCAAAGTTGTCATCTCCTAACAGATGTTCACCACTTCTGCCTTCAATGAATTCAGTTCCACTTCTTCAACTTGTTCCTGTACAATATTCTATTGTCTTCTCTTTCCTCAAGCTCTTTTCTTACTGCCCAGTCTGACTCCTTGTTTCATCTGGCCATGGGACAGTTCCTTTATACTGTCTAGAATCTTCTAACAAATAACCTTTTAGCACGCCATTAGCTGCCAGTCCATTGACCTATGTTTATGAACGAATGAGAGTAAACAGAATGTTTGTTAACTGACCTATAAAAACCTGACCTTTTTTATTCTCATGTTGAATATTAAGGACCTGGACCAACTACAAATCTGCTAAATCCCGTAACTGCTTCCTTGGCAATGCATTAGTAACAGCTTTACTGGAAATTAACAGGCTGCCAACAGTAGGCATCATTTACAAAGTAACTATTAGGCCTCAGTTAGAGGCAACCCTTTCACCTCTCACAGGTAACCACTTACAGTATAATCACAACAATGATATATATTACATTACACATTTATTTACAAAATTCTCACAATATTTTAAACGTTCCCCCTTCATGATTTATATGTTCTCCACAGGGGGGTAAACAAGTTTGTCTCTCTTTTTGACTCAGCACTACCTAAAATTATAAGTAAATAAAAGAAACAACGTGCTCTCCATTCCCATAATGTGCGAATCACCCTGTTTTCTGGATAGACATTGCATAATTGTTAGGCCTCAGGGCTACTTTCTCAAAATTTGGGAAGACTTTGGGACTTACCTGAAGTCAGAGAAGATATATATTAAATAAATATGACATTGCTTATTATATATGAACAAAAATGCTGGTGTTCATGGTTCACATACATTTATGCCATCCCAATTAGAATTCTATTGAGAAAATAAGTAAGCAAAATGAAACTTTTAATATTATAAATGAATAAAAACAGTTAATGTCTATTGTTTCTTTGTCACCAGTAGCTATGCAGCTATATAAGTTGGAGATCACCATGACCTTTTAAGCATGCTTTTTAAATTACTTTTGTTTGCCTTCAAGTGTTCATGTTGCAAGTCACACTCATATAACTACTGAACACTATTGAGAATAAAGTGAGCAGTTGCTTTTGAAACATTTATAGCCATGGGGCCCATTAGGATTGTGGCCAGTTTGTCATTTGCCTCCTGATGTTTTCAATCACCACTATGCTTGCGTACAGTCTCCACTTCATTCCCACCTCAAATGCTCTGTGATTTTCCAATTCTGAACATTATTTCCTGCTGTCCTGCATTCAACGGCATTCCAGTAGTGAGGCCCAGCATTCGGCAAAAGGCAGGATACAAATTAGGGATGTGCTCCGCTCCGATTAGAAGCGGAGAATCAGAAGCGAATTGGCCTGCTCCGCCTTGCCCAGAGGCGGAGTAGAAGCGGACCGGGGACCCGTAGAAGCACGGCGAAGAGAAGCGGCCATACGCAGAGCGCTTCTCTTTTTGCGGACCGATCCTATCGCCATTTTGAAAAATTTCACCCATAGGATTGCATTGTGGAAAAGAATAAGGGATAACTGTGTTGTTTTTTAAGCTATCTTTCTGAAACTTCTTGTGCTTAGAGAGTCATGGCTGGGGGTCATTTTGAGACTACTCTCAGCTCTGCGTGCTGCGGTTCGCTTGCTAGAATTTTTGGGAAAATCGGGTAAAACAGCGGGAAAATGTACCTTTTTCGAAGGGCTGAGGGGCAGAGCCAACTCCCGGTCATGATCACATGATCCCAAAGTTGGAGGAGGGGATAGGCAAAATGGGTAACTTGGGATTCTGGGAACTTCTCTTTCTTAGTCTGAACGGACTTTTCCCAGTGTTTTTTAAAACAGTAGCCCCACCAAATGCACAAACACAACCTGAAATCATATACTAAGCCAATAATAAGAGATAGAAAACACAGCACTGCTCCCCACCCTAACTTTGGGGAACAACTGAATAGATGTGGTGCAAGGGGATGAGCTCCCCTAGGGCATGTGGACGTGCCCTCACTCTCCTGACCTTGGAGGGCCATCAGAGCCCTCCAAAGGTAAATCACTGGAGAGAATGCCTATCATGAGTTGAAGTGAGCGTTTGCTTCTTAAAGACTGGTACCTAGACAGGACCAGTCAAATTGGCAGATGATTCCCCCTCCCCTTGGGCATGTCCACTCCCCTCTTACCGGTAAAAGACAGATATAGCCTTTTTAAAAAAATTATTCTTGTTGCTTATTCAGCAACACTGCTGCTTTTAATTCCACCCCTCCTTTGTTTATTTATTTATTTATTCCATTTTATATGCATTACTGGCTTTGAAACTATCCTTGGCTCACTTCCTTGTGCCCCCAGAAATGTCTGCTGCCTGCCTGCCTTCCCTCCCTCCTCCCCTGCCCACCTCGCAGGGATGGTTTTTGTGTGTCTTGCTTTGACTCGGGAGAGAAGTCCTTCCTGTGCTCAAGTTCCAAATCAATTTTTCAAGTGTGGAAGAAGATTCATATTTAGGTTTATCTCTACTCCCCAATTCATGGCATGTTGGGATTTCCTTTGAAATGGGCCCATTGAGCTGTCTGCAGCTTTAAATCCCTGAGATACTGGGGTGTCCGACTTTCATAAATTCCCCAAAAATCAGGGGATGATGGGATTGGCTTGAAACTTGGCATCCATGTAGACACATAGGTAAGCTGTCATGGGACTGAAGGTGAGGTTTCTGACATTCAAATTGACGTAGTTGTAAAATGGGACTTGATTTGGGGTGAGTTAAAAGGTTTAAGCCCCGCCAAAAATCAGGGGATGATGGGATTGCCTTGAGTCTTGGCATGCATGTGTATCCCTGGATAAGCTATCATGGTGCCGAGTTTGAGGTTTCTAACATGCAAATTGACGGAGTTATCGAAAGGGGTGTGAATGGGGTGCCCGATTTTCAAAAAATTCCCCAAAAATCAGGGGATGATGGGATTGGCTTGAAACTTGGTGTGCATGTGTATACCTCCATGAGGTGTCATGGTGCCACATGAGGTTTCTAACTTTAACAGAAAAAAAAGTTGTATACTTTTTTAGCTTTCAATGCAAGCCTATGGGGGGGGAAACGGAGCTCCGATCTGGATCTGGAGCTCCGCAGTGGAGCGGAGCGGAGCGGACATAGATGGAGCAGGGGTGGAGCGAAGCGGCCCGATCCACAAATCGCAGATCTGGAAGAGAAGCGGAGTGGGGGGTCCGTGCACAATACAAGTAATAATCCTAATACAAATAATAATAATAATAATAATAATAATAATAATAATAATAGTAATAATAATAACAACAACAACAACTGCATTTATCCTGTCACTTTATGAGAACTTTAAAAAATTTATTTGTTTTAGAGACATTTCTGTAAACCGCCCAGAGAGCCCTGGCTATGGGAGCGGTATATAAGTGTAATAAATAAATAAAATAAATAAATAAATTCCATCTGATCATTGCATCTCTCAGGATTTCAAGTTGAGTAAATTAAAAAATAAAGATAGCCATGTTGTAATACGTTTGTGAAGTAATACTTCATTGTAATACGTTTATGAAGCCAGGGATTGCACTATATGGATTTTGCAAGTTCAGAAAGTTGAGGAAAATATTAATTGTGACAAGAAATGGCAAAGCCAGCTTGTTAAATGAAATTCCTATGAACAACATATGGATCACTGTGTATTTCTAAAAGTGTGAATTCATCTAAAGTCTCACTTTTTCTTAAGTATAACAAAAATAATTATTTTCTTCAGTAAAAAAAATAATTCCATTCGTTTTGCATTTGTCCTGTTTTATATTCCTTTCCTATATTAGATTCCATCTGCGTCTTTGTATGCTTATTCTTTCTGGTAAGAAACACAGTTAAAATGCAGTGAAGTTTTTTAGTAACATGTATAGGTATGCAAGTTCAACACTTGGGAAGAAATCGTTTCAGTTCCTATTTATAAAACAATTTTATCTAAATCAACCTTTTACCTGTCAGTTTTTCTTCTTCTTTTTTTACTAACCCAAATTTACTTCTTCTTTTTAAGTACACCTGCCCTTTTCTTTATTTGTGCTACTTGGCTGTTGATTAATTATTGATTTTTTTCCTCATAGAATTCTCTTGACTCACAACACTAATGAAGTTTCTAAAGTGTCCAAAATCTATTATTTTATTTTTAAAATATGTATATTGCTTTGTTCAGCATCCTTCTTTTGTTATGTCTTCATTAAAATAATATCAGATAAGAAGAATCAATAATTAGAAGAATACCTCTAGCCTAGTAAAAGTTGAATAGAACTTTAAAATTCTAAAAAAAAAAAAAATCATTGCAGAAGATGAAGAACTAGCAATACTGTTAAATTCTTAATTTTTATTATTATAAGGAATAACAGAGTAAACCTAATCCCCTTGGAGAGCCATCCGAGGGGAATTAGGATGCAGGAGGTACTTCCTAAGAGGAGCTTGTAGGAGTTTAATTTTTAGTGGTGATTTTATTTTACAACCAAAGACACTTTACCCAGGCCCTGCTTTAGACAAGTCTCAACAAGCCTCTCACCACAGCAGAATCCCTAGTTCTTGATATTCTGCCCACCTTCTTGAACAGCACACTCACTTTACGAGTCAAACACACAAAGTTTATTTAAAAGGCATTAAGACAAAAGTAAAGAATAAATACCATGCTACTTTGTGACAAAGGCTGCGTTCAAACACCACGATAGTCAGTGGTGGGGTAATAATCAATTCAACAGTTGTTTATCTAGGGGATATTCCCCACACATGATAATAACGATAATGATCAACCATGCTGTGGATTAGGATTAGCGTTAAGTTGTCTATTAGTCCATGCTGAGTTGACTTCCTCTCTCGCCCTCAGTCCTCCCACTAGTATCCCACCCATCATTGCTGCCAAAAATCTATCCTGCCAGACAGGTGTACACAAGGGGTATGCACACCTGAATGTCTCAAGCAATATGAGCCAAATTGAGAGGGCCTCTGAGTAGGGATCCAGAGTGGGATCCAGACGCAGTGAGAATGGTCCTCCAGTTGCACTCCAGCTGGTTTGCCGCCACACCAATGAACCACTGCCTCTGGCAGAGCACCGTTGTTCCCGGCAACAGGAGCAAAAAGGCATCACTATGCTGGAAGCCTTTCTGCCAGGAGCTGCACACCCTCAGGCACTAGGTCTCTGCTGGAGTGGCTCTGCTGACCGACCTTGTGCCAACAGAGGTGCACATATATGATAATGTCACCCAAGCAGTAGAAACAGCCCTCCAGCTGCTCCACTGCCACCGCCCACAACAGCACACCATTGCTCCTGGCCGTAAGAGCAAAAAGGAATCACTCTGCTGGGAGCCTCTCTGCCAGGAGCCACGCTTCAAAGAGGCCAGGAGGAGGGGCCCTGAAGGCTAATATCACCTCATTCCCCCGTCCTCTCCTACAACGGCCCTCCTGCAATCAGGCAAGCCAAACGTGATGTTGGGCATCGGTGTCTACAGTGTTTAATCAATCAATCAATCAATCAATCAATCAATCAGTAAATGTAATGTAATGTAATGTAATGTCCTTCATGATTGAATATTCAATACATGTTTCCCTTTTTTTAAAAAAAAAAATCCCTGTGTGCACACCCGAATGAAATGTGCTCTGCACGCCTATGGGACTAGAGCCGCAGCAGTCTCTTTGACCTATCTTGCCTTGTGACTCTGTGGCTGACAAAATAACCATCAGTGCCCAAAGAAATAACCAACAGTGCCCTCCACACAACACAATAACCAATTGTGGTTCAAATAGCCAACTCTGCACAGCGTTGATCATTTGTATTGGTTATTTTTTTCCAAATTACCAACCTTTGGTTAAAAAACTCCCACCATACAACACGATAACCTGTGGTGGGTTAAATAACCAACCATCAACTATTTAAACAACCATTGGTAGTCTGAACCCAGGGCTTTGCTAGACCTGCCGGGATAAGCCGGCGGGGCGGCAGCGTGCTGACATTAGTGCACGCCGCCTCAGCTTCCAGACGCTGGACGCGCAGGGATGTTGGGATCCCTGCAGCGTCCGCCATTTTTTTTTTAGTTTAAAGGGGCCACGTGGAGCCCGAAGACTTCGGACCAGGTAAGTCCGTTTTTTTAAACGGGGGAAGGATGCCGCCCCATGCCAGGCCTTGCCCTGGCAGCACCGCTCGCCTGCTTGCTCGGGCGGCGGCGCGCGGCGCTCTCTCTCTCACCAGCCCTCCCCCCTTGCCATCCCCCCTTGCCATCCTTCCCCCTGCCCCTCTCTTTCCCCCCCCCGGGCTGATGGGCACAGCGCTCATATGAGCGCTGTGCCAGGTCTGTGGCTTTTCGTCGCTACTCGCGAGTAAGCAAGTAGCCGCAAAAAGCCACGGACCTTCCTAGACGTTTCGCAGCTCTGGCCTGAGGCCGGGGCTGCGAAAAAGGTGCACCATAAGCGACTTCGCTTATGGCGCATCAGAGGAGGCCTCAGTGCGGCCTGGGCCCGGATTCCCCTGTGCGTCATCTGGACACACAGCAGGGAAACCGGGTCTCAAAGCGCGCTAAGGCCTCGTCTAGCAAGGCCCCCAGTCACTAAGTAGAACAGGAAGAGAAAACAGCAAATACCATAAGATGGCAATGCGATGGATGGTCATGAATAGAAGCATCTAGAAAGGTACAAGAACTAGATGTCTGCTGATTTGGCCATTAGAAAATAGGTACAAAGATACAAAAAGGTGGTGCTGTGGCCTAGAAGTCTAAAACAACATTCCAGTGATATTTATTAAAACTCTGGAATAAACAACTGTTGTAGGTTGGAGGCATAAATAGATTAGACTGGGCTGGAACATAGGTACAGAAGCTAATCAGATTTAAGGTCATCCCATTACCAGGTTTGATACATTGATACATTGAATTTAGGCGAATTTAAATTATTTAAAGGAATGCATGTATATTAGGGTGGGCATTCTTGTCAGAGGGTTATTTATTCATTTATTACATTTCTATACCACCCAATAGTCAAAGATCTCTTGGGACTTACCTCTGCGAACAGGAAGCTGTAATGGATAATGGATGAACTGTTCCTTTTAAACTTGTGTATGTCTTGTTTTCTCTTTTTGTTCTAAACTTTATCTTAAGATGCCATGGTATCTATTCTTTACTTTTGCTTCAACCAAGATGGGATGTAAATGCCCTCTCTCTGCAGACATAAATAATGTTAATACACACCTCTTCCAAACCAAGAACCAGAGTTTGCCCTGTGGGACAAGGGTTGTGGGGATTCATCCAAACCAGGGCCAGCATAAAGTGTCCTTGGCTACTAAATAGAACAGCTAAAACCTCTGCAGTCATAAATCTACTACCATTGGTGTTCCCACGAGTGGCAGACCCCAAAATGGGGAATTCTAGGGGTGGGGTTGAGAGTTTTGCTAGGAGTGGTCTGAATTGTCAGCAGCCTGGAGCAGCTAGGATAACTAATTCCTTCATTGGATTCAATGGGAAAGGTGGGGATTTTGAAAAATACGCTCCACTGGACTAAAAGGCTTAGTAAAGCTGATCTGGCAGGGCTTTGGAAGTGTCAGAAGATCCCAACCACTCATCCAAGGATTGAACTGTTCAACATTATTATTAACTAAGCAGAAAGTGTGTCCTTCAATGCTTTGATAAATCATTGATTACATATTTAGCTATATTCAGATATGATCCTCTTCTTTCTTGTTTGCCTTGGCTTACTGCCCTGATGAGTTGAAACGATCACCTAAATCCTTACCATATGGATGATACATACAATGAACCACTCACTTTACATTAAATTCCTTCCATTCCTGTGGTCTTTTTCTGCCATACATAGGGTTATTAGGCAGAATTCAACAAGTGCCCTTCCACCAACAGAAGGCTTCTGTTGGTGGAATGGATAGGAGGCAATTCTTCCTTCCCCCTGCATCCCTGCATGACCCCATCCCCAAATGGCCATTATGGGAATTATGGGAGTTGCAGTCCAACACATTTGGAAGGTACCAGGTTGGGGAAGGCTGGTTTAAGCCATGACTTCAGTAAAAATCATCCCCCACAGAGCAGTTAGCATTAGAGATTCTGATTTGGACCATTGTCATGATTCTAAGCCCTCCTGCCAAGATGCAAGACAATAAAAAGGTCTACTATGTAATCTACAAAGTTTTATTCAACAAATAAACATCTCTTCACACTTGATGGGAGTATGAATGCTAAGAGCTATTCTCTAAGCTTAATTAGCCTATCAAAGCTAGGCCTTTCAACTAACATAAAGAGTTTCTCCACAATCTAACTGGTACTTTACTTCAGGGATAGTCTTTTTTGGAGAAGCCTATGATGAGTGGCTGCTCTAAGGGACTGCCACCCACTTCCTCTCACCTCTGTCTGCTTGACTCTGTGGTGGACTTCTGGATCTGTAGGTTCTGAAGTCCCCTCCCCCTCCAACAGGGGCTGAGTTCTCAGGGGCGGGAGGATGGTCTCTGAGATTTCATCTGTCTGTCTGATAAGCTCCTGGGAAGATTCATCTTTGACTCCTGAAGAGTCTTGGAGTATGTTTTGGCTGGTATTCTTCTGGTTCTATTTCTTCTTCAGATATCTGAGTCTGATTCAGGCCCCGAAACCCCTTCCCCCACACTAGGGAAAACAGGCCTGATCCTAACACCCATTGGTACCAATGGGAGTTTTTTTTTCTGAATGCTAATTGCCCTGGTTTTGTGGGAGGAGGGATTACTGAGTTCACAGCTGGGGAAGGAAGGTTTAAACTTCCCTTCGCCATTGTACCAATGACTATTTACTGGGGGGGAACACCAAAAAACCCTCTCTTCAACAGTGTGATTGCTAATCATGATGTTAATGTCATATGCAGTTAAGGCCTGATTTCTTGTAAACAGGACAGCTGAGGGTTTTTTTAAAACCATATTTGAAATGTGATGTCGCTCTGTATTAAATTATGACCATTATAACATAGACTTTTTATTTTATAAGAGTTGCCTTTTTGACACATTTTACCGGAAAGTTTTGGATTGCATTCATTCTGATATAGATATGACAATCATCTGTTTGCTGCAGGCAATAGAGCCTGTTCATTTCTGTGCAATATCTGAGTCTTTTACTCAAACTAATGTCTCCTTCAGTTCAATACAGCAAAATAAAATTATGGTGCTTCCTATTTTAAGAGCCACATGTGAGTTTGTCAAGAGTGAAAATGTATGTGTGAGGTTCATTCAGGAATTTCTACATTAAAGTCTACTCTAAAACATTTAAATGTAGTTATTTATGGCAACTCTAACAGGATAGCTTATTTCATTTATTTATTCTTGAATTTTAAAAAATTTTGCCCTCTTTCACCTCTAGTTTCATATCGGACTGCTCTCACATCCTACTCTATTAGCTTCAAGGTCTTTTCTATATGGATACATTTCAAAAGACTAGCACTTAAAGGAATTGCTTATTGTTATTTATTCATTTCTATACATTTATATTGCCCCTTATCTCAAAGGCCTGGGCACTCTTAGGGCAGAACTACCTGTTAGCACATATAAGAAAAGGCCAGGCACTGCTTTTTTTGGAGGAAAATACACGAACAGAGGTATTTTTGAATTAAAAAATGGCAAAATCAAGCAATGGTGCAGACCGTGGACTTAGGGCTCAATACTATGCATGTTTAGAGAGAGAAAATTCAAATAACTCACAGCATTACTGAGCCACCGATGCTGGCTGGGGAACGCTGAGACTTGTAGGACTCTTTTCTCTCTAAACATGCACAGGATTGTGCTATAGATGGCAGTTGTGGAGAACAAAACTTCTCTCCTCCCTGCTATGCCATGCTTCATAACTGGCTCTACATTCCTGATACCTAGACAACAAAGCAAAATGAAAAACGGATTTAAAGAAAAAAGAAATGCTCTAAGCATGTGCAGTTTTTCATGTTAAACTCACTTAAATCATAGCACTATCATGCTATAGGAATAAAATGGATTTATCTTCTGCTGGCCTGAAGCAAAGCACATTTACTTGGGAAAAAGTGCAATTTTGTTGTAGAAAAAAATAATAAAATGAGCATCTGTAACCATGTGCATGCCCAACTCTAAGGTGATCCCTGGTCTAGCCAGCCAATAACAGTCTGGCTAGAAAAGAAAATGGAGTTCTTGACAGGGGCTTGGACTTCCACCCCAAGGTCAATCTACAGCTGCACCACTGGGGATGGGTGCTTGGTCCTTTCTTGCCCACTTCTTTTATGCTTCAAATTGCTTCCCCCGGCTGCTTATGGGGTTCAAAATAAGCCCTTGCAAGAGTAAACAGGCATCAGTAAGATGATGTTTTGGAGAGGGGTCACTGCAAGCAGGAAATGGTTAAGCATAAGCAGCACAAGAGGGAGAGGGAAGGGTCAAGGGCCCTCCGCAGACAAGAAGCCTTCATGCCCACCACCAGGCGGCTCCCCTAATGCTTGATCCCTGTGATTACTTGAAGGAAAGTAAGGCACTTTTCACAAATTATAACTGAATCACAAAATGGACATTGGAATACAGCTGCAGTTCAAAACAGGCTTACTTGAAAGTAAACGCCATCAAAAGCAATAAGGCCCAACCACATAGGACGTGAAATACTGTTATTCCTCTTTCAGAAATTCACTTTGCCCCTTCTGTGCCCCCCTCCCAATATTTCCTTTCCGGTGCCCCCATTCTTCACACCACTTCTTCACTCAAAACCACCTCCTTTCAAACTGGCATTTTATCTAAATCAAACTAGTTAAGCTAAATTGCTAGAGATGTAAGCTTATAGCATGTCGTTCACATGTATTCCGGTGTTCCACATGAGATTGCAACCCAGTCTGTTTCCTTACGCTTGCTTTTTACAGAGTGTTCTTATTCAAGCACAACCATTTTTCCGCCTAGTTTCCTGACTTGAATAACATGTATACTAATGTCATACTACAGAGTGTGTGATACCTTACAGCTTTCCAGGCTCCAGGCTCAGTTTTCCACAAACAACAGGAATAGTTGGCATTGAATGATTCTGATCTGAGAAAAGAGGGGCATATCTTGCTGCTTTTTTTGGCCAGCTCTCATGAATGGGTTTGCTTCTCCATCTGGCTTGCAGCTGCTGGAACCCAGGGTGCTGAAGATAGTAACCATGTGTTGGCTCCATCTTACTTTAGATAGAGTCAAGCAACAGGCAAATAGTTTGGGAGGTCAGTGCTTTTGAACACTTTTTATGTCACTAGTTTGCAGTGTAATGCTGAGCATGTTTCCACAAAAGAGGTTCCACCTAGAACAGTTAGGAATGGACATATCATTCCATTTCCATTCTGTCTCAGTTTCACATGTATTTAATCATAAGTCTATTCCATCCAATTTTCACTTCAGTTTGCAAAAAGAAATTCTAAAAAAACTGCATGAAAATTTTGTATGCAATTTCCCCTAACATACACATTTTTTGTATTCAACTTTATGTAATATACACATTTTTATACACAACTTATCCTAGTATGCACATTTTTGTACACAATATTTGAACTGGGAACTACATTCAGAGAAATGTAAAGTTCAAAGGATAACTGTGTTCCAATTCACATATTAGTCCAGGAAGTGCAATTTGCATTGATTCACTTCAAAATGTTGACCAAATGAAATTCTTCCCCATCATTAAATAGGATTTACACCCTAGTACATCATCAATATGTTTTTTTACACATACACAGCTCTTGTACGACGCTTACTTATTCACATGTAATAATCAAATGAAATTACCTTCCACATCATCTTCAGCTTTCTTTGGATACAACTTTATATCATCTACATAAGCATTTGTCATACTAATACTAAAACAGAGAAGAAATATGAGATGGTATTTAAACTTCAAGAGGATTTCCATATCAAAACTCTGTCCATTGTTAGCTATGTAATTATATTTGTCTTCTATATCAGACTTAAGTAAGTCCAGCCTCTAGTTTTCAAATTATGCCTTCAGAGTTTCATAGTTAATTATCACCTTTTAGTGGGTGGGTCGTTCCTGGATCCATGATTACTTGAGGGTTGGGAAGATAATGTTTTAATTGTATATGATTAAAATTGGCATTTTATCTAAATTAATAATTTTCTAGTGTGCCTGGATATATCATTTTCTTCTCTCTAATTAAACTCCATACTCTCTCCCCTTTTACATTTCACTCTGTCCTTTCTGTGTTTTTTAATTTTTGTTTTAGAAATTGGCTCTTTTTTGCCTGGGGGGAAATTCTAGACAGTGCGGCATGAATATCCAGGCTATTATTTTTTAAAAAAAAATGCATTGTTAGAGCATTACTATTTTTTCCCTTGAATACTGGCAATGAAAGGATGTATGAGCATGTCTATGTTCATGTTGGATATTTATTTCAGGCTTGCCTCATGGAGTTTTAAGGGTGCAAACCAATGCATATATAGATAGGGGGGAAAGTCCTGCAACTCCCAGCATTCCCCATCTAGCATGGTTGGCTGAGGAATGTTGAGAGTTGTAGGACTTTTCATCTGTCTAAACATGTGTAGAGTTGCACCCTAAGAAAGCTTTCTTCAATAGGATATCCCATTGGATTGACTGGCTTGCAGGGAACACCAAACCATAATTTGCTGTTACTTGAACAAGCTTAGTGCATTCATGGCCCATTATACCTGCTGCATGCCCTGCAGCATGCCCTGTTTCAATTCCACTTTTGTGGAAAAGATCACTGGCCATCAGATCTGAATCAAAAAATTGTTATAAGAAATCTGATTTAGAGGGATTGCACCAATCACAGTTTGCCAATGTGCGTGCAATAGTAAAGAATGATCCTACAGAAGTGGAATTTAATGGTTAAAACAGGCTTTTCGATGGGAGAAGATTTTGCAGGAGCACAATGGTTATTTATATAACAGTGAGGCATGGAACAGGTGTGTGTTAACATTATTTATGTGTGTGTGCATGTGGTGGTGGGAGGGTTACATCCCAGCTCTCCATTAGAAAAACATCCAAAGTGACTTACAGAAAAATAGAAAGCAATACAAATCAGATAAAACACATCATAAAAATCTAAACCAAAGAAATTAGAAAATCAGGTCAACTGAAAAGGCCATCCATCCAGTGAAGACCTTGGTAAATAAAAGAGGTTTTCATTTTGCACTGAACAATAGCCCTGATGCACCTACTGTAGATAGGATCACTGAATGGAACTCCTAAGAAGGAATGTCATAAAAAAGGACCTTTCTCAGTTAGCTGCCCACCTAACTTCCAACAGAAGTGGCATCTGGAGTGAGGCTTCAAATGCTAACCACCATATGCAGGTTGGCAAGAAGAACTTATTTAGGACTTAATATGGTGTGTGGGTTTTTTTTTAAAAAAAAAAAAACGCACCTGGAAACAAACTAGTAACCAAGTATGTTTTTCAATACCAATAAGGAAATGATCAGTCCAGTGGAGAGCAGCCAATGTATCCTAAACCAGCTGTAGTTTCTGAATGCTTTCCCAGGGTCTACCTATAAAATGGTAATCTAACTTGGATGTTATTACTGCACGGATCACTTGAAAGATTAGATTTGTCCAGGACTACATATGTAGAATCTAAGAGCAAAGGCAAATCTAAGAGTACCCCCAAACTGTGAACTTTATCCTTAAGGGTGAGTGTAGTCCCATTCCAGCATAGGTCAAATGCCATTTCTATGTCAACAGTACTATGTACTAACATCAATGATCTTGTCTGGATCGAGCTTCAGTTTATAAATCCTCATCCATTTCATTTCTGAGAATAGGTCTTAGTCAAGACATTCACTCCCACATTTGGATTAGATGAAAATAAAAATAAAATGAAGTATAATCAGCCAACTGATGACATCTCATTCCAGATCTTTGAATGGCCTCCTCAAGTTGCTGCACATGGATGTTTAACAGCATGACAGATGAAATGGAATCCTGTTGCACTCATAGCATGAACACCATGGAACAGAGCAGATGTTCTTGAGTCATATGTTTAAAAGGCTCCTACAAGGAATGATCCAATCATTGCATCCACATGGGAAATATTGTTTGATGTGTCATATCATTCCAACATCCATTTCCATGCACACACATCTTTTCTTTGGAGGGAGACAAACAACATGAATGGGAGTTTCAGAAGCACTGAGTGTGAGCATGTATATGCTCATGCTTTCCTATGTAGCTCCAACATACTTGGTCATGCAGTTCCACCAATGGGACCACTCTGCATGGTGGACTTGTAAACCTATCAGTCAAGGCAAAGACTCTGTAAGAAACATGGTGAAAGCAGTAGCCTCACATTGAATTGAAGGAGGCTGCTTCCCCACCCACAAGTCTGAAATGAATCAAGAATAGAAGAGAATTGTGCATTAAAATAATGAACTAAAAGCCAGACTTTCAAAACAGGCTTTTTTCAACTCCCCACAAGTTACAAGTTTCCTTTTTCCATTCAGCATCTGAAAAAGCATCCGAATGTTCTTTGGATTGTGGCATCTCAGAATTTTAAACTTCGATTGGATAAAAGAGATTGTGCTTTCTTGGGGAAACCACAGATATGTAATTCTTACAACCCTAATGACACCAGCATTTTATACAAAAGCAAAAATAATATGATATATGAGGTATTTGATAAGTTGTGTCTTCAGAAGGAAAGGATCAGAAAATAATTTACAGGTAATCATCAAGCAATCTATGTAAAAACATTCAACAAATGTGAACATTTAATGTTCCTGATTTGTTAAACATTAATTTCTAAGCTTCTTTCATAATGCACTTGAAAGAATGATCATAAGAAGTTTGTTTTGGTCCAAATGAAAAATATTTCTCCCCTAACAATATGGCAATTAAAATGGTGCTATTCAATCACCGGCCAGAAATTTCACTGCATGTGGCCACTTGATGCTTTCATTTAACTCAGTTTATATGATTATAAAAGTTCAAACTGTTCAACATTCTTAGCAGCTGAATAATGCAGTGTTTTATCATGGCAGTTAATTGTTTGCAAAATAATGCAAGTGTATGAGATCCCCTTGAGGTCTCCTACTAATTCCTCAGTTCTAAACATATGGTTTTTATGTTCCAGTCAAGCTTGCCTACAAGTAGTATGTTTAGGATTTGGATTAATGAAATATGATACTTGCATGTGACTTCCCGGCCAATCCTATGCATGTTTACTCAGAGGAATGTTCCATAGAAGTCAGTGCCACTTACTCCCATGTAAAGTGCATCTGATTGCGGTATTTGGCTGCGCTCAGACAACACAATAGTCAATGGTAGGGTAAAAATCAACTCAACAGTTTTTTATCTAGGGTGTACTCCCCATACAACATAATAATCAACCATGGTGTGGATTAGGATCGGCATTGAGTTGGCTAACTTATTCCCCACCTCTCTCTCCTCTCAGTCCTCCCATTAGTATCCTGTCAGCCATTGCTGCCTGGGGGGAAAAAAACAACACTTTTTTAATCCTCATGCAGGAGAATGGAATTTGGGAAAGTAAACAAAGGGTGAGGGCTGCATACATGGAGGCCTTAGCTAGACCTAAGGTTTATCCCGGGATCGTCCCGGGGTCATCCCTGTTCATGTAAATGACACCGAGGATAACCCGGGAGCAGGATAAACCTTAGGTCGAGCTAAGGCCTTAATCTCAGGTAAAAGAAATAAAAAAATAAAGAAAAGGCTCAACTGCATGCCATGTAATGTAATTAGTGTAACATGTACTTTGATCCACAGTTTGGAGGCTTAGGCCTTAGCTAGACCTAAGGTTTATCCCAGGATTGTCCTGGGGTCATCCCTGTTCATGTAAATGACACACAGAGGATCCCGGGAGCAGGTAGGGATGACCCCGGGACGATCCCGGGATAAACCTTAGGTCTAGCTAAGGCCTTAGCCTCAGCTTGGAGCCTTGCTCCCAAAGAAATATCTTTCTTTCTCTCTGCTGTGCTCTGTGGGTGGTGGAGGCAACCTTGTACATAGCTGAAGGAGTAATATGGTGGGCCCAAGTGGATGAAAAAAGGATGTTTTTAATACATAAAAGAACCCCAATATGTTTCAGACCCTTAGATCATTCCTCAGACTCCTATGCATATGCTATGAAGCAGATGATATCCCTTACACTCTAACAAATTTTCCTGAGGAAGGACCTAAGGGCTCAAAAGGCATCAGAGTTCTCTTATTGTGTGAAAAACATCTTTTTTTTCTCTACCCCTTTCTCTTTGGCTCCCCCCCCCCATTTCTTGTGGGGTTTTCCTTTTTCTTTTCTTTTCTGACTTTGGGCTCAAGAGGATGATCATGGCTGTGTTATGCAGGCCAGCCTATGGGAGGCAAATGCCAAAATGCCTTTATAAGCCAGGTACCCTACCTCCTCATGAACAGATCCAAGGCAGCTCAGCACCCTTCCACATGTCCACCAGGCTAAGCATTCCTAAACCACTGAAAGATCAATACCAGCAAATTGATCTGGGCTCGAAAGCAGACTGTAAACACATGCGATTTTTGTAACAAGGGAGTTAAAGATGCCCTGTAAGCAGCTCTGGTTATCAATATGCTTTGGACCAAAAGTGGTTTTGGACACTTTTCATATACAGTGCACTGCAATAGTCCAGGGTTGTTGGACCTCCTTCAGCCTGAGGATGAAATTCCACTTCAGAGAACCTCTCAGGGGGCACATTCAAGTGGTGGCTGGGCAAAAAGAGTGCAGACAAAAACGTCAGCATATTTTAGCTTTATGTTCTTACTGCTAATAAATAAACATTAGGAAACATATTTCAACCTTTTAGAATTGGGGGAGAGAGAGAGAGATGCACAAAAGCCGGAAGATCACCAGATGATCAGTGGTCAGAGGAAAGGGATTGAGGCTAGGGAAGGGCGGCATGGCCATTTGGGGAACCCTGGAGGTTGTGCATTCCTGCAATATCCCAAATGAGAAATTACCATGTCATGGTTTCATCTATTTTATTTTAAATGTATTTGTTATAAAACAATCAATTGTCTAAATAATATGATCAAAAATAAGTCCTTAATGTTATACAATAGCTTTAACAATTAATGGGTCTGCATACACGATATGTATCAAAGCCAGCAGTGTATTTGTCAAGCATATGTGTGAAAATAAATAAGAACTGCATTGGCAGGCAGCGTTTCTTGCAGATGCCACAAAGCAGAGGGGAAACGTTGACAAGCCTTTTTGCCTCTACCGCAGTTCAAAGATGTAGGCCGCACTGACGTCTAACTCAAATAGAAGCAAATGCTCATGAAAGACATGGCACAACATCAAAAGCCAGACAGAAGCATGTGCAACTAATTACCGTATATTCTCTACAGCTAGCAATTAAACCCAAAACAGATAAAAATGAGCTACGTTGCAAAACTGCACCCTGACAACAGTTACGTAAGACAAGAGGCGGCATATATCTGTCCTTGTGGTGGAAAAATAGCTTGTACATCCACATCTTAAGAGTTCATTTACAATCATTTGCATGTCACACACCCCAAAAGGCTGTTTTTAGCACATCATAACATTTAAAAGTTGAATAGCAAACTAAAAATGGCTCTGCTTCAAAAATGATGACTGAGTCTAAGACTTTAATATGGTAGCTGCCATTGCCAGTTGTTGCTTGCAGAGACCACCTTTCTCCTCTTCTCAGTCATTGTAAATCCTTTTCCAAGTCAGAAGAAATGGATGTAAACATCATCTTGTAAAAGAGAATTGGAGTGGGAAAGTGCACATAGAAAGGATCGTTTAATGAATTTATTTCTTAATAATACTTGTATATCACTTAATATAATAACATCTCTAATGGAGCAATCCTATGACCCCTAGACAGCATCTGAGGGGTCTTGGATTGTTTGAAATCTTTCTTCCGAGGTTGGAGACAGCGCTCTGACCTCAGAAGCGAGAGTTGAAGATCTCCCCCACAACACACACACAGTTGGCATGGAAAGATCTATGCTGCCTGGCTTTGAGGTCAGGAATTCAACATCAGAGAGGGGGGAAAGGGGTCATTTGGAGGAAGCGCAGGAGACTGGTAAGGCCAGGATATGAGTTATCTTTAGTCTCTGCCAACCTCCTTCCCTCCCCCTCTGAGGCACCATCGCTAGATGGGGGGAAAGCCCATCTAGCAAAAAATGTAAGGTGGGAGAACAGGGGGCGAAGATCACCTCCACCGCTCCTCCCAACCTGGCATCTTTGTACACCTCCGAGTTCAAGGGCTTGCTATCATTGAGGGTGCAGTCAACAGAAGTGGCACCCAAATCCATGATGATGTGTCGCCATGTGATGCCTTTGAATGACAAAGAAGGATGGATACACAGCTGTTTATTCTATCTTGTCTTAAGTTATGGTTATGAAACTGCATGCTCTTGTACATACAACAATATTTTTAAAATCACTGTTAAAAGACGCTACTAATAAATTATGACAAGAGCTACAACAAAGATAAATAAATAAAAGAAACAATAAAACACAGCAGCAGCATGTTAATCAGTTTTAAGACAGGGAAAGCTTGCATAAACAAGTACGTATTCAGGAGGCATTTAAAGAACACCATACTTTTTGTCTCCCAACCACTTGGGGGATGGTGATGCAGAGGTGGACGCCACTACTGAAAAAGCCCACTTTTGACATGGTATGTGATGATATTCCACTGGTCACAGAATGGCTATCACAATCTCTGCTGAAGATCTTAAAGGTTGTCTGATCATACATATAGGGTTATATTAGCTAGTTCGATTCTTCCAATCTGCCTGGCAAATACTTATTTTATTTATTTATTTATTTATTTATTTATTACATTTTTATACCGCCCAATAGCCGAAGCTCTCTGGGTGGTTCACAAAAATTAAAATCATCATAAAACAACCAACAAGTTAAAAATACAAATACAAAATACAATATAAAAAGCACAACCAGGATAAAACCACGCAGCAAAATTGATATAAGGTTAAAATACAGAGTTAAAACAGTATAATTTAAATTTAAGTTAAAATTAAGTGTTAAAATACTGAGTGAATAAAAAGGTCTTCAGCTGGCGACGAAAGGAGTACAGTGTAGGCGCCAGGCGGACCTCTCTGGGGAGCTCATTCCACAACCGGGGTGCCACAGCGGAGAAAGCCCTCCTCCTAGTAGCCACCTGCCTCACTTCCTTTGGCAGGGGCTCACGGAGAAGGGCCCCTGTAGATGATCTTAAGGTCCGGGTAGGTACATATGGGAGGAGGCGTTCCTTCAAATAACCTGGCCCCAAACCGTTTAGGGCTTTAAATGTCAATACCAGCACTTTGAATCGGGCCGGACCTGGACTGGCAGCCAATGAAGTTGTAAAAGGACTGGCGTAATGTGATCTCGCCAGCCAGTCCCTGTTAGTAAACGGGCTGCCCTGTTTTGTACCAGCTGAAGCTTCCGGACCGTTTTCAAAGGCAGCCCCACGTATAACGCATTGCAGTAATCCAAACGAGAGGTTATCAGAGCATGGATAACTGTAGCTAGGCTATCACTGTCCAGATAAGGGCGCAGTTGGTATATCAGCCTAAGCTGATAAAAAGTGCTCTTTGCCACTGAGTTCACCTGTGCCTCAAGTGACAGTTCTGGATCGAAGAGCACCCCCAAACTACGGACCCGATCCTTTAGGGAGAGTGCAACCCCGTCCAGGACAGGGCAAACATCACCTCGCCGGACAAATGAACCACCCGCTAACAGTACCTCCGTCTTGTCTGGATTGAGTCTCAGTTTGTTAGCCCTCATCCAGTCCATTACCGTGCCCAGGCACTGGTTCAGAACAGTCACTGCCTCACCTGGGTTTGATGAAAAGGAAAGGTAGAGCTGGGTGTCATCCGCATATTGATGACACCTCAGTCCACATCTCCGGATAACCTCCCCCAGCGGCTTCATGTATATGTTAAACAGCATAGGGGATAAAATAGAGCCCTGCGGAACCCCATGGCTTAGGAGCCACGGCCCAGAGCAATAATCCCCCAGCACCACCTTCTGGAATCGGCCATCCAAGTAGGAGCGGAACCACTGCAACGCAGTACCTCCAACTCCCAGTTCAGACAACCTATCCAGAAGGATACCATGGTCGATGGTATCGAAGGCCGCTGAGAGGTCCAGGAGAACCAACAGGGTCGCACTCCCCCTGTCTCTCTCCCGACAGAGGTCATCCCACAGGGCGACCAAGGCAGTTTCCGTTCCAAAACCAGGCCTGAAACCCGATTGAAATGGATCTAGATAATCCGTTTCATTCAAGAGTGCCTGGAGTTGTCCTGCAACCACCCGCTCAAGCACCTTGCCCAGGAAAGGGATATTAGCCACCGGCCTGTAGTTGTTAACATCCTCTGGGTCCAGATTAGGCTTCTTCAGGAGTGGTCTAATTACCGCCTCTTTTAAAGAGGCCGGCACCACTCCCTCTCTCAAGGAGGCATTTACAATTGAAGTATTGAAATACTTCAATACTTATAGCAAAATATCTCATATGAGAAAATCTAGTAATATACATGACAGTCAGATTTTCATAGTATGAGCTCAGTAGAAATGTCATTGATGGTGAGTGGTTGTTAAGGGCAGTAAATGAAGATTAGGGCTATGATGTGATCAATGGGCATGGGCTAGCATTGCAATACAAAACACATGGAGAGAACTATTGCCTTAACGTCCATTGCATCAGACAATACACAAGGTATTTAATTTTGTATTTCAACATTTCTGGTATCCCAAAGAGAGTATTTACCTAGTTATGATTTGCTGAAATATACCTTTCTTTTCCTTTTCTCCTTTCAGTTGTTTTTGTTTTCGATTAAAAAAGAAGATACAGCTTTTAATATGAAATAAAAATGTACTGAGAGCCAGTGTGGTGTAGTGGTTATGATTAGTATGTTGGACTGGAGCTGGGGAGACCTGGCTTCAAGTACCTACTCAGCCATGAAGCACACTGGGTGACTTTGGGGCCGTCACTGACTCTCAGCCTTACTTTTGTAAACCGCCTAGAGAGCTTCGGCTATGGGGTGGTATATGAATGTAATAAATAAATGAATAAATAAATAAACCTAACTAGCAGGGCTGTTGGATGATAAAATGGTGAGGAGGAAGATTGTGTATGCCACCTTGGGCTCCTTGGAGGAAAATGTGGCATATAAATGTAACAAATAACTACATAAATGTTAATGGTAAACCCCTGACATTTCATGACAAGATTGACATGGCAAGAATATTAATATCCTTTCATTCAAGATATATATTGATCCCCCAAATCTAGGCTTCTGCAAATGCATGGGTTCCCATTGTTTGCTATAGAAGCTAGTTTGCACAGGGAGTGTGAAGATGTTCTCTTTCCCATAGCTAACTATAGGAATCATGCATTTATGGTATTCCACATTATGGCCAAAGAAGATGTATTTTAGAATACATTAGATCATGGGTTACTTGGAAACCTTGATATAAATGTAATTGGGGTTAGATACGCTGAATGGGTCCAGAATGGTTCCTTTTCCTTTTATGAAGCTTCATTGATTATTTTCACTTAATATGACTTAGCACACAAAGACCCCATAAAAGGTTTAAACAACTTGAAATGGCTGTACTGTAAACTCAGTATAATAGGGGTTTTCTTCCCAACTCATAAGGACAAAAGCTATAACCCCACTTATATTTACCCCCATTGCTCCTTCTAATCTAATGTATGCAGAAGAGAGAAAGGTATTTTCTGCTAAACAATTTCTGCTGCAGCTGCCTTTTGTTGTTTATAACCTGCCAGCATCTGGAAACAAATTGTTTAAATTGCCCAGCAGGTTTGAGACTACAGTAAAATGGGATTCGATAAAACAGAAAACACATTTCACAGGAGGCTAACAGGTAAGGGGACTTGTGCCAGGCTAAGGCAAATTCTTTGTTCATGTTGCAAAATGCCACTGTAAGAAAAGTGTAATAATAAAGTTATTTTAATAATAAAGTTAGATGGGTCGGAAAGCACTGTTTCTTTACCTCAGTACATCCTGAATCAATTTACGTTATAATTACTCCAGTCTTATTTGAGTTTTTTCTGTTCTAGTGTGTTACCCATTGTAGATTAATTTCCAGATTAGAGAAGGAACTGCTTTGAGTTCAGTAATTTATATCTAAAATGTAATACCAGGAGGATGTTTTTGGTGAGTTTTAAACTATACAACTTGTACAAACTATATATGTTATCTTTTTTTAAAAAAATCCACAGAGCTGGTAGGAACTCAAGACGGTCTACTTAGTGGCTCGAAGGCTTTGCAAGGGAGAGCCCCAATGACCTTCAGCCAGTAGGAAACATCATTTTTATTTAGACAGTTCCTTCAGCCCATAAACTGACTTCAAAATATATTATATATTGTAATTTTATCCAACGGTTGATTTTAATTGATTTTATTGATGTTTTACCTGCCTTGATTTTTATTTTTTTATTTTTTTATTCTATTTCTGTTTTATTGCAACTTAGGCCTTAGCTAGACCTAAGGTTTATCTCAGGATCGTCCCGGGGTCATCCCTGTTCATGTAAATGACACACAGGGGATCCCAGGAGCAGACAGGGACAACCCTGGGATGTTCCCATGATAAACCTTAGGTCTAGCTAAGGCCTTAGTGTATTTCATTGTACTTGAGTTATTGTCATTAGCCACCTTGAACACTATTTGGTAAAAAGGCAAAATTCAAATTTCATAAAACAACAATGAAAACTGAATAGCAACACCCCAATCCACCTGATAGATGCTCAGTCCCAAGGATGAACAAGTCCTCAGGACATGCAGATAGTTATGTGGATGGCAATTAGGCAAACAAAACCAAGTCTGTCGCCAGCCAGGGAGTAGTAAGGCAAAAGTCAAGACACTAGGCCCATACAAGTTTGATAGTCTGGCAGCAGCAATGGTCATTTGCTAGGTGACAATGCTAGAAGCTGCTAGCTGCAGTAGAATAGGGGGCGGGGGGAGATGAATTCCTGCCTTTACCTTTAGTAGAGGTAAGGACTATCATAGTGGGCAGAGCACATGCCACACATGCGGAAGGTCCCAGTTCATTACCTGGTTTCTCCAGTTAAATGGTTGAGGAAGTAGAAGATGATCCTTTTCTCATCAGAGTAGACAGTGCTGGGCTAGATGGACCAAGGGTCTGACCTGGATTAAGGCAGGTTCCTGTGTTCCGAGTGTTGCTGTCAGGACTACACAAGTGTAAGTTTGCTAAATGAATAGGTGCCCCAGAAGGCACAGGCTGCTGACATCAGCAAGGGCAACTTCCACTTCTGCAGTAGCTTTTCCCCCTGCCCTCCACTGCCACCACCTCCACTGAAAGGTAAGGATGGAAATTCACCACCATCATTTACCACCATGACCGCAGGTAGTTTCACCTAGGGCAGTCCAGAAGGGAAGCCTGAAGGCATTCTACAGTAACATTGCATGACTAAAGGAATCCAGAATAAGATAAATGAGCTTTCCATCAGACCAGAGCATAGTATTGGTCTGCTGATGGCATTTTCCTCCAGGGGGGCAGGAAGATATTGGTACATTATGTGAGCATTCCATCATGAATGACTTGCAGTTCCCTTATTCAGTCAGCAGTATCTATGGAACAGTATCTAGTTTGAACAGCAGTCCTGGTGCCAGCAAGGGCCATACATTCACAATGGGATGTTTGTTTAATTAATGTATGTATGTATTAGATTGAAGTACCACCCAACTGACACATGCCCTCAAAGTGGTTTACAGTCATTAAAAACTCAAACCAACAATAAGATAAAAACAAAAACAATAATCAATAAAATAGCTAATGAAAATTTCAAAATGTTTAAAACACAGAATATATTAAAGAGCCAGTAGTAAAACTGGTAATAAAGTTGACAAGTTTACATGCATGCCAAAAGAGGAAGGTCTTAACCTGGCATCTAAATCTATATAAAGAAGATGCCAAGTAGATCTCCCTGGGAAGGCCATTCCACAGATGGAGGCCACTACAGAGAAGGCTCTTCCACTGGTAGCCAGCCTCCATATCATTGTGTGTGGCAACATCCCAAGAAGAACCTCCGAAGAAGATCTTAATAGTTGGGCAGGAATGTATGGAAAAAGGCACTCCTTCAGGTTGTTCTGCTCCAATCTTCAGGTGTTGTGCACACTTTCGTTGACCCCTGGAGTGGAGTAGTGTGTGCAACGTAATTCACATTGTTAGCTAAACAGTCTTGATCAATATAGCCTGGTTTTAAAACATGCTAAAGATATCTAACATTTCCAAATATCATCAAAAGTAGTCTTAATCATGCTTCAGTTTTCTTATATACATAATGCTCCATTGCTCCATGCTATGGGATTGTATCTTAAGTCCCATTCAATAACTTAAGTTCCATTCATTTGAATGGGTATACTCTAAGCAGAACTAACATTGGATACAACCCTACATACCAAGGGCCTTCCTAGACGAGGGTTTAGCCCGGTGCGAGGCCCAGGCTCCCTGCTGTGCATGCAGATGACGCACAGGGGATCCCGGAGTTAGGCCAGGCTAAACCTTGGGATAACTGGATCCGTTTTTGGCCCGGTTTTTCCGCAGCCCCGGGCTGAGCGCTGTGCCCATCAGGCTGGGGGGGGGGGGAGATCGTGGACGGGGGGCATCGGGGGCATCGGACATGGCGAGAGGGCGAGCGAGCGGGGGTGGACATGGCGAGCAGGGGGGTGGACATGTCTAATGGGGGTGGACATGGCAAGCGGGGTGGACATGGCGAGCGGGGGGGTGGAGGACAGGCGAGCGGGGGTGGACATGGCGAGCGGGGGGTGGAGGACAGGTGAGTGGGGGGTGGACATGGCGAGTGGGGGGTGCATGGGCGAGTGAAGGGACGAGCGGATAAGCGAGCGGATGGACGGGTGAGCGAGCGGGCGAGTGAGTGGGCGAGTGAGTGGACGGTTGATTGAGCAAGGGGGCGAGCGAGGGGGTGAGTGAGCAGGTGAGTGGGGGGCAAGCGAGTGGACGGGCGAGCAGGGGGGCATCAGACATTGTGGGGGGGAAATCGGGGGCATGGGGGAGCGGGGAACCTTTTTTTTTAAAAAAAAAAAAAGACTTATCTTATTGTTGGTGTGCTCCTGCGCACATGGCCCCATTAAGTTTCTTCAAAAAATGGCCGATGCGACAGGGCTTTCCCTTACCCCATTGCATCTCACGTGTAGAAAGAGGCGACGGCCCACACTAGCTGCAGCGCAGCCTCGCTCCTTCTCACCGGATTAACAGGTAGGTCTAGCAAGGCCCCAAATGCATTAATTTAGCTTGAATCCAGTTCTGCACTTGTGCAAGTATAAGGCACTTTAGGAAATATCCAACAATATCATTTCACAAAGCCTAATGGAGTTCCAGCAAATCTTTCTGTTATACAAGCATTTATGCATAAGTTGTGCAACTGATTGTGCAAGCAGTTGCATAACCGCTTGTACAACCGTACTTGCACAAACAACTTTGGTTGGATTCTCCTCTGGCACATCTTTTGGAACCTAGTTCCCACTAATGCAACATCATTTGCACTGGTGGAATAATACAGCCGGATACTGCTCTCTGCTCGTACAAGAGAACCCATCCCATTGAAAAAATATCTTAGATTACTTCAGTTTCTGTTGCTTCAAAATAGTTGGATGCTTGCTTTACCAAAAAAAAAAAAAAAGATTTTGGAAGCTCAAGACAAGGGCACTCACCTAATAATGAATTAGTTAAAGAAAGTTAAATAAATTTAAGCCCCATTGATTTAAGAGTTACATATTAAAATTAATTGGCTTAGTCATTCTCCAGTTTGTCAGGATGAGGCCCAGTATTATTTCGTAATTAAAGTCAAAGCACTTTGTCTCAGGCTACAATAACATTGTGTAAAGTGGATGGGTTTGTTTTGTTCAAAGAACTGATGGGAATATCTGTATAGCATTTGCTGCCTTGAAAGATATATGTTTCCAGATGGTTCTGCAATGAGGTGATGTTTAGGTAGCTTGGGTCTGTTTCTTCACATAAACTAGTAATGCTGCCTTGATAGGATCGTATGAAGATAGTGAGTTAGTCCTGAGACCTTCTCAGTTTACATCTATAAAACAAACGTTTTCATAAAGCGAACAATAAAATCACCCCTTTCTCACAGGATTGTATAATTCCAAGATCATTATCCCATATGTGTATATTTTTTTTCTCCTTTCCAGTTTACGTTAATAGTGTTATTTTGCAACTTAATGTTTTTCATTTTCGGTCTAGCAGCAGGTGAAAGCATTCATAAATCTGCCATGAACAGTTGCCAATGAATATTCATATTCGATATGTCTGATTGCAGTGCTTTGACATTTTTATTTGATTCAAGCAGGAGAACAAACTTCTTATTTCATAATGTATTCCAATTGGTACATCAGCTGCCTATTGCTTGGCTATGTTAGAATAATTGGTGACACAACATATAACTAATTTGAAATAGAGTATGAACAATATAAGAAAAAAAGGTAAATGACAGAAGTGGGAAGGAAAGAAACTAAGATACAAAAAAGGCAAATAGGCAGGTTTGACTTACGTCTCACTTAGCAACAGTGCCGGCTCCTGGTTTTTGAGTGTCCTTAGGCAAGACACCCACAATGGGGACCCTTCTGCAGTGAATTTACCTTCTCTCTGCCATTGTCACCAGCCGTTCTTGCTCCTCATCCTCTTTCTTATCATTGCTACCCTTGAATGCATAATAGGCAGGGAACCAGTAAGCAAGTAGACAATGTCATGTACTGCTCCTCCTTCTCACCACCACTTCAATCAGAATGAGAGGCAGGTGAACAAACACAAACAAGCAGGAAAAGGCAGAGAAACTCCAGGTTTGGGCCCTCAGTTGGTGCCTGACAATATGGCAATGATTATGGAATGGGGGCAGCTGAAAGGTAGATCAGATCTATTGCCGGATATGTGGATAAATTGCAGTTAATCCACACCAGTTTTTTTTTCATAATGATTTAACAATAGAAATTAAAACAAAAAGATTTTTAAAAATCGCTACTATGACTCTTCTTGGGCTAATAGCTAATCTGTCACTGGTAAAATAAGGGAGTTAACTGGTAGCCTTTGGCCTGGAGTTTGTGCAACTCTGCTAGCCGCTTTGAGTTTTGTGTTAGAATCTATAGTAACTCAGTTATACGTTATGCTTGTATGCTAGATCATCCCAGTGTATGGGTCATGAGAAGCAATACATAACTGACTCCACTCCTAATCCTAAAGCTTGGATCTAGCCATGGGATTCTAGCAGAAAACAATGTAGATCCCATAAACTTGAAGTCTAACCACTTCTACTATAGTAAACTGATCTGAATGAATTTGTAATATGCTCTACATACACAAGGAGATCCTGTGAGATTAGTAGGATTCCATATTTCAACACTGGGCCCAACCACTTGCAATTCTCACCTACCAGAACAGCACATTGAAGAATCATAGAATAGCAGAGTTGGAAGGGGCCTACAAGGCCATCAAGTCCAACCCCCTTCTCAATGTAGGAATCTACTATGCAGGAATTCTACTATGGAATAAAAATGATGTTTTCCTTCTATTTCAATATGTGGCTTCAAGCATCAATAGACTGTATGATTCACTGGGCATAGAATGTAGATCATTTTCATACACATATAGCTGGTTCCTCTTTTATCTGTTAGTACATATTTTTGCACTGGCAAAGGATGGAGTTAGATGTCAAAGGAAATGTGAGGTTGCCATCAAAAACAGCACTCCCACGTCTCCTAAAAGAATGCAAGATGTTATATCATCATGTTACACATTTCTCCACTCCTTTAAGATGGGGAAAGGAGGAAATATAAGAAAATGGTTACGGTACTGCGTGCATATTGTTTTACTAGATGTAACCAAGAAAAGAGGAGGAGGGAAAATAAGCTGGTTTGGGTGAAAAAAGTACAGCAGCTGCCAAACCAGTTGCTAGCTAGGTGAACTTAGAGAATCAATGTCATCAGTCAAACTGAGTACTGATAAATGAAATAGGAATCAAATCCATTCAGTGCTCAGCATCAATAGGAGAGGAACTTGTTTTTTCTTGTCATGGGATTGGGCATTAGCAGAAAAGCTAATATATTCTTAATGCTAATAGTATTTCCCTCTTCCTTAAACTGGAAAATAAACTACAGTTTCTCAGTGTATCCTTTCTTTTAGGCTTCACAAGGCAAATTGTACTATAATAGCTCCTTTCTGTACCTAAAAATTGCCCAGAGGCTACATGTTTCAATCCATTTCATCAGATCAAAGAGGGGAAGTCTGGGGTTTTTTCAAAGTGCCTCTGGATTCCATAGTGAGAAATGTTCTTTTTGTTTTCTTCAGTTAAACCCAACAGGGCAGCTTTAGTTTGAACATTATCACTCACAATCCTGGAATAGTTTTGTAATAAATTAGCCACATGGAGGTCCACATTAAAAGGGCCAATGTGTTAAACATAGATCATTATACAGCAGACAAAGCAATGTCGAACATGTTTCTGTCACAATCTAGTTGCAAAGGAGATTTTGTTTTGGAGGATGTGGGTGCATCATTGTTTGAAGGTGCAGAAAATTACTACACTTTCTTTAATGTTGGTCCACATGGGGATTTTTATTGGTGATTCATGTACCAAGATCATCCTCAAACAATCCCTCATCAGGGAGAGGGCCTTTTCAGTGGCTGCACCCAGCTATAGAACTCCCTCCCAAGAGAGGGCCACCTCACTGCCCACCCACCCCATTCATGACCTTCCTTGGGATGATTATCTTTCCTTTTGAAGAAGGGGTTAGAGACTTTAGTAAATGGCTTCTTTCTTCCAATATGGGTATCAAAGCTCCAATCTTGAGCTGGAAATTTTCCCTCCTGTCCCAGATACCATCTAAGGGCCATAGGATTGCTCTCTTGGGAATAAGAACCATTGAAATCAATGGCGTTACTTTTGAGCAGACTTATATAGGATTGCAGTGTTTTTAGTATTGTACTGTTCTTAACTAACTTTGGGCGTTACTAGACGAGGCTCTAGCGCGCGTTACCTTCCGCAGTCACGTCAAGGCTTCCAGATGACGTTCACGAGGATCCGCCGTTATCCCGCGGTGAAGCCTCTTTCTCCCGACTTTAAAAAAGTGAGTTTTAGGACGCCTTTTCCTGCTGTCCCGCGGTAATTCGGAGTACGTGTGGGAGGATGTGAGGTCACTGCGGTCCGCACTGGGCAGGAAAAGGCGTGCTAAGGGGGAGTGGTCAGCGGCTTCGGTCAAGCCGCCTCCGCCATTTGCGCGCAGTCCGCCAGCTGGGGCAGCGCGGCGGAGCGGCTTTTTTTTTTTATTTCCCCAGTGACAGTTTGCGCAGGAACGGAGGACCGGAAAAGTGGCTGGTGACTCCTTGCGGTGGGCAGCTACCGTGGCCGCATAATGGCGGTGCTGTACGCTGCCTGTTAGTGTGGGTACCAGGCTGGCAGAGGGCAGAGCTGTTTGTGGGCTGCTGCCATGGCTACGGCCAGATGTGGGTTGGCTCCTTGGGATGGGGCAGAGGGCACAGAGGCGATCATCGCCGCCGACACCTCAGAGGCATGATGGGAGATGTAGGCACAGAGTGGCCATGCAGACGATTGACCTCGGGTCATATGACACCCGCCACGACCCCCATCAGGAAGTGAGCGCATCAATGTTGACCCTCAACAGCACCAGCAGCACTTCAGCTGGCACTGGCACTGCCGCCGCTGCCGCCGCCAGGGCCGGCGGCGGCATCGCTGACGGCTGCGCAAGTTTGCGGTCTTTCGGACGTGCGCAAACCGTGCAGCGAGCGAAAAAAAAAGCCGCGGCAATCAGGCCGGTGTGGCTGCGCAACCGTTCTCGCGGCGGCAGCAGCACAACCGGCGCAAACTTCCGCCACAAATCGAAGGCAGGTGTGGATGATGAGGCGTCACAGCTGAACGGGAAAAGCCGCTTTCACCGCTCCTCAACGACGGAACACCCGGTACGTCTAGCAACGCCCTTTGTTAGCATACTGAGGAAAGACAAAGTATAATATTCTAAATTAATAAAAAGGTTTCTTCCCAGTTCCACTTTTTCTTTTATTTTTTTCCTTCTTCTTAGTTTGGGAGTGGGGTGTGTGGATATCTTTTACTTTATCTCCAAATTACTTTTTAAACTTGAAGGGTTTCAATTAACAGGGTTACAGTTTCTGCAAAGGTAGCTAAGGAAAAAGACCTAAGGTTTATCCCGGGATTGTCCCGGGCTCATCCCTGTGCATGTAAATGACACACAGGATATCCCGGGAACAGGCGGGGACGATCCCAGGATAAACCTTAGGTCTAGCTAAAGCCTTGGTGTTCATCTTCTGCATGCCTTTAAATCCTAAGCAGTTAGAATACACTGCTATGGTGCAATCATCTGCATATTTAGACCAAGAAAAAGTTTGGCTAGCAGAGGACTGCTTGTAACTGTAGGACCTTTTCTGTCTAAGCATGCATAGGATTGCACCCTAAAGGGCTAGCCAAGTTGGCTACATCAATAATCATGCAAAATCCCAGCTCAGTTCCTCAGCATTATTCATAGCTCACTTTGACGGTGTTCACATGACACACTAACCCACAATGGGTCGTTGGCTGAAAAGAATACCACTGCAACTATATAACAACAATTTCTAAGCATTGTAATAAACTATATCAAATTACTTCTGTGTATGTCAAAACTTAACCATACTGTTTAAAAGAATAACTATAATGAACTCTTTACACACAATTCTTAATTTTGTATTATATTTTTTAGTTTCCCTTGATAAAGAGACATTTTGAAATGTGATGAGAACAATAGATTTACATGCATTGGGAACAATATATTGAGGCATATTTTTTGTTTGGTTTTTCTTTTTTTTCTTTTTTGTCCAAATAGCAAGAACTGTTTGGAACTCAAATGATTTAGTTGCATATATTCCTGGAGCCTTTCTTATTATTTATAATTCATGATTGTGTATTTCTGAAATATTAAATATTTCATTCCCTGAGTCTTTTTTAAAGTGACTGGGTCATATGGCAAGACAGATCATTTAATGTCTATTTCAGTTTAACATATTCATTTTGCTGAGAAATATATTAGCTGCTTTATATATTGCTGCTTTACCCTCAAAACATTCTGTTTTACAAAGAGCTTTGAAGAGAGAATGAACAGAACAGAGCATTAATTGCAAATTAACTAGATGGTGATAGCTGAATAATAAAGATTTTTCTTGAGATTTTTTTTCTTAAAATCTATCTTCAAAATATATTTATATTATCATATCAAGCAATGGCAAATATTTTAGTCTTAAGGGCATAACTGTAAATGAATCAAGTCATGACAGAATTTGCTACATACGTTTATTTCAGTTGCTATATTCACCTGCTCCTTGTGAGTGGATATTTGTTTCACTGCCAACATTCTTAAATGAAATTAATATACTTTTAACTAGGAACATCTTTTGTTTTACTCAGTGAATGACTGCTATTTTCTTATTACATCAACCATATAGACAAAAGACAGGAACAATTCCACAATTTCTGCTTCATAAAAAAGTGCCTTCTTTTCAAAGGACTTTCCCATTCAGGTATGCTGAGTAAGTTAAACAATGCACGAACAAAGCACCAAACCATTAATTATTTATTGAACACAATACAAAGCCTTTTATATTGTAGTGGTTCTCAAATTATATTACCTTATTCAAACCCACCCACCCCAAGGTTATCAATACTTTAAACTGCAATGCTAGTTACTTGCTTCAGCAAAGCAGCCAAGCCATATCCTTATTTGGCTACTAATGGAAGGTTTGTTTGGCTTAATACTATAATATCATTTTATGTTACATCTTCAGCAAGTTATTATTATTATTATTTATTTATATAGCACCATCAATGTACATGGTGCTGTACAGAGTAATGGAAAATTCATGGCAACCATTTTTGAAGAGAGAGTACTGGTGATGCATGATATCTAGGTGGTATTGTAGTTATCTAGACAATTTAGATGAAGACATTACAGGGTAATGAAACAATCATACAGTCAGATTAAAAATTCCAGAATATTAGGCCAACTCAAGGTCAAACTTCTTCCTCTAAGTAACTCTGGCCTTAGCTAGACCTACCTTATAACCCAGGACAGAAGAGGGAAGATCTCGCATTGTGTTTAACGCGAGATCCCTCCTCCGTTTACATGTGAGGCATGATGACCTCAGGAAGAGAGGCGTTGCGCCCACCATTTTTTAAAATGGGACAGAGCGCACAAACGCTTGTGCACTAAAGGTAAGTGGTTTTTTCAGTTTAATTTAGTTTCCCCACTCCCCCCACCCTAACCCCAATGGGTGCAGCTCCCAGCTCCACATGAGGAATCGCAGGGAGCTGGGTCAAATCGTGGCAACAGGCCACACGTTCCGCGGTCCCAGGCTCAGCCCGAGACCGTGGAAAAAGCGAGCCCAAAGGGGAGGGCTCTATCTTGGGGCAAGGGAGGGATGATCCCTCCCTGATCCTGGGATCCCCTGTGCATCATTTGGATGCACAGGGGCTTCTATCAGCTAATTATAAACTCAAAGCAGCCTTAATGTTACTCAGAAGACTCTTCTGCTAGGTTCTGTTGAGCCCTCTTCAGGTGTTCTGAAGGGGTTCCTCTACAGACAAGGAAGGGGAGTGGGATCGAGCAAGCTAGCTCTGCCCTTCCCTTCATTATCATCTCATCATCCTCTCTTCTTGTGAAAAGCAACTGTATACAAAGACTTCTGTATCCATGTAGGTTTTCTGTGTGATTTATTCCCTGATTTTCTAGGGTTGTAAATCAAACAGAGCAACCTCCGCTTGGTAGTGCTCAAGCCACAGTAAGCCTAGGAAGCTTGCATAATAGGGCGGCCTATTTCTCAATATGGATTTTTTCCCAGACACAGGGCCATTAAAAATGTATTTAAAACAACTTCCTTTTCCTCTGGAGAATATCTCTATATTAATTGTCTTTGTCCTTAGGTGTCTCTAATTATTATCCTGCAGGTGTGTTTAATCATAGTGTATTCTCACAGGGTTTAGGTCAAGGACGATTAACTGTGATGGTTAATTACCAGAACTTGTTGTTGTTGTTGTTTACTGTTTGATCTTTTGAATCTAGAATAGAGAATATAGTTTATTTAACAACGTTGTCACATACCAGCTCATACTGATATTGTTTTCTATAAATCTTGTTTGGAGGAACATTGGGATGCATATGAGAAATGCTATTTCAGGAATTCTCACAACAGTTTATTTATGCAATTCATTAATATTTCTTGCCATTCAAATTCCCAAAAATCTCATTTTGTGAAGCATGCATTGTCTATGCTACAGATATTTTGTTGACCTGGCGACAAATGAATTGTACAAAAAGCAATGGTTTCTGTATTCCTCTGGGTAGGACTTTCATAATGTACTCAGTAGTACAATTGTATCTAATTATGTTGGTACTAGATTGAATTTTTGAATTGATTAATTATAATTCGCATGCAGATTAACAGCTTTTAAAGGTCAACACCTTTATAATTGCATTGAGTACTTGTTTGTGTCTCTGTGTGCTGTGTAAACCTGATACTGAATTGATGTCTGAGAGGAATTCCATAATTACAGTTCTGGAGCATGAAAAATCAATTAGTACCAGAATTTGGTTATAAACAAGCACAATATGGTAGTGATGCTCTTATGCCCTCTTTCCTAAATGGTTTGAATTAGATCTCTATATTACAGTAGTGTCTGACAACCACAGCAGGACCGCAAGTCCCACTATGATATTATGTGGGCTGTGTCTTAAATTACACAATTTTTCACTTCCATCTCAGTGAAATATTCCCTGTTCTATTCAGTTCTGTATAGCATGACTTCCTGTTTTCCTTAAGATGGGTTAAAGCAACATACCCATTGAAAAGTTCTAGGTTTGGCTGCTGAAGACTTCTCTGAAATCAGAGGGAATTTCTTCCATGCAATGAGCCAACTTGCATGTCCCTCTCATATATTTGCATATATGGAGGATGGTGTATTTATGCCAGAGCCAGTTACAAGCAATTCTGACATGGATGTAAATGTTTTGTCTTATGAAAATATGCCTGTACATGAAAGGAAATAATTGATACATTGAAAAATCTTGTTGTTCAGATACATAATGTACCTGAACATACTGTATAAATCCTATTAAGTGTGTGTGTGTGTGTGTGTGTGTGTGTGTGTGTGTGTGTGTGTGTTTAATTTATATTACTGTTTGGAAATGTCAGTACCTTGTGATGGTAGAGATATACTGTTAAAAACACTTGCAAACAAAAATATGGGAACAGTTATTCATTCAGTTTATCAACTGTATGAAAGCTGACTTAGGTTATACATTTGGAAAAACTTCCCAACCATAAGAAGTAAGAGCAGTTAAGAAATGGAATAAAAATCAAGGACATGATCCACACATTCTTAACCCTGACCTTTCTTTGATATATGCACACATAGATCACAGTGTTCTGGCTATTGCTCAGAATAGGAGGCAGGTGTACTTCCCTGCTGTTCCCTGAGAGGATCCCAGTTCACTTCCATGGTAGTCCTGAGACAGCCATGAGACAGACCAAATTTACATTTCTGTCTAAGGGTAGTATCTAATGCCAGTCAGGGCCGGTGCCAGACTATTTTGTGCCCTAGGCAAGGTGAGCTACTTTCACACACACACACACACACACACACACACACCAAAAATGCCAACTTTGATTTTTAAGAACATATGTTTCCTGGAAAAAAATAAGAAGCACAAAACTTGAAACTGCTAAAAAAAAAAAAAAATGCAAGAAATACGTCATGCCAATTATAGCAAACAAATTGGAAAGGAACGTCTATGGGTCTAAAATGCATTATTTAATAGGAATATCACCTCCAAATCATCCCCCACAACTTACACACACACGCACGCGCACACACACTCAGCATCACTCACTCCAAACAAACACACACACTCACTCAAAGACCCCATGCACCCCATTCACCCACACATTCTCTCTCTCTCTCTCTCTCTCTCTTCCAGATGCGTTCCGGAAGTCCGAACGTGGAGCCACCCCACCCCCACCCCAGCATCCCTGGCTTCACTTCAGCTGGGTGGGCGTGGGGCACCATCTTGCCTGCCTAGGTCCAGGTGAATCCTCAGCCCGGCCCAGCTCACAGCCAATGCGCATGAGTGCTGTGCTGTGCCCGGCACCCCTCTTAGCTTGGCGCTCTAGGCGGCCGCCTGAGTGGCCTCTATGGTAGCACCGGCTCTGATGCCAGTCCTATATAGAGGAGAACCAATGAAATGAATAAGAGCTATATTAGTCATGCTAACAAATTCCATTCATTTCAATGAGTTTATGTAGGATTAGCATTGGATATTACCCTGCTTCTCCATTAATAAGTCCCCTCTACAATGTAGTTTTTCATACCTTTAAAATTAACATCTTAATAATTTCTTAGCTTTTGCTACACCCTAGTTTGGAGCTTCAGTTTGTAATCAGAAATAGTGTGTTTAAAAATGTATTCTTTCCTTCTTCTTCTTCTTCTTCTTCTTCTTCTTCTTCTTCTTCTTCATCATCATCATCATCATCATCATCATCATCATTATCATTTCATTTATTCCTTGTAGTTCAAACACCTTTCTCCACTCTTGGTTGTTGCTGTTTTTTGATTTAACAATAAACGAACTGTTACAGTTATTGTAACTGAATTGCCAAGCACATTGCCTGTTTTTCATGTGAAGGGCAGTTACTCTGACATTTAGTAGCATTTGCTATTTAGTTTGTAACTTAGATGTGCAATACTTAGGCTGAAATTTACACCATTGTTGTTTACTCTACTGTATTTTTTAATGTATTTTGCATCATCCAACACCACCTCACACACACACCCCAACACATACACATGTTACTGGCATATAGCCCCAATAGAACATACTCAAGGAAATTACACCATCAACATTAAAAAAAAAAAGTTTCCCCAACCCTGTGTGTATATATATATCACAATTTTAAAATGTAAAGAGACCAGAATTACTCCACATTTAGGTAGATGCCCAAAAGTGTTTATATTGGAAATCGGTGTCCATTAACTGATATATAATAGCTTTTTCTCAAAAATAAGGTTTCTTCAAAAATAATAAAAATAAATTTCTTTCCAGTTCCAAAAGACACTAGAAACTAAAAGCAAAGCAACTGACAAATGTGTCTACTTTGTACCATGGAATCTAATATATGATTTTAAAAACCTTGTGAAAATGAAATAGTTTCTCTAAATTTAGATATTTTTCTGCAATCTGAAATGCAAGGGAGATATTAGCAATGAAGCTAATCAGCTTTGTCTAATGATAACTGTAGTGATGTATGCCTTTAATTAACATTTCAATTGACTATGATGTTTACATATTAATTTAAACAATTTACATTACTATTTAATGGGGGAAATTATCTTAGCTCTGTGTTTGAGGTATTTCCAGAATTGATGTTCTAATAGAGCAGCCTTGGATGGCAAGCCTTATGCATTGTGACCTATGCATTGTACTGAAATCATTCAATGGCTGAGTGAAGAATTTTGACAGGGCCATGAAATAGAAAATGTCTCTTCGTAAACAAGGGATGTATCTTTGGTTGTCTTTATTCATTTACATTAAATCTCAACCTGCAGAAATTCAATTAATTTCAACATCTATAAAGGTATAGTTTAGGAATAAGTTTAAAGAAAAAAATTATAGAAATTTATATGCTGGCCAGCATATCACCTTTGTCCATTGTGTTGGACCATTTGCAATGAAACAAATTGGAATTTTCTATCAAGGTATACATATTAGGTATGTTAATTGCACTTATTTACAATACTGATGTTTTGACAATTATTTATACAGGCTATTGATGGATCAATGTTGTCTCCATGCCTTTCCTTCTTTCAGATGCTTCCACAAATAACCCATAATTGTATCTAGTTCAGGCATATCAGGTATGTCCAGATGGTAATGTGATTAATACAATCTGCCTTGTCTGAGGAGGTAAGCTATCCAATAGAAACCTATCAATTTATCCATCTGGATTTCCTAATATTCATGTCAGCTATTCTGTACAGGGAAATGCCTGAAAGCAGCTCCAACTTGGCAACCCTCCATTTTTATACAGGAATCTCCAAAAACGTATTCCCAAAGCAATGTCAGTAATACTTTCTGCGTATTATTGCCCCTGCTGTCATTTCTAGCACTATTAAAATGTTTGTTCATATTAATATTAGGCATGGACAACCCCCATCCCATATCCCTCACCAAACCTAACTACGGCCATATTGTGGGATGTTGTTAATCTTTCCTTGGCATTTCAATGGATGTTCTGCCTTTGGCAGACCCACTAAAATAACTTTCAGTTCCATTAGATAAACTTCACCTGCAGATCTGGAAGCTAAAATAGCCATTTTAGCTTCACACATAAACATGGTGACATACCAGTGCAAACAGGCACTTAGAATGGTGGTGGTGGTGGTGGCAGCAGCAAAAATTGCCAGCAAATATAGAGGCAGCAGGCGGCAAAACAGATTGCTGCAAATTAAATAACAGTAGGTGGACTCAAAATACAGATGTCCCTTCTCATGTGGTGACTCACTACTATGGGCATATAATCATCCTGCTGAGTGATAAGGAGAAATGTACTATACATTTGAACCTGATGAGAAATAAGGAAAAGTTCAGAAGTGGGGCCCACTTGGCAAGACATTACCGATGAGCGTATTACCACGTACTTATTTGCACACCATGAGAAGTAGCCTCCTAGTAAAGAGCCACCTGGACATCACACCATTGATATCTCACACACAGGTTAAAAGCACATTCACTGATCATCTGGAAAAGCTCCCAGATTCCTGGTGCCTGCTCTGTTTAACATGAGTGCTTCTATTACTGACAATTACTTCCCTGCTCTGGCCATGTTTTGCAGACACAGCAAGCAACCCTATTCCTGATGAATGATCTGGCTGAGTGTAAAGAGCAAGCTCCCAGTTTGCAGCTGTGTGGTGCTTCCACAGTGTCAGCATAGCTGCAGAATTGATGTGGAAGATGCCATAGATTGGAAGGGGAAGTGATGGAAAAGGCTGAGAAAAGCAAATCAACATTTTCCCTGGTCCCGGTTCAATCACATTTCTGTTCCATGCCCATTTCCTAACTCCCACTCTTGTATTGGAATTTGGCAGGCCTAGGAAAGTTCATCAGGGACCATCTAAAAGAATGAATTCAAAGCAAAAAAAAATTCCAGTGAGTTTCCAGATAATTCTTTCTTATGCCATGTCTGTCACATATTAATATAAATGTTTGAAAATGCATGTTATTGGTCTCAGTGTATAAATTATAGCTACATGCCAGTTTATTCTGATCACCTAGGAATGATGGTGATTTCAAAATGAGATCATATTCTCTAACGTTTATAAATCACCATCTGGACCTCTCCCTGTGACTTTAGAAAATGTGTTTGTCTCATGATGCTTTGGGTGAGGGGAGCGGAAGAGACTTGGCTCCAGCTTTAATTAGCACCAGAATATCCAGGGACATTGATTTATTAGCTAATTGTTGAATGTGGATGTCCATGCATGTGTCCTTTTAAAACACTTTGTTATTCCTGGTTGCAGGGACCTTTTTGATTCCATCTTTTAGAGCACAATCCTATACATGTCTACTTAGAAATAAGTCCCACTGAATTTAATGGGCCTTACTCCCATTATAGGATTGCAGCCCTAGTCTTCAGCTAAAAAATCCCTCTGGCTTATTTTTAAAGCCTTTATTTTTTTAGCACTTAAGAAGGAAAGCATTTATTATATTTATACCTGCAAATTCTGCTTATACTAATTGGTGTATTGGGGACATATTCTTGACCATCCTATCTATCAGCATTTATTCAGGGCCAGGCAAGAAGCTTGACCCTATGCATGTTTCCTCAGAAGTCTTTTATCCCCCTCAGCCGGCACGGCATGAGGAGGACAAACAGTAGTAGCAGTGGAGAGGAGGGAAATAAAGGCCTCACATGTTGCACATGTGGGCCACGTGAGGTGGGGGTGTGGCCATGGCTCCATTGGAATTCAGGGCCAAAAATCACCTTTTGAAAGCTGCCATTTGCATTTCAAGGGAATGAAAAAACCATGTGAAGTTAATTGCATTCACTGAATTAAATTCTCATCGAGTTTGACTCTCACTTCCAAGGATGTGTATATAGGATTGCAGCCTTAACCTAGAGTCAAATTATAATTTCAGAATGCTGGGCAAACAGATCTTTTCAAGACCTTATTCCTTTTATGCAAATGCTTCCTACAGATTCACAACCTGTGAATTCCGAAGCATTTAGATCACTTTGCTTTTCTGAGCAACACTGTCAAAACAACAAGTGGTCTGAGAGGAACTCCCAAGACAGCCTCAATTCATTGGAATAATTTGAACTAATAAAGAGAAATCTTCCTCATTTCTGCCTCTCAGCCTCACCAGAATGTTGGCAATTAACTCAAATAGGCAGCTCGAGTACACATAAGAAAAAGAAGAAAAAACACTTTACTAATGAACATGACAATCAAAGGCCTTAGCTAGACCGGGCAAAATCCCAGGGTGATACCTGGGATCGTCCCTGTGCATCCACATGATGCACATGGGATCCTGGGATCAGGGAGGGATGATCCCTCCCTTGCCCTGGGATCTCACCCTCTCTTTTGGCCCCATTTTTTCTGCAGTCCCGGGCTGAACCCGAGACCGCGGAATGTGTGGCCGGGTGCCTCAGGTTGACCCAGCTCCACGTGATTCCTCGCAAGGAGCTGGGAGCCATGCATGGGGTGCAGTGCTCCTCAGGAGCACTGTGCCCATCGAGGGTAGGGTGGGGGGAATGGGGAAACTAATTTAAATTAAAAACAACAACTTGCCTTTAGCGCACGAGAGTTTGTACGCTGCTTCCCTTTTAAGAAATAAAAAATGGCGGGTGTGACACCTCTCCTTCTGAGGTCATCGCACCTCGTATGTAAACAAAGGAGGGATCTCACATTAAACACAATGAGAGATCTTCCTTCCTCCATTGTGGGCTATCAGGTAGGTCTAGCTAAGGCCAAAAAATGGACAGGATAAATCCCAAACTAGAAAGACAGTTGGCCAGATCTACACCCAGTAGGATATAACACTTTGAGCATGACTACACCATATGGTGTAAAGGGAGGGAGGTCGGATGATCCCAGACTTACCAGCTTCCGAGATTGTCCCAGGGTGTCTACACATCGTGCGCGATGTTCCGGAAGGAAGAGCGCAGGAGTGCTCCACCAAAGAAGTGAGGTTTTTTAAAATAATAATAATCCCACTCACTCACTCCCACCCCCGATGGGCATGGAGTTCCTGAAGAGCTCCGTGCCCCGTGCCTACCTCCTTGCGTTTACTTGCGAGGAGCCAGGACAAACAAGGATGGCCACCCACACATCCTGCAGTCTCAAGATCATCCCGACACTGCAGGAAAAGTCAGGATGGAAGTATAGGGCCATATCCCAGGGAAATGGAAGGATCATCCCTCCCTGCCCCTGGGATCCCCTGTGCTTCATGTGGATGCACAGGGACGATCCCAGGATGATCCTCAGGATATTGCCCCACCTAGCCATGCCCTTTGAAAGCAGTTTGGAAATGGTATATGGAATTTAACTATCATATACAAACTGCCACAACAGAGGAGCAAATGAAATGTTCAGGTAATCCTGGAAAGGTCCAACTAGACTCTAACATATACAAAAATGTATTCAAACTTAGACGCACAGTACACATGTTGCTGCTGTAACTCCAACACAGAAAAGGGCCAACCTAGGCTTGGATTCTCCCGCCTGTCACACATCAGCTAAGAAGGAATGTTCATGGAAACATTCGTGAGGATTCCTGACGCCTCCATTCATGTAGAATGAGAAGTGCATGGAATCTTTAGAGTAGAGCAATGTATCATATAAGTCAATGGAATGTTTTAAGCAAACTCATTATCCTGAACACGTGCACACTCAAAACTTGAATTACCTAAGACTGACCTCATGCCAGCAACTTGGCAATTTTTTAGAACGAAGCTGTTTTACTTGCTGTGTTATTTCTCTTGTCTGGAATAGCATATGTAATGATAGCTCTTAAAGGGCAACAGAAATAATTAGATTCCCGCTGTTACATGTATTTATCAAGGCATTTTTGCCAGATGTTGGACATATGCTACAAGGAGTCCTGTTTTCCCTGAAAGGAAAAAGGTCCCTAGCTTATTTATCCTTACAGACATGTTAGAATAGCACTGGGATTCAAGCCAACTAAGCGTTGGGTTCGGTATTTATTTATTTTTAACGCTAGAATGCCAGAACTCTGAAAATGATGCACTCATTAAATTGTCGTTTGAAAAGATTTCCACGTAGGAACTAGTCCAGGAAGAAAGTAACAGGGGAAGGTCAAACAGAGCAGAAACCCCATGCTTGTGGTGGAGAGGTGAGGGAGATGGCCATAAGTCTCATCAGACAACACCTCCTCACTTTCTCCGCCACATTCTCAATGCTGCAGATATTGGGGTGGGGGGGTTGGAAAATTTCTAACCAAGGTTAGAAGGACACACCAGTCAGAGGCTTCTCCTTTTTCTTTCTTCTTAACATCCTTCTTTTTATTTAGACAGTTTAGAGATCATGGTTCCTCCTCCTGGAGGAGTTTAATTAACAAAAAATGCCCAACTGGTGCAGGTTCCAGACAAAAATGGTCCTGGGACTTAAAGGACTAAATGTTTATATCAGATGCCCGAGGGCTTTGCTGACATAGGCCTTAGCTAGACCTAAGGATTATCCCAGGTGAATGGAGGGGTCATCCCTGCCTGCTCCCGGGATCCCCTGTGTGTCATTTGGATGCACAGGGATGATCCCGGGACGATCCCAGGATATGGGCCTGGTCTAGCCATGGCCTAAGGCTGGGAAAGACATGTACTATACATATGCTCAGAAGCAATTTCCTCTGTTTCCACTAGGTCATACAGGCTAGAACTACACTGCTGCTTTATAGCTGTATTGAAGTGTGCTGATTACTGTTGGGGCACAATACATTTTTCCATATACTGCTTTCATAGTGTTATTTCCTGATTTTTATTCCACACCTGTAATGATTTGACACAGGTGTATATCTGGCCACATTCCTCATGCACAGTCCCCAATGCGTGCCCACTGTTCTTCCTTCTTTCACATTCCTCTTTCCCTCCATTCCCTTCTAAAAAGAAAGCCTCAGCTGTCCCACCCACCCATCCACCCACAAACCCAGGCCCAATGCAAGGAGGACACATCTTCCTCTTGCCTTTGGAAATCCACACCCCACCCTTTCTCTGGGGCTCATGTTGGATTCTGGATACAGTTGCAGATTGAGATACCTGTCTGGACTGGAGGGTGAGGAGATTACATCCACCCCACCACCAGAAAAGGAAGGAGAGAAGGAACTTTCTGACTCAGGGTACAGTTTATGAAACATAATATGAAATAATGTTAAACAGGAAAAGGTGCCTTTGAGTAGGTAACATAGGAAGCTCCTTTAAAATGAGTCAGACCGTGGGTCCATCCAGCCCGGTATTGTCAAAACTGACTGGCAGTGTCTCTCCAGGGTTTCAGGCAGGAGTTTTTCCTGCCCTACCTGGAGATGCCAAGGACTGAGCACAAACCGGAGGTTTTTGCCCAAGGTTTCATTGTTTGTATCGCAGGAAGAAACATTAACAATCTCAGATATGCAGATGTCACCACTTTGATGGCTGAAAGCGAGGAGGAGTTGAGGAGCCTTATGACAAAGGTGAAAGAAGAAAGTGCAAAAGCTGGGTTGCAGTTAAACCTCAAAAAAAACAAGATTATGGCAACCAGCTTGATTGATAACTGGCAAATAGAGGGAGAAAACGTGGAGGCAGTGACAGACTTTGTATTTCTGGGCGCAAAGATTACTGCAGACACTGACTGCAGCCAGGAAATCAGAAGACGTTTACTTCTTGGGAGGAGAGCAATGACAAATCTTGATAAAATAGTTAAGAGCAGAGACACCACACTGACAACAAAGGTCCGCATAGTTAAAGCAATGGTATTCCCCGTAGTAACTTATGACTGCGAGAGCTGGACCATAAGGAAAGCTGAGCAAAGGAAGATAGATGCTTTTGAACTGTGGTGTTGGAGGAAAATTCTGAGAGTGCCTTGGACTGCAAGAAGATCAAACCAGTCCATACTCCAGGAAATAAAGCCAGACTGCTCACTTGAGGGAATGGTAGTAAAGGCAAAACTGAAGTATTTTGGCCACATAATGAGAAGACAGGATACCCTGGAGAAGAGGCTGATGCTAGGGAAAGCGGAAGGCAAAAGGAAGAGGGGCCGACCAAGGGCAAGATGGATGGATGATATTCTGGAGGTGACAGACTTGACCTTGGGGGAGCTAGGGGTGGCGACAGCCGACAGAAAGCTCTGGCGTGGGCTGGTCCATGAAGTCACGAAGAGTCGGAAGCAACTGAACGAATAAACAACAATAAACTGGGCCATTAACTTTAATTGCCTGTATAAATCTAGGCTCTGGATTACTTAGTATAAGTAGGACACACAGTTTCTTATCTGAAATTAGTGCAATAGTATATTTTAAAAAATCCTAGGTCTCAACTATTACTTTTATTTGACCAAACTGGATAGACTATTCTGCTTCTTCCCTATTTCTTACAGTTCATGATCAGTTATCCATAGAACATTCATTTTTTGCTAAGTAACTGCTGTGCATTTTAGCAAAAGGTGACAGTGCTATCTATATTAACTACTATCTCTTATTTGCCTTGAGCAAAAGTTGATATATTAAAACTACTGTGACATGTTCGTGTGTGCTTTTAGGGGTGGGAGCTGCCACAGTTAAGACCTAGGTTGAAACCATCAAACTCATTTTAATTAGGACTACTGATTGGATTTCTGCCAAGATTACAAAGTACATATATTTTCTATTTCCAGTCACTAAAATTTATAATTGCCTTCACAGATTTCATCCCTTTATTATTGTATTGTTCATTTTTCTGTTTCTGGCTGTGTGTGTTTTTCTCTTTTGTAAGAACCTAGACAAATTTATATACATACTAAAATGCTAACCACATCCCATTATTTCAGGCCTGACATATGGCGTTCCATTTTTACTCTCAGGCAGAAAAGCAATTCCGCTTCAGCCTCACATTTTCACTCAGTGTATTTTACTCTTAATGAGTTTCAGAGAAGCTGTATCTTAAGGCACATTATTACCATCTTGTCTAAAGTAATACAAACTAATAAGAAATGCATATTTATCCAGTTCATTGTTCTTTGTTCTTGGGAAGTTTTCTAAAGGAATCCTTCCTGGTAAAAGGAATTTCCAAACTGTCATGGATGTTCAGTATAAATAGTGGAATTATTTTTGTGCAAAAGGTCCTTGGAAGTAAATGAAATCAGCAAGCTCCAGTCTTTGTTTAAAATCCTTATATACTTCCAAAACTGTAACTGGTTTCCTTATTGCGTTCGGTATTGAGCATATGAAATCAACTACATATACAGACAATTTTCTTTGAAATATTTTTCATGCAGAATTGAATTTGCTTCCACAACATAGTGATGGCCACCAACTTGGACTTCTTTTCAAGGGCATCCATCCATCAAGGTTAACGTTATTAATGGCTATGAGTTATGATGGCTTCATATTACCTCCAGTATTAGAGACAATATGTCTTTCAATACCAATACCAGTTGCTAGGCCAGGGAACATGAGTGGGAAGGTGCTACTGCACTCATGTTGTGCTTGTGGGCTTCCCCTAGGCATCTGGTTGGCCAATATAGGAACAGATTGCTAGACTAGATAGGCCTTTGGTCTGACTCAGCATGACTTTTCTATTCTTTTAGAAGGACTCAGAATTCAATGGGTTGTATCCAATGGCAGTTTTGCATTAGTGAAAAGCGTTTATGCTCATGCAAGGCAGGGCACCTCATTTTCAATGATTCATTCCAATACTGCAATCCTCTACGCCACATCACACACTGTTCTAAAAAGTTCCTAAACCCTCCCTCAGGAGCAGCTTTTCGAGGAAGGGACTGCAGTGGTAAGGAGAACTGGCAAAAATCAGGTGCCCAGCCATGCATGAGTTGAAGTGCTTTCTGCTAGTGTAAAAGTGAAGGCTGTCAGCAGTCCCCCTTTATATTCTTACAAATCCCAATAAACAAACAAAGAAAAACAATTATGAAGGTAGAAAGGCAGCATGCTGGGGGGCGGGTGAGGCGGGATATACAATGTATTCCAATGTCACATTTATGAATATCTGTCCATTGGACAGAAGTCATGAGATTGCACTTGGTGCAATGAGTACTTGGCTCAAGGAAGATATTTGTTCCTTTGAGGCCAATTTAGCTGATCTGGAGAGGCTGAGAGGTTTGTGGATGAGGCCTTTGGGGATGAAATAGCAGTGTCCCATTTTCATGGTGACAGTTCATCTGCTGTCATGGAGAATGAGGGACTTGTGGAAGGGAGGTATCACTCCAAGACAGAGGGAAATGAGCCTTTAGAAGGGACCCACTAGGCAGGTATCAGTTTGATATCTTCTCGCACTTGAGAGTACACCTTCACAGAGGCCCAGGCAATTTGATCACTAGAAATATAGGGCATTATGCAATGCTGCCCACATGCTAGCAGAACCTACTACTAACACATCAGGAAGCTAGTCAACCCTGAAGTAATTGGAAACGTGCATTAACACTTGTTTATAGAGTGGAGGAAATCGATGTAACTCACAGATGGGAACTCTGTAGATCTGTGTCATTCCAGAAATGAGTGTTTCCACTCATTTCTGAGGCTGCTTTAAGAAGCACTAGTTTACATTGTGCTAGAGGTTGTTTCCACAGGTGAAGGAGAACAAGAAGAGGCATAGTGGCAGTAATGGATACTGCCCACTGAGACAGAACTTTGCCATGGGCATCTAGACCACATGCTTGTTGCAAAGGTAGCAGATGTCATACTTTGTCTAAAAAGGCTGGTAAGATAGCACTGGGAAGGATATAAGGTTATGGTGCATATTGGCACCAATGGTGTGGGAAGTACAGTTGTATGGTCCTGGTGAAAGTAAAATCATTGAGGCATATGATGTAGGCATGGCCTGTAGTGGCTTCTTTTTGGTTGGAAGTCATTGCTTGTATAAATGTTGTTCTTGAAATATCTGTGATAGTATCAAATGTCCATACACTTTTAAATTACATTCCCATGATGTGGGGATTAATAAATGGACAGCAAAAGTATATACTTAGAGCCCTTACAGTTGCAAAGAGACTTATATTTTAAGCTAGGAAGGATAAACAACACCCACCATTCAGTGGTCTGCAGTTCATACTGGTCTTGTTACGTTTGAATCTATCTCCTACAGCCATCAGTTTCTTTTGTATGCTTATTTTGATATACGGACTGCTTATATTAACATAATATATTAATGTATATATTTGAAATGGAAGTGTTAAATCCATCTTTTTCTCTCTTTTTCTATTTATATTAAGGGTGATATAAATGATTATTATGCATGAATATGTTTTAGAATATTTTCTTTCTCTTTTTTCTTTTTCTCTCTCTTTTTTGTCCACCCCCTCCACTTTTTTGGGTGTGTGTGTTAAAAAATAAAGGGGGGAAATGCTGGTAAAAAGTGCTGGGAAGGAGATAGGATCTTGGTGCATATTGGCACCAGTGATGTGGGGAGATATAGTTGTCTGGTCCTGGTGGAAGTGAAATTTACGTTGCTAGGGAGGAAGTTGAAATCCAGGACTTCAAAGGCGGTTTTTTTAAGGGCCAAACCAGACTTTACATGTGTGTCTGGTGGTGTTTTTTCTTTTCTTTTTCATTTTTACTTTGGAGTAGGCACAGGGGCCCTCATGTAGATCAGGACCCTATCCTGGGTAGGAGGCTTTTTAAGGGTTTTCAGATTGGGAAGTGCAACTTTTATGCAGTCTGAAGCAGGCATAATTTGTTTTAAAATGTAGAACTAATCTGAACCATGAAATGGTTGAATACTTTTCTCCATTAAATCTCAGTTCAACTGAAACCAGCTTTTCATTTGTCTGTGGGTTTTCTGATTGTTTGTGTTCCTGTATTTTTGGCATACCTACTATGTCATTCACAATGCGTGAGCATTTTCATCTCTTTCATTGGAAAACAATGTAATTGATTTATTTTCCTGACCTCAACACACATTCCTACATTTGTCTTTTATGCTGGGGAATTGAACTAAGAGGTCAGCCTTGACATCCAATCCTCTGTCTAAAGGTCAGGTGCCTGCACTGCTTGAGTACAGCAATGCTAAATTCCGCACACCAGTTTCTAGTACTCTTTGTTCCTAATTTCTTATTCAGGCAAAAGTGTCTGTGATCAGACACTTTTGCCTGAAAAGTCTCACTGTGATCAGTCTCAGCTTCCATTTAATATCTGGGCAAATTTTGACGCCACAAAGACTACCTGTTGGTATTTGAAAATTTCTGTTGTAACTATCACCTCAGTCCACAACTTAGTATAATGCAAGCAACAGAGAATCTGCATACCATCAGTGCCTTTGAGCTTTAGTATAAATATATCCAACATTTTCTCTGAATACCATCCCTAATAGCTGACAAGGTTTCCACCAGTGGAATAGGGCTATAAAAGAGATTTGAGCAGGCCTACATCCCCTGTCTGTTAGCAAATTTTGCTATAGGGTACTAGATGTTGGCAGTACTGCAGGTTATTTCTCATTTTATTATGCATAAATTTGTTTCAAGCTGTAGAGGCCCAGTCAGGGCTATATTTACAAGCAGAGAACTGCCTGGGGTGAAAGGCTCGCGGAGAGACGAGTTATCTACTCAACAACTGAGACAAAGAGTACAACTGAGACTATAAATGGTTCATATACTGTAGCAGGGTTAAATACAGATTTAGAGGTCTAAGAATGGATCATGTTTTATGACAAGGATAAATCATGCCTGCCAATCATACATCAAAATTATGAAATTGGCTTCAAATGCAATTTAAGAAATGAAGTATTCAAAAGTTGAACAAATGCAGAGCGGAGCAAAAGATGCTCTTAGCCTGGGAAGCCATTTGGTTAGCAGTCAGATGTCAGCCTGATAGAACCAGAGGCAAGTAGCATGGTCCAGGAAAAGCAAAGCCAGAGGAAGGTCATATAATCCAAAAACAGGCAGAGAATTAAGACAGAAAGATGGGCATGTGCAGTAAAGGAGAAGGCATGTGGCCGTCTAGGTTCCTTTCCATTGGAATGGGTCATGTAGAACTGGTACACCAACTACAACACTATCTGGACAGAGTGGGCCTTGTTTCAGTTATTCACGCATTCGTGACATCCAGTCTTGACTACTATAATACACTCTACATGGGGCTACCTTTAAAGATAATTCAGAAACTTTAACGGGGGACAAATGCAGCCACCTGAGTACTGGTGGGGGCTAGTTGAACAGATCATGTAACAACCAATATTATGCTTCTTACACTGGTTGCCAGTGCATTTACAGTCCCAGTTTATAGTGCTGGTGTTAACCTTTAGAGCCTTAATTGGGTTGGGACATAGTTACCTCTACCCATATCAGCCTGCCCACATTTTGAGATCTGCTTCAGAAGTGTTACTTACATGCCCACCTGTAAGAACAAAAAGGAAACAACATTTTTGGTAGATGCATGAGAATTTTATTTCTGTTTTGAAAACCATGTGAACATGTCCTATTTGCAATCCCGACCATAAGCGTTGAGAAGGAGCACATTTTTGTTTTTTTGTTTTTTGGAGAAATCTTCACAAGCACACACACATCTACATTTTACAGTTTTGTCATCTGGAGATGAGGGTGAAAGTGAGCACTTTTGAAAAATACACACAAAAATGTACAATTTTCCTGTATGAAATCAGTCTTCCCATTTGAATGAGGTGAAGAACAGGTTGAAAATGAAAATAGGAGTGAGTTGAAACAAGCTTTGAAGTGATTTTCAGAGAATTTAGGCAAGCTCAAAAAATTGCTGGTTCTCCCCACTTAGGCCACAGCTAGACCTAAGGTTTATCCTGGGATCATCCAGGGTTCGCCCCTGCCTGAGCACTGGATCCCCTGTGTGTCATCTAGATGAACAGGTTTGACCCCGGGATGATCCAGGGATAAACCTTAGGTCTAGCTATGGCCTTAGTTTTCAGCAGTGGTTCAAGATTTGTGGAATGCTGTGCCAATAGGGGGATAATGGGCTCCATCATTGCAGGCCTTTAAATGAGCCTTACAGACTAGTTTGTTTTCTACTGGTTTCTCCTAAAAGGATTTTATTGGGTTGCTGGATATATGAAGTAGTTTGAGCAGTGTTTATTGATTGGATTTTAATGTTTTTACTGGACTTTTTATTTCATGTGAGTATTATTGTTGATTTAATCAATTATTAATTCTAATACTATAGTGTTATACTTTTTAATGTACTGTTTTCTTGTATATTCATTTGTTGGAAACTGCCTGTGAGTGGTGGGGGAGGAGGCTTTACCTTACAAGGCAGCTGACAGATACTTGAAATGAAAGAATGAATGGAAAACGCTTCCATGTGTAATTATTTTGGCAGACATGATACTTCGGTGGTACAAGAGGCAAGGTGATACCGAGTGCTTCCAAAATGAGCTAGCTTTTATTATTATGAAGTTTGGGGCATTCCTGTTATCTTTGGTTCTCAGTCCTCACCTTGTTTATTTGGTTTATCATTGATTTAGATGGGTTGTGTCAGCCCTTAGTAAAATTATTGGGATAATCAGGGGGAGGGATAGCAAAGCCCTCCTTGACACATTTGTTAAAATGGGTGAAAATGTGGAAAGGAAGGGGAAATTGTAAAGAATTTTAAAGGTGTAACATTTTATGGATGCTACCACAGTTGCTAGCCTAAATAGGCAACCTCCTTTTCTTCATCAGACCTTCATGGATATTTAAATGTGCACAGAAAGCGCTGCACATGGTTATGATACCTATATAGAACTTCAGGTTCTAAGGCAGCATGCCTGTGTACACCAGTTGCTGGGGAATATGACTGGGGAGGGTGCTGTTGCAACCATGCCCTGTCTGTGTACTTCCCAGGGGCATCTGGTTGACCACTGTTAAAAACAGAAAAATGAATAAATTGATTTTTGTCTGAGTCACCAAAGGTTAGTCAGGGCTGTCCTTATTTCTCATATTAATTCATTTCAGTGGGTCGGTCTGTATATGTAAAGAGGAAGACGGGTTTTCATTTATTTTGCACTTTAAGAACATTTTATGGAAACCTAATAAAAACCTTGAATTAAAAAAAGCAGAATTATCCTTTGCTGTACCTTAAATTAGGCATTCCTGCCTACCATCTTCTGGACTGTCACCCAAGAGAACTTTTGACACAGTATAGTTCATTGAACTCTAATGCTAAAGTATTCTTCAGGGTTATCTGGCTTTATTTTGTGTGTGCTTTGCGTTGTTGTTGTTGTTGTTGTTGTTGTTGTTGTTGTTGCTACGGTTCTTCCCCTGCACCCCCCACCCCCGCAAAATGTATTGAGCATTTGTAGAGGAGAACTCAAATCACACTAGGCACTTGTAGATGAAAATACCCAGTTCTTCCAGCAAAACATTTGAACTGTCAACCAAGTTGTTTGAAAGCAGTTTTTAAATGAGTAGTATGGAATTGCTCTTCTTCCTTTGAGAATTCAGGCTTTTAAAATTGTGTTCTGTTCTGTTCAGTTTATAGGATCAGATGAGCCATTACAGGAAGTTTTGTGATAAAGTAAATGTGTTTATAAGCATGAAATGTTAGTCAATAAAAGCTGCTGTGTGAGGAAGCCAATTTCAAGGTTCTTGTCTGAGGTCAAAATCCAAGCAATATGGAACTAAAGTTCCCAGTCAATTTCTTTTTGTCAGTATCATATAAACTCTGCAATCGGAGAAATTCTGGACTAGAAAAGCATTCTGAGGTATTTTAATAATAATGCAAAAAAGAAAACAATCAGTTATTCTGAATGCTGCTTATTATTGTGAACCACCATCCTGAATGAATGTCCAGTTCATCAGCCTACATTTTATTTAATTTTTTAATTTTTTTAAGGCAAACATTCTGCATTGAACTGTGAGTAGCCCAAATGATGTAAAACAGGAGCTTCTGAAGTCAAGTATGGAAAATGAGGAGGACAAAAAGGGATAAAAAGCGAGAGAAACATCTGGAAAGTTGCAGCTTTCTGGGTGCCCTGTAGACTTTATACATTTAGCTGAAAGAGAACATAGAGGGCGGAGTTATACTTGAGCTGGGTGGCAAAAGGTTTGGGTGCATGACAGGTTCCCATCATCCTCATATAATGTGCATTGCAAGGAAGCATATATATCTGAAGAACACATGGTCTGCGAACCTCTAGTTCAGAAGAGAAGACAGAGGTAGAAAAGCCAAAGGAAACAGATACAGATTAGTCTACAGAACCTGCAATATAATGGCTTAGAAATATTTGAGAGGATAACAGAAAGTCAAGGACCTATCTATTCAGAATAGGATAAGACAGCTTCAGCTATGGGGCAGTATATAAATTTTAATAAATTTAATTAATAAATTTAAATGTTAGAGTTAAATTCCAGGGCAAAACAGACATTACTTTAAATGTGTTGCTATCATTTTTACTCTTCAGTAGGGCCATTGCTAGACGAGGCCCGTGTGAGGCCCGGTCTCCCTCCTGTGCATCCAGATGACTCACAGGGGATTCCAGGGTCAGGCTGGGCTAAGACCTCGCTTGAACCGGGATAAGCGGATTCGCTTATGGCCCGGTTTTTCCGCAGCCCCGGCCTAGCGACTTCCGTGGCTTTTCCTGGCTGCTTGCTCACGAGTAGCTGGGAGAAGCCACGGACTGGGCACAGCGCTCATAGGAGCGCTGTGCCCATCGGTCCGGGGGGGAATCATGGGGGGGGGGAGATGGGGGCTGGGGGAAAGACTGAATGGCAGGAGAGAGGGGGGAGAAGAGCAGGCATGGGCATGGGCATTGGGGACGGGGGCAGGGGGAGAAGAGCGGGCACGGGCCTGGCAAACGGGGGCAGGGGGAGAAGAGTGGGCACGGGCACGGGCCTTGCAAGCGGGGGTGGGGGAGAAGAGCGGGCACGGGCCTGGCAAGCGGGGGCAGGGGGAGAAGAGTGGGCATGGGCATGACAAGTGGGGGCGGGGGGAGAAGAGCGGGCATGGGCACAGGCCTGGCAAGCAGGGGCAGGGGGAGAAGAGCAGGCACAGGCACGGGCCTGGCAAGCGGGGGCGGGGGGAGAAGAGCGGGCACGGGCACGGGCCTGGTGGATGGGGAGGACGGGTGAGCGAGTGGGCAGGGGGCACATCAGACATTGTGGGGGGGAAGTAGGGGCAGGGGGAGCAGGGGGCCTTTATTTTTAAAAAAACACTTACCTTCCTGGCAGTGCGCTCCTGCGCACATGGCCCTTTAAGGGGGGGAAATGGCAGACGTGATGGGGCTTCCCCTTGCCCCGTCGCGTGTTGACGTGTGGAAAAGGGCGACGGTGTGCGCTATTTGCAGCCGCTGTCGCCCCGACTCCCGGCCGGATTATCCAGTAGGTCTAGCAAGGCGCTAGGTGTGGGTGATCCAGATCTTAAAAGTCCCCTACCCTCTGCTAAGATCTTGATCCATATCAGGGGCTTGTGCCTACTCTAGAATAAAAATTGGGGGTGGAGAGATGGAGCTGCTAGGTATACACTTAAACCAATATCTGCTTTGGGCCTCACATATTGGTTAAGCATTGGTAGGTATGTGTGCGTGTGTGTGTGTATGTATGTTTGGTAGGGAAATCTATCATAGACGATGTGTTGAGCAGTATAATTTTATTCTTTAGGTGTTTTCCAGAAGACTGCTCAGAAAGCTACATGATAAGCACCATGTGATCAGATTCAGACTAGTAGAATAATGTAACCCCCCAGGTTACTACAGTTAAAAATACACTGCAAATAAACATATTAATAATTAAAATGTGTACTTTTGAGATATGTAAAAAAAAAAGCCATTTCAAATGTGTGTGAAGAGACCATGAGAGAGCCAAAGAAAATATTCAAAGAACACAGCAGGCCCTTAAATAAAATGTAATATTTTAGAGAACCTTTGATTCAATCGTAATATTTTTTTTCCTTAGCTGAAATTCTTAGCTGAAATAGGAAAATATTATGATACACAACAGACCACAGCCTGCTAGGATTACTTTCTTTATATCATGGAAGAAGGAGAGGGTGAGGGGGGATAACGTTTTGTTGAAAGTCTAAAGGGCATATTGAAGCAGCCTCTGAGTAACTCAAACATAAACAGGAAAGAAATTTGATAGAAAGTCTTGGCACTGCTCCACTTCAAGACTAATTACTGCCATTCAGAAATGGTTGAATTAAGTAGTGGGGATGAAGAAGAGTTGTAGTTTACTCCTTCAACTTTCACCCCTTGAAACCGGGTTGCACTCATTGGTTTCTATTCCATAAAACAAATGAAAGGAACTTAACTGGAAAATTTGGAACTATAAATTGTGAATGCCAGTATGAACTTAGATCGTGAAACTCTAGGTTCTCACCCTGACTTTGTCATCAATAAGAAAAGAGTAAGTTATAGAAAGAAACACACACACACACACACACACACACACACACACTCCTGATTTCCTAAACGAGCTATTGTCATGTTTAAAAGTTTACTCCAAGACCACGGCCGTAGCTAGACCTAAGGTTTATCCCAGGATCATCCCAGATTCATCCCTGCCTGAGCACTGGATGCCCTGTGTAGCACTTAGATGAACAGGTTTGACCTCAGTACAATCCTGGGATAAACCTTAGGTCTAGCTATGGCCCACCTCTTCTTTTCTAAAGGTAGTTTTTAGGCTCCAAATCTATACACACTTACCTAGGACTAAGACTTTTGTATTCAACAGGCCTTATTGCTGACTAGACAGGTCAGCAATTCTGTTAATGTGCCAGAATCTGAAGCCAGGCAGTTTTTTTAATTCAAGCCATGGCTATGGCTTGTTATGTCATCTGAACCCTGGTGGCAGGGGTTATGCCAAGGGTTAAACAATACATCATCCTAGAACAGCCCATGGATTATGTGAAGGTTGTTTAATCATCACACAGCCTCTGCTGCCTCAGTTCAGATGACACAACAAGCCATGGCCACAGCTCGAATATTCAAAAACTACCCTGAAAATAAGCCCACTATGGCCCAGGGACTGTGGGCTCAGATTCAGGACCATGAGAGCAACTGACAAATTTTTATGACTAGGCCAGGACAGTCCTTCTGGGAACTTCATTTCTTCACGTGCTGCATCTGGGTTTTTTTAAAGGACCAGTGTCATTTCCTGCAGTCGCTGTCTTTATTTGGACTTTGACCACACATTTCACTCAGCTCTGTATTTGGTTACAGGAGGGGCAAACTGGATAAATTCTGTTCAGTAATAAACCAAAATTAATTTCTAATACATCCCTTTTCTCAGCAAGCATTCAGGTGGAGTGGGGGAGCTTGTCTTGTGCCTGTGATTTCTCCTAGTTTATAAAGTCACCACATGTGTACTGGTAGCATCACACACATGAAGATTACTGGATCGAGCCCCCGGGCAACTGTAATTCCCAGCCCCTGACATGGCTGTGAGTCACTTGGAAATGTAAATCCCTCTTCACCCTGCCAAAACAATACACCAGGGAAGAAGAGAAGATATCAATGGGAACAACCAGCATACCAAACATTTGCAAGAAGCAACTGAGAGAATTGATCCAAATAGAAAGTGTTCAAATAAAAAGGTTGCCTGGTTGCAGCAATCAATGAGACTTTCCATGAGACTAAGGGCCTTGCTAGACCAGGCCGGCTCAGCCGGCCTGGAGGCGGGGCGACGGCGCGCTAACTTTAACGCACGCCGCCCAGCCTCCTAGACGGCTGATGCATAGGGACGACGGAAGCCCTGCAGCGTCGGCCATTTTTTTGTTTTAAAGGGGCCATGTGCGCCCCGAAGACTGCGGACAAGGTAAGCGGTTTTTTTAAAAATTAAGCCCCCTGCCCCCTCTTTCCCCACCCTCCCTCCCCCTCCCTCCCCCTCATCGCCTTGTGCCAGCTCTCCCTCGTCGCCTTGTGCCAGCTCTCCCTCCCCCTCGTCGCCTTGTGCCAGCTCTCCCTCCCCCTCGTCGCCTTGTGCCAGCTCTCCCTCCCCCTCGTCGCCTTGTGCCAGCTCTCCCTCCCCCTCGTCGCCTTGTGCCAGCTCTCCCTCCCCCTCGTCGCCTTGTGCCAGCTCTCCCTCCCCCTCGTCGCCTTGTGCCAGCTCTCCCTCCCCCTCGTCGCCTTGTGCCAGCTCTCCCTCCCCCTTGTCGCCTTGTGCCAGCTCTCCCTCCCCCACGTCTTCTTGTGCCAGCTCTCCCTCCCCCTCGTCGCCTTGTGCCAGCTCTCCCTCTCCCATGTCGCCCCGTGGGATCCCTCCCTGGCCCGATGAGCACAGTGCTCTAGAAGTCTCTAGACATTCCGCAGCCCCGGCCTCAGGTTGGAGCTGCGGAAAAGGCGCGCCATAAGCGACTTCACTTATGGCGCGTTAGAGGAGGCTTCAGTGCGGCCTGGGGCCGGATTCCCCTGTGCGTCATGTGGACGCACAGCAGGGAAACCGGCTCTCAAAGCGCGCTATGGCCTCGTCTAGCAACGCCCTAAGAGTACAGTCATATGCGTGTTTAGACAGAAAATACTCCTGCAATTCACAACATCCCTCACCCAGCAAGAAATTAAAACTAAAGATGTTTATTTATTTATTTATTTATTTTATTACATTTATATACCGCCCCACAGCCGAAGCTCTCTGGGCGGTTTACAGCATTCACATGTTCTGTGAATGCACCCACAAGGAAGCTAGCTTTGTAGGCTTTATAGCAATCAGTAAGAGTAAGGACCAAGAACTTTTGTGTATGCACTTCTGGTCAATCTGAACTCATATCATATAAGTGCCAAAACATTTTGTGCTGGAAATTACACTAGATTTTTAATACAACCAAGTATTACAAGCTGGACAACATCCTATTCCGAACCAGGTACAAACTAGCAAGGTATCTATCAGTAATTCAATAGCAGAAAACTAACCCTGTAACTATTCTTATATTCCAGTGATGATGATTCCTACTAAAGTAAGGTGGGGCAGTCCAATACTGGCTACACTCCAATGTCTTCTGTATCCCTGCTATCAAATGTGTTTTTTGTAGGCATGTTTCTCTCTAATAGCTTTCAGGTTCTTCCTTTTCAATGTAACCCAGCAGTAGTTTTCATTGAATTTATTTATTTATTTATTTATAAATGCACACATAATTCTTTGTATTTATTTATTTACTTATTTTAAAAAACCATGCACAAACCATACAAGAAAATGAAATTGCATAAACGAAACAGCTATTTCTCCCCTAAGCTTTTCCTCATTAAGCAAGGACAAATACATTTGAGATAGACAACTCTCAAGTTCCAAAATCATAAGACTGACTGGTGCTAATAAAACTATTTTGGTCCTTCACCAAAAAAATAAAGTAAAAAATGGAATGTTTGAATTCCTGTTAACTGTTATCTGGGTGACTTCTCATTATCTGGGTGACTTCTCATTGAACTTACTCCCAAACAGGACAAAGTCCTTATTCCTTCAATAGTACTTTGATATTTTATTGATTGGTGTGTCAAAGTGTCATGACTAGAAACTAGAAACATCAAAGCCTCCAAATAACTTTGAACACCATACATGGTTTCACTTGTAGCTTCACAACTTGGAAGTTACACATTATTTGAATGGTGATATGAAACTCCTCTAAACTTTTTTTATAGACACAGTCATGTACAGCCTTTGATGTCATGATCAGTGTCAATACATTTTTAGAAATGCATGGCATTTCAAAGCTTAAAAGAGTCTGCCATCATCTGGTCAATTTGTGTCCACTTTATATAGACAATATAAGTTTCTTTAATTTAAATGTGTGCCAGTTCTCATCATGTTTTCTATTTTAAGAAGAAAAAAGTGAAATTTGTTTAGAACACAACTGTGCCTGACACACATACATGCATAGAGCAGTGAGTTGCTGTGAACATATTTTGACAGGGTCCATCAACAAACTAGCCATATTGTCAGTAACAGCATGGATCATAAATCTGGGGGTAAAAGATGGCCAATGGAAGACTGCATTCTATAGGATGAGCAAAATACTGATCCCATTTTGAAATCCTGACTAGGGCTGCCCTGATTTACAATTGGTGCATTTGAGGTTGAGGAAACATTAGCACAACTCCTGAATTATTTTCTAGCTTGGCTTGCAATCTGTTTTGTAAAAGAATTCCCAGTCCCCCAGTCCCCACCTTCACTCCACCAATTCCCCCATCTCAAAGACACTGTTCCTAACAGCCTTTCCATCCTGCAAACACCCACAGTTCATTTCCCTTTACTTATCTGACTATCTGTGGCAGTAGTGAAATGAATAGTGTCAGTGGATGGCAAGAGGGGAGCGGGGGTGGGGAGGTTGCCCCATTTCTCCATCACTTTGGGAGAAAAATGTGAGCTGGTTCTTGGTATCTCCCCAAGGGCTATTGCCTGGAGTGTTTGGGGAGAGGGTTAAGAATGTTGGGCAGGGAGATCATTTTCCAAGCTTCCAATTGACTTGAAAATAATCCGTGTTCCATTTCAATCCCAAACAATCAGGGAGAGTTTGTCCATCTCTATGCACTAGATCTATGCTTTTTTGTTTATTTTGTTGTTAAAATCCAAATTATTTTCCCATTCTTTATTGTTTGTTATCTCCACTTCTGAATTATTGTGTGTATGTATATATGTGTGTGTGTGTGTATGTATATGTATATGTGTATATATATATATATATATATATATATATATATATATATATATATATTTGGTAATAGATGAAACAAAGTTTAAAACCATTGTTAAGCAGTCTTTTGTAGTTTTATATTCTTCACATGCTTTTTCCAGCTTAGTAAGGGGACTCTTTGTACTATTTCTATACATTTCAAGCAAGTAGGGCCTAGATTCTAATAGGGGGTGGGGTGATGGTGGGGTTTGCTCCATTTTTATACATACACCATGAGAAGACATGGCCTAATTTGAAAAAGTCACAATCTGGAAATCCGTAAAAGAAGTCTTTTAACTACAAAAACACTTTACAGTATGGAAGCAAGAAGAAATCTACAGTTTCACTAAAGACTCATTAAAAACTGTGATTTCTGGCAAGCATACCCATTACAGTGTTAAATTCTAACAGAGGTATGTTTAGCTGGGAAACAGTATCCCTTTGTTGAGCGGGGGAGGGGGGTTACTGTTTCCAAGACACACATTACAAATTCTCACTGGATCCTTTCAAGCTGGTTGCCAAAACATTAGACAGCTTTAGTACAAATCTAGGCCACAGATTAATTTTTAATAAATTGATTGCTATTGTAACCAAATATGCAATCTGTGTTTTATTCGACTTTTGGGGAGCTGTATTTCTGAGAGTTTCTTATATAAATTAGTTTAATTACTTTTTAAAAAAATCAAAGTCCTGGCTCTGTTAACTCCAAACCCCTCAAACTAGTATCTCCTTCAAATATATGCCAACAAATCCTGAGGGTTGTGCCACCACCTACAACCGTGTCCTGATATATCAAATGTGGTTTTCATAGTTAACGCACACACAAAAAACCAATGTTGTCACATCTGTTCCAAACCTGTGCAAAAGTTTTGCGCTAGTTTTGTGTTCTTTTGTGCCACAGACCCCCAGTTTTGTACCACTACTAAAATGTGAAAATGACATACCCTTTGGTGGGCCTGGAAAATGCTTAAAAACAAACAACCTACCACCTCCAAACTTATGTCACTGTATTGTGCTAGTTTTGTGCTCTTTCAGGACCAATTGTATCCAATATTTTAAACCAACAGACAAAACATGGCTAAGTGCAATTTTTCAGCTTCATTTTAAGTTAACCTTCTTTATTTATTTACTCATTCATTTATTTATTTAAATTATTTTCTCCCTTTCAGAAATATAACAATATGTTTTGAAAAAGCCTGGGAAAATAAAATCATCTTCACCAGATGACAAAAATATAGCAAGATTGATGCCAGGTGAACATCCTAAAGCACGGAATACCATAAATGGGGTACCATAACTAAGAAGGTCTGGTTGCCAACTTATAAATGGGAACCAGAGAGCTCAGAGTTGAAAAACTGTGTATGCTACCAGGGGAAGACATTAGCAAAAAACAAACAAACAGTGGTCATCACTGAGTTTGATTTAGTTAAGCTAATACTTATATTCTGCTTTTCTACAATAACCAAAGAACTAAGGTTCTGCTGTGGAATACTTTCTATTGTTTTTGAAAAGTGAGAGCTCTACAACACCAGAGGACTTTTTTTCTAAGTGAGTTATCATTGTCCTTGACAATCACAAAATCGGACAATTAGAAAGAAAGCCAGTGTTTGGGCCTTGCTAGACCAGGCGTTAGCGTAGTGTGAGGCCCGGTTTTCCTCCTGTGCATCCAGATGACGCACAGGGGAATCCGGGGTCAGACCGCGCTGAAGCCTGCCTTAAGCTGGCATAAGCGAAGCCGCTTATGGCCCGGCTTTTCCGCAGCCCCAGCCTCAGGCCAGGGCTGCAGAACGTCTAGTAGGGTCCGTGGCTTTTTGCGGCTACTCGCTTATTCGCGTGTAGCTGGGAAAAGCCACGGACTGGGCACAGCGCTCATATGAGTGCTGTGCCCATCGGGCTGGGGGGATCCCGGGGGGGGGGGGGATAGAGAGCCAGGGGGAAGGCCAGACATCGGTGATGGCAAGGGGGGGAAGATGGGGATTGGCCTGGCAAGGGGGGAAAGACAGGGATCGGGCCTGGCAAGGGGGGGGAAAGACAGGGAGCGGTCTGGCAAGGGGGGGAAGACGGGGATCGGGCCTGGCAAGGGGGGAAAGACGGGGATCGGGCCTGGCAAGGGGGGGAAAGATGGGGATTGGCCTGGCAAGGGGGGAAAGACGGGGATCGGGCCTGGCCAGGGGGGGAAGACGGGGATCGGCCTGGCAAGGGAGGGGAAAGACGGGGATCGGCCTGGCAAGGGGGGAAAGACAGGGATCGGGTCTGGCAAGGGGGGAGGAAAGATGGGGATCGGGCCTGGCAAGGGGGGAAGACAGGGATTGGCCTGGCAAGGAGGGGAAGATTGGGGATGGGATCGGGGATGGCGGATGGGGGGAGGACGAGTGAGCAGGCAGGGGGGAATCAGGGGCAGGGAGAGCGGGGGGGCTTTATTTTTGCAAAAAAAACCAACTAACCTTCTCTGGCGGGGATCTGGCGCACATGGTCCCTTTAACCAAAAAAAAAAAAAGGCCGACGCTACGGGGCTTCCCGTTGCCCTGTTGCGTCGGGTGTGTAGAAGCCGGCAACGGCGCACGCTACCTCTAGTGCGCCGTTGCCCGTTCTCCCTGCCGGCTTATCCAGCAGGTCTAGCAAGGCCCCCAGTTCTACAGTCAGGCCGTAGCTAGACTTAAGGTTTATCCCAGGATCATCCTGTGTTCGTCCCTGCCTGACCGCTGGATGCCCTGTGTGGCACTTAGATGAACAGGTTTGAACCCAGGACAATCCTGGGACAAACCTTAGGTCTAGCTATGGCCTCAGTCTTTAACAATTGTATCCCTACAACCTTTAAAACAGTTCAGATTCAACCAGAGCTTTGGTTAAGTGATGAATGAGAAGCAAGTGTGTCTAACACAGGTTTAGCAATTTTGACAGCATGCCTGCATACTAGATGATTATGCATAATTGACCAGCTTTTTGTAAATGGAACAATCTAGGAGAAGGTCCAAGAGATACAACAGAAATGTGAGACATAGAATCACAGAATAGTAGAGTTGGAAGGGGCCTATAAGGCCATTGAGTCCAACCCCCTGCTCAATGCCTATAGGAGTAAGTAGAATATATTTGCATCACTTTCATTGAAGCTGGATTAGTAGTGAACCAGAATGTTTAGAAAAATAGTTGATCCAAAAAATCTGGTTTATATGATTATGATCAACTCACAGTCTTTTGAAATGTTCAGAGACTCTACCTTTTATTTTGTGGGATCCACGAAAAATAAAATTGCTTGTAAGCTACCCCAGAACTAATCTATTGTAAGGGAAATACTATATAACTCTATACCTGAGAGTAAGTGCCATGGTGCACTGTCAGCCATTTTAAGTAGTTATTGAATCTCACTGTCCATCATTAATTTTTTTGGTTATATTTATGTCATGAAATGTTATCTTGGAAAGTGTTACTGGAAATTTAAAATTAAATATTGGTTGGCCTGTTCAAAAACTCATTTTGAGTGTATGTTTATCCAAAGCAAATGTTACAGAGCAAGCTAGAAAGTGCTACAGATTTAACTCCAAATGACATTTTATGCTGTTAACCATACAGCTATCATAAACCAAGTAAAATAAATGACTTAATAATTAACAAATTAATTAGTTTCTAAAGAGAACCTTCCTTTCCTTTAAAGACAGAAATAAATAAAATTTATAGTCCACCAAAGATTGTGAGCATGCACACAAAAAGTCATAAACAAAAAGTGGTTTTACTGCACAATAGATCCATGAACACTGCTAGGAGGACAGGTATTTGGCATTAAAACACAACTGTCCTAATAAATCAATCAGGGATAGATAAAGGGAATGAATAAAAAATAAATGAGAGAGAGAAAAATAACCTTAGAATAAAACTTTATAATAAAAATATAAAATAAAATATCGCTTAAATATTACATACACACACACACACACACACACTTATCAGAACACATTGTTTACTGACCTATTATAACTTTATGCATGTATATATTTTTAGAGACTTCAATTGAATATTCAATTCATTTGGCTTTTTTGCTATCACTAAGGACTGAATCCAGGTTTAGGCAGGTGAAACCCCCTCTTCCCCATGACAGTTCCTCCAGCCCCTGAAAATGCTACAGGGGCAAGGGACCCTGCTGAATGGGGTGAGCTATGCTGTGTAGAGAAGGGTATCTCTGAAAATTGGGTGGCAGAACCTTCTATGAGTGGAGCCCTTCCATCAACAGAAAGGAGATTCAGGATCCAATCCATTGAGTGGAAGCATTTCCTTTGAAAATTAAGAATCCTGTGTATGTCTACTCAGAAGAAAGTCCCACTAGATTCAATGAGGCTTACTCCCAGGTAAGTGGGTACAGAATTGCACTGTCAGCCTATTTTTAGCATAAATCTGGTACTAGTATTGCCTTTCATTCCCAGAGAGGTTCAGTACAACAGAGATTTAAATAATGGAGAAAGCATAGTATATTTTAACTTCACCTGGCTGTCCAGAACCTAAACATTGAGATCCAGTGATGCCCACTGGAAACAGTTGGGACACATTAGTCACCTTCTCAGCCATTCTCTTGTCACACAATCACAGCTGCATGAGAGGACAGTGCGGCCATGTTCACTGGTGCTGCACTGTCAACATGTTGGGGAAAATGGTCTGAAGAGGGGGGCCTGTTCTACACAACTAGGCTTCCTAAGTGATTTGGAATTCTGATTGTGCAGGCCTGGCGAGGTTGTGATAGTGGGAGCAGGGAATGTCTTAAACAGACTATTACGTCAAGGAAAATGTCCCGGTACCGGAGCAGAAAATAATGTGCTAAACTGTGGAGGCACAATGCAGCTGAGTTTTACACACCAAGCAATATACCTCAACTAAGCTACACAAGCTAGTTTAATTGTAATTAAATCAGGCACACAGCCTGACCCTATGCATGTAAACTTAGAACTAAGTACCAAATATAACAGCAAAAGATCAATGTGCTTAATCTAGTGTTGAGATGAACTTTTGAAATGTCATTAGTCTGCTCCAAAGTTGTGGGCAGGAGGTGGGGAATTCATCAGAGAATGAATGAAGGGGGCAACTGCTTCTTCCCTTTTTCTTTCTTCTTCTTCTTCTTTCTTTTTTGGGCATGTTTGAGGATTTATGCATGATTTTCTGGAGAGTGAAACCAGAGCTTTTCAAAGCTCCATCAGGCTCAAAGACTTCATTTTAGATTTCCCAGACTACAATTATTGACATTTTCTGCCCAAATACCCTAGCCTGAAGAAGATCATTCTGTGATATCTAAAATTGTGACCACCAGCATGATAGAGCTTTGAATAACTGTAAGTCTTATATTTTTACACACACACACACACTGAAAATCACCCCACTTCTCCCAGAAATTATGGCAAATAGGGCTAGAAAATGGTGAAGGTATTTTATTTTATATTTTGTAAACCACCCAGAGAGCTTCAGCAATTGGGTGGTATAGAAATGCAATAAATAAATAATATCTAACCCTAGTTTAAACCTCCATTTGTCCCAATACAGAGATTTGCAGATTGTGCAAAATCTGCTCCATCTGTGTTTCACGGATTATCATACACCTTTCGTTCCATCATCCACTCATCAATGGAATCAGATTTTTTTTCCTGTTTCCACATTTGCACAAATGCAAATTTGTTCAAAATTGCAAAATGTACAAATTCACCATCAAACAGAGGGCTCCTTCAAACAGAGCCCTCTCCAAATTAGAGGAATGTTTGCTCTAAAGTAGGCCACTTTGGCACCTTAGGTGGGGTGCTACTGGTTGGGGAAGGGTTTTGCATCTCATGCCCTCTTACCCCCTTTGCTGTTCATATCAAACTGCTGCTCACTGTTTCTGGATACCCAGGGTAGAGTTGATTCATATAGTTTGGCCACTGTGAGGCTTATCTTGAAGTGTGAATCCATAATGTCAAGTAAGCCTTATTGAACACACTGAGACTTACTTCCAAGTAAATCATGTGAGGATTGGGCTTCAAAATTAAACCAGTTTTCTTGGGAGTACATTGGACTGAACTCAATGTCAGTAAATATGGTTAGGATTGGGCAGTTTCCTTAATTCAAATATATCTGCTTAATAGAACCATGGGCCAGATTTACTAGGTATGTAAAATATCAACAAGAAGGGAACAAATTATGCAGACTTATTTACTGGTGTGCATATTCTGATAAAACTAATAACAGTACAATAGGATACATGTCTACTCAGTAATAACTCCCATTGAGTTCAATGGGACTTACTGCCAATAAAATGAGTATAGGCTTACAGACTCAGTTATTATTGGGAAGAAACAGAGTATGCAATTGGTATTTAACCAGTTCCATTTTGCCCTTTAAGCCGCTTCCCGTTTCCCAGGAAGGTTTTATCCGAACAATGATACTCTGTGACATACTCAGCTACTGTTTACAAAGGGGAGACTCATCAGCTTTTGCATAGTGAAATGCAGAGTTCTCATTGTCTAAACTTGGAGTAACATCTTGCTTTTGCGGAGTGCAGTGTTATGGATGCTAAATAAAGAATTAATAACATTGTTTTCAGTAATGCCTTAATCCAGCCCATTTGAAATGTTCCAACACGATCCAGGTGGCTAACGGATAAAAGAGCCTTGGAAGCTGTGAAAGAGTATAAGCAACCTATATATATATAGACAAGTACACTGTTGATTCCAATGAATCTGGGAATATATATTTTTCCCTGTTCGTCTAACCTAAGCGGCTCTGTCTGAATAATCTGATTCCAAAAATGACTACAAATATGAAGAGAAAATGTTTGCAGCTGCAAAAAGAAAATGACAGTTCCCACATTATAAATAGTAATGCATCCGAATTTGTATAATTAAATCTACAAACATTAGGCTAGAATCCCTGCCCACAAGTTATTGCCAATTGTAAATTTTGTCACAAAGTGGGGGGCGTGGAGAAAGTGAATGTTAAGTAATTTGGAAATTTGAATTCATGGCACATTGTAATAGGGGTTGGCAATAATATTCAATAGAATAGTCTAATTTTTTTTCAGTGACATTAACAGAAAATTATTAATCATGTCTTTGCCTTATTTGTCTAGCATAATTACAGAAATTAAACTAATGTTTAAATATTAGACTGTCAGCTGTGAAATAGGATTTATTTATCAAATTCTTTACTAGTGGACAATAAGCTTATAGCTCTGTGTGTGTGTGTGTGTGTGTGCGCGCGCGCGTGCATGTGAGTATTTCCAATATGCCTCTAAATCCCCACAGAGAATAGTCTTGTAGTGCTGGTGATAATGTGCTATGATAAATGAATAAAGGTTGGCACTAAGTAGAATGCATGGCTGCTAGGAATAGTTTGGCTGCTAGGATAGTATCCAGCTGTGCCCCAGTGCTAGCACTAATGACATTGCACTAGCATAAACCAATGTTTGTGCAACATATCTGGCCCTTACTAGAGCAACAGGGGAAAGTGGCAATTTGCCACCAAATTTTGGCAGCAAATCACCACCATTTTCCATGTTGCACACAGAAGTGTTGGCTTATGCTAGTGCAATGTCATTAGCACTAGCATTTGGCCATAATTAGAGACTACCCACTGTAAAGCAATTAATTATTTTACTATAGACTGCAAAGAGAGTGATCACATGTTACAAAGAACATAGCAATCCCATTGAAAATGGCCATGTAGACTTGGCCTCTCTGCTTCCATAACATATAACACAGTAAACCTGTGCCTTGATATTATTGGAGTAAAAAGAAGCCAAAGGCAAAGGTAGAACCAGGCAATCTTCAAAACAGAATATTTACAAAAGTTTATTTACAGTGCCAAGGTGCCGCCTACGCGTTTCGAACGCAAACTGCGCTCTTCCTCAGGGCTGTTATCTAAAAAATAAGTAAATAAAAAGTCCTTTGAATATAGGTATTGATAACAGCCCTGAGGAAGAGCGCAGTTTGCGTTCGAAACGCGTAGGCGGCACCTTAGCACTGTAAATAAACTTTTGTAAATATTCTGTTTTGAAGATTGCCTGGTTCTATCTTTGCCTTTGGCTTCTTTTTACTCCCCCACGGGGTTTTCCTTGCTTTTGCCCTTGATATTATTGTACTACACATTTCCTTATCCCATCAGCAAATAATGTGGAATGCTATGTGCTGTGGGTAGAGAAACAGACATTTTCATGATTACATGCTACATAGGGGTATGGTGTGGCTTTTGTCAGTGGCAGCACAATTTTTCAAAATGTATAATTCTACTCTTAGAGTGATCATAATCTTTCTACCACGACAATCCCAATCCTTAATAATATAAAGAGTCCCAAAATAGAAGCCATCCAGTCTTAGGTTTGTATAAACTCAGAAATTGACTCATTCTATAACATTCATGCTAATGACCATGGAGCCGACTGCCACTTAAGCAGTTTATTTTTGCATTGAACTAAAACAAAGAGGTGATAGTATTGGGAGCTTTGTTTCAGTTATGAATATACCTAAACACCTTAATACAGATCAAGGATGCTGACTAAGCTCTCCTGAGCCAAACTCAGAAAAAGCACTTCAGGGGCTGATAAACGCCAACCTCAGAGAAGTTGGAAGCCTTTAAAAACCCCAAATTCTTGTGCTGCTCAAACTTAAATTTGATCCAGAGGAGAATGACAGATTTCTCTAGCTGCCAAATACTTTACATACCTTGAGTAAAGTTTTTGGGTGCCAGTGATCATGGGCTGACATGCCTTTGTCTGCAATGGTTATCGCAAGCTTTTTAGAACTGGTACTGCAATGCCTTGCATAAGTATTCACCCCCTTTGACTTGCCCACATTTTGTTGTGTTACAACCTGGAATTAAAATGGAGTTAATTGGCATTTTTACCATTTGATTTATACAACATACTTAACACTTTGAAGGTGCAAAATATTTTTATCGTGGCTCAAAAGTTTGTTGGGGGGAACTTCATAGTTTGGGTTTTTTATATATATAAACCAACCCTGATTGTTGCTTCTCCAAAACTTTATCCCGGACTTCTTTTGATACCTCCTTGGTCTTCCTGATGCTATTCGTTTAGATATGCTCTCCAACAAACTCTGTATTTTGTCTGAGATTATATGACACTGAATTGCACACAGGTCTTAACAAATTCTCAGTATTATCAGAATTTAGTTATGAACTAAAATGTTCTAATTTCAAAACACATGGGATAGGAAAAATAATGGATTGCTGATCGATTGGAAGTGTGTCTTGGATTTCAGTGAGAATAACTTTCAAAAATCAATGGGGATAGTACCTGTTCTGCAGTGCAAGTGAAAGAATTTAAGTTTTCTGTTGGACTCATACATAATGTATATGCCTTAATAGCCTGCACAGCCAAGGGAGAGCACTTTAAATTGATGAGGGTGATATATTCATATGTAGGACAAATTAGTTTAAGGGCAAATGAAGAATAGATGTGCAGTCTGGCTAGCATGAACTGTTACAATTATAGTGATTATTATAACCACTGTCTAATCTTGAAACATCAGATATGGTTGTCAGAGTTATGAACATATGCATGCTGGCTATACAGTATCCTACATAAATTTATGTCTACAGATTCATCTCTGAAACACATGCTATACTAAAGATTACAGTCTGTCAAATACAGAATTATTGTCTGAATTGTTGCCTTCATAATCCTTCCTGATCACTTATTAGTTTGTGTGGTATAGTGGCTAAAATTGACTGAGAGCCAAATTTCATGTTATGTTTAACATGTAGCATATAGTTATGTCTCTGCTCTTACTTTAATTACATAAGCGCATGAGAAGAGCCATGCTGGATCAGACCATGGGTCCATTTCATCAAGCGCTCTGTTTACATAGTGGCCAACCAGCTGCTGACCAGGGACCCACAGGTAGGACACGGGTGCAACAGCACCCTCCTACCCATTTTTCCCAGCAAGTGGTATACATAGGCTTACTGCCTCTGATACTGGGTTAATTACACAAGGGGGTGGGGGCAATCCTCACTGTGAATGTAGCATGCAGGGAGTGGAAGGTTATATCTTCTTTTCCCAACACTGTCGGAATGATAATTCCCACCACCTCACATGGCTAGGAAGCTTAGAAAAAAGTTCCCACTGTCATCAGTGGGAACTCTTTTCCTAAGGCTGCTCGCTGTGCTGGTGGTGTATGGTCTTTGTTCCAAACATACAAGGGAAGAAAGAGATAAAACCTCCACATAACATACACACTGCATTCCTGGTAAAGATTGCTGACCTGCATCTGTAATAAGTTAAAGAGGGAAGGGAAACAGATTTGTAGCTGCACACTGCATATTAAGTGAACATCGACTTTGGCCCTGAGCTGCAAATCAGAAAGCCCCAATACAAATCTTGCATCTGATGATTACTAGGTGATCTTAGACAAGCCACTCTCTTTGCTTCAGGTGTCCATGTGAAATACTGGAATGATAATACTGACCTACCTTACAAACAGGGTTATTTGTTGTTATTTATTTATTTTATTATTGTATTTATATCCCGGATTTTTTCCTCCAAGGAACCCAAGGCGGCGTACATAGTCCTCCTCCTCTCCATTTTATCCTCACAAAAACAACCCTGTGAGATAGGTTGGGCTGAGAGTCTGTGACTGGCCCAATGTCACCCAGTGGGTTTCCATGGCCGAGTGGGGACAAGAACCCGGATCTCCTGACTCCCAGTCCAACACTTTAGCTACTACACCACACAGCCCATCATGTATTTAAAGCACAGTTCTGATCTTGAACCCCACTCCAGTTGCTATTGACATTTTTTTTAAAAAAAAAAACAGCAACAACCATGAAACACATTTATGTTTGGCCCACAATCAGTGGTTGGGGACCTCCTCAGCACCCTCAAGGGTGGCATTCCCTCAGGAGAAAACGATGTGAAGGGCCAAAACAAAAGGCAGGTGGAGCCAAAATTCACACACACATCACATCCACCCTACAAGCACAAAGTACATCCTGTGCTGCCCGGTGGGAATGGAACACCTACCTCACCATACAGCACAGAAACAATGTGATCTTCCCATGGATAAAGATAGCAATTTCCATGGAAAGATTTCTTGGGTTCTGTACTGTCCAGTGAAAAGGATGCTCCCTTCCCTACTGTGCAGCCCAAAAATGCTGTGATCCACTCTTGAGATGGCAACTCCTAGTAGAGCTGGCTTCCCCCTCCCTTTGTCTTTCCCAAGGGGTGGGGCCTCTGAGTCTCAGCAGGCCAAAGGGGAAGGCCTAGCAGGCCATATCTAGTCCAGCGGGTAGAGGTTCCCCATCATGATTTTATATGGTCCAGCCAAAAGGAGCTATTTTACTGACTAAATTGTATTTTTCAGAAATGACATGTACTTTGCAATTTTAGTTGGCAATGAAAGAAACAAAAGTGCACATACATTCATAAATCTTCAGGCTTTTAAAACTTTTCCCATCACACTTGCTATAATTTATTGATGCCATTTTTGGCTGTTACTCACTTGCCTTTAAGGACACCAGGATATTAAGTGCTGCTTTCTTCCCACAGGATTTGCATCCAGGGGATTCCTTTCCCTGGTGTTGTAACCTCCTTATCTTGAACTAACATTACAGACTTCTCATCGCTGTCTGCGCAAGAAACTTTATCAGCATTGCTACCAGGAACAGCTGCAGTAATGGCATTTTATGGTTGAAGGAGACCCGTGTTTACAGTTAAGAGTGTCAATCATTCTGTTCTGCATTCTCACTGTTACTGACTTCTCTGCCTGTGAGCAGCAGCCTTCTCAGCTGTAACTAGAAATAATGTGATCAGACCAAGATCCAGGGAAAAGGCAAACTAAAATGCCTGACAGAAAAAAGAATGAAAATCAAGGCAAGACAACCTGTTATTTCAGAAACAAACAGAAGAAAATTGTCCCACTGACAAGGGTCCCTTTGTCATATTATTATTATTAGTCATATGAGTGCTTTGTCTACAGGCCTTAGGATATCCCTTGTCCAATCTTGCTTTAGCAATATACTCAATAAGTGGCCTAAGGCAAGCCAGTATTCTTATGGTGCAGATCTTTAAGAAATCCACTTCCTGTCCCAACTGAATCTGTCTGGCTCTCTGGCTCTCTCTTAATGATCTTCAGTCAGCCATGTTCTAGGCTCTGTTGTAGTTGGAATTAAGGTTGTTGTTCTTGGCACATCTGCCAGATTCTGACATGCATGAGCTGAACTATGTCTCCCAACCCCAAATTGAAATCCTCCTGTCTACAATATGAAGATAGCACTGGTGCTCTTCAGTCAGATCATAGGAAGGCTTTAAAAGACTCCAAGGACAGAGGCAATTGGGTTCCTGAAGCTCCTCAAGAGACAATCCCCAAAGTTGTATTTCCACTAGAGGCTTCCATGGAGAAGGAACTACAGCTGGCGGAATGATGCATCTTTCCCTGTTTCTGGGGGGAGGTATTTCTGCCCTCCTCCTCAGATTGGGATGGCTCCTTTACTGCAGCCCTACCTGAGGATCATCCCCTCCACTCCAGGGGCCATAGGGAACATTTCAACCCCACTGTAGCACATGGCTGCATAATAGAATGCAGACTCTTCAACTTCAGGCAGGCTCACTCTACAGAAGTAAGGTTCAACCATACCTCTTTATGCATGACTATGTAAAGCATTAGTAAGCCTCAGACCTATGCTGAAGCAACACTACTAGCTCCCTGCTTTTGATATCTGGTGTAATCTTGTTCTGGAGAAACTCTCTGTGGTCCTGGCTCTCAGCTGATTGATCTGCATCTTGCCACACTTGGAGTTTTCCTACAAGAGGCTGTTAATTTGTTACTTTCAGTTTTGTCACAGAATTGAGATATGAGCTCTACACAAGAAGACTTTTCCACTACATAACCTCTAGGTGGTGCAGTGCTGTTGTGGAATCATGCAATTTCACAAGTAGGGATATACATTTTCTTTCACTTTAATGAATAATACTCCATTTTCTTTGCTCTAAAAAAATGAGAAAGTGTTCTTAAAAAACAGAAGTGTAACAAGGGACATGACATCATCTAAAGAACCTGAAAACAGCTGTGAGTAGGGGATGATGAGTGCACAGTAAACACCTTGTGTAGAAAAATCTCTTAGCCTGAATAATACCACTGTGAGCTCCAGACTGGAACAGGAAAATTACTAAAATGGCATACAGTATGTGAGGCACTTTAAACACTTGATATGTATTATATCAATTCTAACTGTTATCACCATTATGAGTTAAGTGGCACTTTTATGTTCTCCTGCAAACATTCCAAGTAATTGGACCAATGACATTCAAAAACATACTTTGTTCTTAAGATAGTTTGTGCCTGAGTCATTCATTTCTCTATGGGCAAACATGCATTGTGACAAACATGTATTGCCATGCAAGTGTATGAACTGAGCCTAAATCCTACCGGTTACATGTAATCTTATTTTTCAGGTCAAACTACACATTAATATAAAGACATAGCTAGCAGGTGTTTTTTTTTTTTTTTTACTCTAAATTAAATGTAAGGGATTTAATCTGGATTGGGCACTAGCAAGGTGGGGGAAGGCAAATAGATCACTTTTGGATCAATATAATTTGCAAGTACAGTAGTGATCTGGATCAGGACCACAGCAGAGGCAAAGGGTTATAGGCCATCTACTCCACACACTAAGGTACCAATCCAGCTCTAGTTCCCTGCACTTACTTTAGAGTAAAAAAAGATATAACTGCTGGCTTTGTCTTTAAAGTATGGTACATTTGAATCAAAGTCTATGAAATAATATCTGATATGTGTTGGCTATAGTTTTGCTTGGTGACATTTGTAATGCATTATTTAATAAAATGGTATGACTTTAGGCCAATGAAAACATGAACTGTTGATATGGAATGTGTTGTTCCAAATGGGCTGAAGTTCCAGAGGTTGCTCCAGCCATTTTCCTTCCCAAAGAGCAGATCTGTTCCTTTCAATTATACTCATACGAGGCTTCTTTGTAAGCCAGCACAGACTTTGCAGCTATCCGAGAATTCTGAACATGTGAAGATGAGAATTCCACTGGGTTGTCACTTGCTATTTTAATCCATGCAGAGGCAGATTGTTTTCCTCCTACCATTCGCTACACATTTTACAGGTCATTACTAGTTGACTAAAGCTGGCAAAACTTGCCTCAGCCAGATGATGTTTAATATTAACTGTCATCCCTGCAAAGATTACAGATCAGCAGGTTCTGACAGTATGCAACACATAGTCCAAGTGTGAACTTGCTATCTTACACCCTTCTGATAATTTATTTAATTGATACAGATAAAAACCAAGGCAAGTAGGGACGTTGATGCAAACTTATTCACACATTTAGTGAGACTTTCAACTTTGATACTATTCTGGCTGCTGTTTTGGTGATCGTTGTTTATCCCGTGTGCTAAATGCATCTTATTCCAAGATGACAGGTAGGAAGTCTGTTTTTGGAACTATATATCAAAACCAGTTAGAATATGAAGGGCTATAGGACACTGTCAGGTAGGTAGGTTAGTGATCCCCAACATCTGCTGGCAGGAGACTCAGAAAAGCCCCAATGAAACTCAAGGCCAAACTAGACATTAACTTAATGTCTAGCATGCAATAAATATTGTGTTTTTCCTTAAATAGTTACAGGTGTAGGCAGGGAGACTCTTACTGGGAAGACAGCATGCAAGGAGGAGACTTTATCTCTTCATTTCTCCACTGCAATTGGAGTAGAAATCCCCCTTACACACACACACACACACACACACACACACACAAGCCTTTTTAAAAGTTCCTATTGATGCTTGTGAGAACTTTCCCCGGCCAGATCTACACTACAGCTTTAAAGCGCTTTAAAGCGCTTTATAACAGTTTTGACAACTGAATAGGGAGTGTGTCCCAATAGGGAGTGGGCCCCAACAGTTGTAAAACTGTTATAAAGCACTTTAAAGCTGTAGTGTAGATCCTGCTCTAGCCATGCAGGGCATGTGGGGGGAGGGGAGGAGAGAGAACAGGGGAAAGCGGATTTCCATTCTGATTGCTGTGGGGAATTACTGCCTTCCCAGTAAGAATTTGGGGACACACACCTGCAATTATTCAAGGAAAAACAAGATAGATAGCTGCATCCTACGTATTGTGTGAAAGTCTGCTTGGTTATTCTTAACCATGTAGGGCACATGCTCAGAAAAGTAGATAGGACATTGCACTACAATGGATATTTCCAGAAATTACAAGCATGCCCAATACCTAGCAAGAGGTGGGTTGAACATGTGGAGCACCTATATGTTCACATGTAGCTCCCTGTTTGCATTTGACCATACTGAATACATAGACCTCAAAGGGGCAGAGCTAGCTGAAGATGCTTCAGGGGTGGGGTACCAATATAGCTCTACTTGCATTATATTCGTGAAGGAAGCTAAATACATTCCTTTTTTTCTTTCCTTATTCATCATTTTATAGTTCTCTTCTAATATATTTTGCCCTTAAGCATACATTTTCTAATTACTTCCATCACATCTTAATACTACTGTATGGGTATTCTTAAATTCTTTAGGCCCTAGAATATGTGAAGGTTCACACATCTTTACATCCAGTAATGTGTATCTCCTGATGCTTTGGAGCATGCTGGAGTAATCACAACACTGGCACTGGTTGACCAGCTGGCAAGATTTTCCAAGTGATAATGAGGCCTTACTTATGCCTGACTTACTACCCCTGCTTAGAAAAAAGACGGATGGGTGGATAAATCTTATAGTCAATTGGTACAGAATACTGACTGAAGATGTGGAATTCTAGATTGTACTACTTCAGACTGCAGATGGATGGATGGGGAGGAGGTTGGATTTTTGAATGGAGCTGGGAAGTTAAAAACTCTCTCCCTGTTGTAAACAAGCAAATCAGAGAGAAATTTATAATAAATTATTCCCAGATGTGCTAGATTTACTGTATTCTGGGAACTATTTATGTAGGAAAGCACTGAAAATTACAATAAACCACAAACCTGAAATTGTACAGCCCCAAATGCTGCCACCACAGGTTACCACTATTCTGAGTAACGTCTGGAGTAGTCCTCAGTAATACATGACAGTGTTTTATTGATTACTTATTTATTATTGTATTTCTATATCACCTTTCTGTAACCAGCCAAGGTGGTTTACAGGATTTGGATGATAGTAATAATAAACAAATACAAACATAATAAAGCTTAAAAACAAACTTTAAACCTTAAAATCCATAGGAAATTTAAATGATGAGTCTCGACCCCCTTCCTAAATGCAGTGAGTGTGAGGAGCAGCCATAACTCAAAAGGGAGTGCAATCCAGAGTTTGGGAGCAATACAGGAGAAAGGCCTTTCCTGTGTACCCAACAAGTGGCCTCTATAAGTGAGGATTCATTCTTCAAGGATAGCCCCATGCCGTGTAAAGTACATTGCAATAGTCTAGCCAAGGCATGGATAACTGTTGCCAGATCAGACTGACTCGGGAATGGCTTTGCTGGCACACTAGACGTAGTTATGCAAACACCCTCATTGCCAGGGAAGGTGCAGGAACAAGGAGCACTCCCAAGCTACACACCTGACCTTTCAAGGAAAGGGTGACCAAATCCCAGTCCCCATATCAAGCTTTCTACTGACCCATAGCAGTTCTGTCTTTTCTGAATTTAATTTCAGCCTGTTCACCCTTGACTAGACCATTATCAAACCTAGGCAACGTTCAAGGATTAAAATTAGGCATGTGCTCCGCTCCGATTAGAAGCGTAGAAGCAGGAGCGAATTGGCCTGCTCCGCCTTGCCCAGAGGTGGAGTAGAAGCGGACCGCGGACCCCTAGAAGCAAGGCGAAGAGAAGCGCCCATTTTCGGAGCGCTCCTCTTTCCGCGGTCCGGTCCGATCGCCATCTTGAAACATTTCGCCCATAGGATTGCATTGCGGAAAAGAAAGGGGGATAACTGTGTTGTTTTTGAAGCTATCTTTCTGAAAATTCTTGTGCTTAGAGAGTTGTAGATGGGGGTCATTTTGAGACTACTCTCACCTCTCTGCGTGGTGCGGTTTGCGTGCTAGAATTTTTTAAAAAGTAGGGTAAAGGCGGGAAAAGGGTTACCTGTTTCGATTGCTGAGGGGCAGAGTCAACTCCCGGTCATGATCACATGATCCCAAAGTTGGAGGAGGGGATAGGCAAAACGGGTAACTTGGGATTCTGGGAACTTCTCTTTCTTAGTCTGAACAGACTTTTCCCAGTGTTTTTTAAACAGTAGCCCCACCAAATGCACAAACACAACCTGAAATCATATACTAAGCCAATAATAAGAGAGCACTGCCACCCACCCTAACTTTGGGGAACAACTGAAAAGATGTGGTGCAAGGGGATGAGCTCCCCTAGGGCATGCCATGTGGACATGCCCCCACTCTCTCCTGTACTTGGAGGGCTATCAGAGCCCTCCAAAGAGAGTAAAGCAATGCCTATCATGAGTTGAAGTGAGAGCCTGACTTCTTAGTTGAGCTCTCGTGGTGGAGCAATGGCTTTCATGAGTTGAACTGACAGCGTTGCTTCTTAAAAGACTGGTCACTAGGACCAGTCAAATTGGCAGCTGCTTCCCCCTCCCCTGGGCACGTCCCCCTATTACTGGTAAAAGACAGATATAGCCTTTTTTAAAAAGTTCTTCTTGTTGTTTATTCAGCAACACTGCTGCTTTTAATTCCACCCCTCCTTTGTTTGTTTATTTATTTATTTATTTATTCCATTTTATATGCATTACTGGCTTATCCTTGGCTCACTTCCTTATGCCCCCAGAAATGTCTGCTGCCTGCCTGCCTTCCCTCCCTCCTCCCCTGCCCGCCTCGCAGGGATGTTGTGTGTGTCTGGCTTTGACTCAGGGGAGAAGTCCTTCCTGTGCTCACTTAGAGTTTTGGAAGTTCCAAATCCATTTTTCAAGTGTGGAAGGAGATTCATAGGTTTATCTCTACTCCCCAATTCATGGCATGTTGGGATTTCCTTTGAAATGGCCCCATTGAGCTGTCTGCAGGTTTAAGCCCCGCCAAAAAACAGGGGATGATGGGATTGCCTTGTACCTTGGCATGATTGTGGGTCTAGATGGCATCTGTGAGTGTGCTCACTTCCCTTTTTTTTATCTGTCCAAATGTCAGAGAACAGTCCACGTCTGCAAATGGGGTGCCCGATTTTCATAAATTCCCCAAAAATCAGGGGATGATGGGACTGCCTTGAGTCTTGGCATGCATGTGTATCCCTGGATAAGCTGTCATGGTGGTGAGTTTGAGGTTTCTAACATGCAAATTGATGGAGCTATCGAAAGGGGTGTGAATGGGGTGCCCGATTTTCATAAATTCCCCAAAAATCAGGGGATGATGGGATTGCCTTGAGTCTTGGCATGCATGTGTATACCTCCATGAGGTGTCATGGTGCCAAACTTGAGGTTTCTAACTTTAGCAGAAAAAAAGTTGTATACTTTTTTAGCTTTCAATGCAAGCCTATGGGGGGAAACGGAGCTCCGATCCGGATCTGGAGCTCCGCAGCGGAGCGGAGCGGACATGGGCGGAGCGGGGGTGGAGCGAAGCGGCCCGATCCGCAAATCGCAGATCTGGAAGAGAAGCGGAGCAGGGGGTCCGTGCACACCCCTAATTAAAATATGATAGCATTCAGACTTTGGGTTCTTACTGGAAATGGTATTCCACTCTAGGATGTTATAAGCAGTACTCTGATCATTTTGTATTCATCCTCTTTGTGGTGAGTGGAGGACAAGCAATAATGAGAAGAGACATGTAAATTGGGTTTATTAATGATGTGCTGCTTTTAGTGATGTATTGGTTTAAAATGTTTTAATTAGTTGTATGATGTTTGCATTTGTGTTGTGCCCCACCTCAAATATTACTATTAAATAGGGCCACATTTATTAAGTGATCTGCAAAAGGGGATTCCTAAAAGGGCCTCCTAATAAGGTCTTTACAACTTGTTCCTGCCTTGGGAGAGCCACTCACCACCCATGGATTGGTGCCTGGCAATTCGCCATCCCACAGGCTTCTCCCTTTTGGGGTAGGGAGACCTTCCGGTGTCCCGTACACCCCAGGCTGCAGGGCTATGAGTTGGTGAGAAGGGTTTGCCTCAGATGTAACCCATAAATAAATAAATATACATTTTTCCTCTAATTGAAAGCAAAAACAAAGTATAAGAAAGGTCAGCATATAAGGCATATACCATAGCAGCCCAATGGGGATTATAACTTTCAGAAGTGGTGGAACATGAATATACAGTACATGTTCTAAAATCTCATTTATAATAATATGCTTGAACAATCTTTTAACCTCAAATTTTTTCTATAAAGTAAGTGTTCTTTTTTCCCCTCCTCCCTCTTTTTAGCAAACATTTATAGATGGTAATCTGTGCCTGACAAACTGGGAATCTAGATCACAATAGATATATAACAAAAAGCAGAAACATGAAATATCTCCTTAAATATGAAGAGATCATGGTATGATAGCACAGATTAATGTGCTAGATGAGTGTAGAACAAGTGCAAGTGTTTCCTCTTGGCCAAAGTCCTGTTACAGCTCCATTAGTCAGAACTATTGATCAGTCAGAGTTCAATGCAGGGCACCTGCATGACATTGGTCAAGGCAAGAAACTGCCAGACTCTCTGATCTTACTAAATGATCCTAATAGCTTTTCAGTCTTATGTCATGGATTTGAGTTCAGCACTGTCCACCTATAAAGGGCCGGCAAAAGGAGCAGCTCTTTAGCTTATACACAATGAAGCTGGACAGCCCTATTAGCCAATCATGTTACTATGGTACCTACAGCTGCAGAAGCTGTAGTTTGTTAAGCCACACAGGTTAATAAGACATCTTTGGCTGCAAACCATTGTATTCCATTGCATTGTAACAATAGGATTTCTATTTATGTCTGTGCACTTTGATTATGATCAGAGTAAATGGGACTTAAATTAGTCATAAGTGATTTCAATGGCTCTAAGTCTGGATCTGATTCTATGTTTCCAAATCTAAATTGATTTATTTTTCATTTTACAAAAAATACAAAATTAAAGTGCTTTACAAAAAGCAACATTTAATTTCATTGCAAAAGCAACACAGATTTTTTTTATCATTTGTTTTGAATTAACTAATTTTCTATCTTTCTTCCTTTTGTACCACTTACATTCTTTGTTCACTTCCTCTCCCCCCAAATCTAGGTCACAGTTTTACAATTATCACCATAGCAACATTCTTGCTCTAATAGGAAAATATATCTTCTGAATGGCTGGTGATACAACATTAACTGTTAGAACATAACATTTTTCATGTTTCGTGTTGGAAACATCTGGAACTCACAATCAGCACAGATATGTAAATGTCTGTGACTCTTTAATAATCACCTACGGCAATGCATGCATGCATGGCTTTTATTATAATGCATTTAGGAATATTCCTTATTCACGAAGTATGGAGTGTGATAAACTACAATTTATTTCAGAATTAAGTTCAATTTACAAGTTGAGGTTGTTGCTTTTAGATGATGGGATTCCCTCCTTGTGGAAAAGAACATTATAGAAGATCTGGGCCATATTCCTTTGCTCTCTTATTACCACCCTATTACCTAGTGCACTAATACGGCTATTTACAGGCTGATTATATCCTCTGGCAAGATACGAGACTGTGTCAACTTCCCTGCTGCAAACTAATCAGTTTTCAAAATTAGTTATTGATCCCAGTCCCATTGTGGAGGAAAAATTTAGTGGGTGTTTCATTGAGTACCAGCACTCAGGGGTATATTTTTGTGTGCGTGAGCTGCATAGAGTGAAAATAAATAATACATTCAAACTTACATGCATATCCTCATCTAGGAAAGGGAAGATGAGACAAGTAAGGAAAGAAGCAAGCATTTGGGCATGAATACAATAAATGTGACTCCAACATAGTAGAAGTGTACAAGTGAAAATGTATTTTATTCATTTAAACTTTGTAACCTTTCCCCATCATTCTATTTCATTCTATTTTTCAATATCAAGAAATAATTCGTGATCAGCATTGTTTCCCCATCTTTGTCTCTTAATGTTTCAATTTCCAGGGTCAGTGGATGGGTTTTTGTTTGTTGTACAGCACAATCGTAAGTGTTTTATTCAAGTGTAATTCTTATTGAATACAAGACAACTTGTATTCATGTGAAGAGGGTCCTTGTGTAGAAATGGATGATTGCATTGTATCATTAGGCCCATCCCCAAGGTTTGTTTATTTATTTATTATATGCATTTATATACTGCTCTCTAGTAAACTCTCAAAGTGGTTTACAGGAATAATAAAAACTTAACATCTGACAATAAAAATGTAACAAAAGGACCACTGGCTTATTATACCCATACTGGCTGGGTCACCCCTCTGGGAAAGCCTGCATGAAGAGCTGATGTCTTGAGTTGACATCTAAAGATCGAAACTGAAGATGGCTGCCTAATGTCAAAGGGCAGTATGTTCCAGGTTGCATGGCTTCCTGCAGCAGAGGCTGGTGGCTCTAATGTCAGAGGGGTAGTGAATCTGCTCCTGGTTTCAGTCAGAACCAGTGAGAGCTCTAAACAAGCACCTTGGATAGCTCCTTTAGAGTCCTGACTGAAACGTGGAATGGATTCACTGACATAGGAGCCACAGGTCTCCTGTTCTGCCTCCCACCCACCCATGTCTACACACTGAGCGTGGATGTCTGGGAAGGGAAGAGTTTTCATGCAGGCTTCTACAGGAGATGGGACCCTGCACAATCCTGCCGGGGCCTATGCATGTACATATCTATCTGCATAGGCTTCCCTTTCTCTAACATCCACAGGGTACATTGAGGGGCAAAGAAAGGAAAGGGTGCAATGCTGCTGCCCCTTTCTGTGCAATTAATGCACAAAGGGAGCTTTACATCTAGAAAATGTGTGCTTGCCTGCATAGGATTGCAGCCTTTGTAACAAACCATATTCTATTTGTTGAATGCACTATTCACTATTAGTAGAGTAGGATACAACATGCACAGCTCAACATCACAGCATGGATAACATTTCAATTTTCCCATATATGAACCAGAACTGAACCCGTTGATTCAGATGTGCTGAGCTTATTACCAAACATTGACCAGTGTAAACTGTAAGAACTCCAGTCAGAGCTAAACCCAAACTAAAACAAACAAGCCAATGAAATGTATTTATTTATTATTTATTTATTTATTTAATTACATTTATATACCGCCCCACAGCCGAAGCTCTCTGGGCGGTTTACAACATTAAAAATAGTAAACATTAAAAGTATACAATTTAAAACACACACACACACACACACACACACACATAAAAAACAGTATAAAAACAACAGTATCCATTTAAAAACAACAATTGTGGGGTCCATTAAAAACAAACTTAACGTTGTTAAATGCTGTTAAAATGCTGTTAAAAATGCCTGGGAGAAGAGAAAAGTCTTGACCTGGCGCCAAAAAGATAACAATGTTGGCGCCAGGCGAGCCTCATCGGGGAGATCATTCCACAGTCGGGGGGCCACCACTGAAAAGGCCCTCTCCCTTGTTGCCATCCTCCGAGCTTCCCTTGGAGTAGGCACTCGGAGGAGGACCTTAGATGTTGAGCGCAGTGTACGGGTAGGTTCATGTCGGGAGAGGCGTTCCATCAGGTATTGTGGTCCCAAGCCATGTAGGGCTTTATAGGTTAAGACCAGCACCTTGAATTGGGCTCGGAAACATATAGGCAGCCAATGCAAGCGGGCCAGAATCGGTGTTACATGCTCAAACCTCCCTGTTCCAGCTATCAATCTGGCCACCGCATTTTGCACATGCTGCAGCTTCCGGACCGTCTTCAAAGGCTGCCCCATGTAGAGGGCATTGCAGTAATCTAATTTGGAAGTTACCAGAGTATGGACAACTGAAGCTAGGTTATCCCTGTCCAGATAGGGGCATAGCTGGGCCACCAACCGAAGTTGGTAGAAAGCACTCCGTGCCACCGAGGCCACCTGAGCCTCAAGTGACAAAGATGGTTCTAGGAGAACCCCCAAGCTACGAACCTGCTCCTTCAGGGGGAGTGCAACCCCATCCAGAACCGGTTGAACACCCCCCATCCGATCAGAGGAACCACCCACCAGCAGCATCTCAGTCTTGTCTGGATTGAGCTTCAGTTTATTAGCCCTCATCCAGTCCATTGTCGCAGCCAAGCACCGGTTCAGCACATCCACAGCCACACCTGATGAGGATGAAAAGGAGCAATAGAGCTGCGTGTCGTCAGCGTACTGATGACAGCGCACTCCAAAACTCCGGATGACCACACCCAACGGTTTCATGTACATGTTAAACAGCATGGGGGACAAGACCGATCCCTGCGGAACTCCATACTGAAGAGTCCACGGGGCCGAGCAATGTCCCCCAAGCACCACCTTCTGGAGCCGTCCTGCTAAGTAGGAGCGGAACCACTGCAATGCAGTGCCCCCCACTCCCAACTCAGCCAGACGTTCCAGAAGGATACCATGGTCGATGGTATCGAAAGCCGCTGAGAGATCAAGGAGAATCAACAGAGTTACACTCCCCCTGTCCTTCTCCCGACATAGGTCATCATACAGGGCGACCAAGGCTGTTTCCGTGCCAAAGCCGGGCCTGAAACCCGACTGAAATGGATCCAGATAATCAGTCTCATCCAAGAGTGTCTGGAGCTGGCCCGCCACCACCCGCTCAAGGACCTTGCCCAGGAATGTAGCAATATTTGGCTCCCCGATTATCTCTCCTACTTTCCACAGGAGTTCATAGGCTAGTTGTGATGTAGAAAACATATAGCTTATACTAGGATATAATGACTTAAACAAATAATTAGAATCTTTTAAAATGGTGCTTATGAATTACATTATACCTGAGATAATATGCAATTCACAAAATGATGTTATTTTATATTTTTAGACATCCTTTTTATTTAAATTCTTTGACACATTAGTCACAAGCAACATGACATCTGTCTTGAATCAAAAAAGGGAAAGGAATAAAAGAATAAAAGGAAAAAGAAAGTGAAGAACTACAGCACTCAAAGCAATTACTTCAGAATATCTATTTTACCAAATTACTTAAATAAGTTAGTCCACTCAGCTTATTACAGCCAAAACCTTAATTATTTCTATTCAATATGTTTAGAGAAGGGTAGAACATTCTTTATTAATTATTTATTTCATTTCTATACCATCCAATAGCCGAAGGTCTCTGGGCGGTTTACAAAAACGAAAACCATAGTACTGTATAATATATAAAAGCTTAAAACTACAATATAAAACCGCAGTACAAAAATACAACCACAATAAAACCAAGCAGCAATACAGAGATTAAAACAGAGATTTAAAATGCAGGTTTAAAACATCAGAGTTAAAAACTAGGATAGTAAAATACTCGGAAAATATAAAGGTCTGCACCTGGAACCAGAAAGAGTACATCCACTAACTATGATTGAGTTAAGTAGGTTTCTAACAGTGGAACATTGAGAGCACAGGGGGTGGGGAAAGACCTTTTAGGAAGCTTATGGAACTCAGGGGAATCCTGAAGGATCTGGGTATCCAGTATCAGAAACAGTAAGCTTATATACACCAGTTGCTGGGGAACATAAGTGGGGTGGTGAGTTGCACCGTGTGCTACTTGTGGTTGATAGCTGGTTGTGTGAATGGAATGCTGGACTAGACAGACCCTACTGTGTGGCAGTGACGGCAGCAGAACACACTACTTTGCAGCTTTGATTGAAGCCACAAACATCTGTCTGGCAGACCCTTCTAAAGTGATTTCTCCGCTGTGGCACCCCGGTTGTGGAATGAGCTCCCCAGAGAGGTCCGCCTGGCGCCTACACTGTACTCTTTTCGTCACCAGCTGAAGACCTTTTTATTCTCTCAGTATTTTAACACTTAATTTTAACTTAAATTTAAATTTTACTGTTCTAACTCTGTATTTTAATCTTATATCAATTTTGCTGCATGATTTTATCCTGGTTGTGCTTTTTATACTGTATTTTGTATTTGTGCTTTTAACCTGTTGGTTGTTTTATTATGGTTTTAATTTTTGTGAACTGCCCAGAGAGCTTCGGCTATTGGGCGGTATAATTTATTTATTTATTTATTTATTACATTTCTATACCGCCCAATAGCCAGAGCTCTCTGGGCGGTTCACAAAAATTAAAAACATTCATAATATAAAACTACAGTATAAAACCATAATATAAAATACAATAAAAAAGCTCAACCAGATAAAAACAGCAGCAATGCAAAATTACAAATTTAAAACACCATGTTAAAATGTATTTATAGATTGTTAAAATGTTGGGAGAATAAAAAGGTCTTCACCTGGCGTCTAAAAGCATATAATGTAGGTGCCAAGCGAACCTCCTTAGGGAGCTCATTCCACAGCCGGGGTGCCACAGCAGAGAAGGCCCTCCTCCTGGTAGCCACCTGCCTCACTTCCTTTGGCAGGGGCTCACAGAGAAGGACCCCTGAAGATGACCTTAGGGTCCGGGCAGGTACATATGGGAGGAGGCGTTCCTTCAGTCCTTACATTATATAAAAATGTAATAAATAAATAAATAAATAAATTTGGAGACTGTTAACATTGATCCCAGTATCTAGGGTGTCCACGCCCTCAGAAGATCACTGTGACAGATTTTGTGAACACTTTGAAGGTAAAATCATTTGCCTTTGTGCCAATTTAGATGCCATATTTTGTACAGATTCCATCAAACCTCTTACCAGCATCACGGTGCAGAATTTAAAACACTTCGGACTTAGATAGACCTAAGGTTTATTCCGGGATCGTCCCTGCCTGCTCCCGGGATATCCTGTGTGTCATTTACATGAACAGGGATGACCCCGGGACAATCCCAGGATAAACCTTATGTCTAGCTAAGGCCTCAGTGCCATTTTTCTCAATGGAATAAAACTAAAGTCATTGGGTTGGATCCAGGTTTAGTAATACTTAGGCTTTTTCTACACCTGCCTCTTTTCCAGAGATCGTCCCAGGATCATCCCTCTGCATGCAAATGACACACAGAGGATCCCGGGAGCACGCAGGGCTCCATTTTCCTGGGATAATCCTTAGGTATAGAAAGGGCCTTAGAGAAGACATATTGAAATGAATGGGAGTTATGATAATTATGCGCTGTGGGCTGATGTGGTTTTATGGAGATATCTTTGCTGGTGTTTAAACCAAAAATGAGTGGTTAAAAGATTAGTTAATTTAATGGAAATAAATAAGTTTCAATGCATATGCATTCATCATGATGAATGTATACCCTCTTAATTTCAATAGGCATATTCTTACACACACATGCACACACCAGAGATGAGTGGGGAGGCTGGTCTGTGTTAGTCTCAGGACTTGGCCAACTAGTCAGATTCTAGAGAGTAATCCAAAGTACAACAGTCCTACTACCTGGGTTAGTAATATTTCATTTTCAAAGCAAAGATACATTCCAGTCTAAAACCAGAACTACATGGAGCAGGATATGACACCTTGAAAACATTTTGAAAACCAAATATGGAGTCTGTCCTGGACCCCAACAGTTGTCACTACAGTTATCAATTGTTTTAAAGTAGTACTGTAGATCCTGCTGAAGTCCTTGGAAAGTTTGAGCTCTCTGAAGTCCTTTTTTAAAGGACAGTATCTGAATCCTGCTTAACAAATTAGCAACATTTGTGCATTTGTTGCATTAAAACTAATCACCTGGAAAGTTCCTAGGAAGATACAAGGGGCTCAGAGAGCTCGGCAGAAGAAGGCGGGGTGGAGAGCTTCTTCCGCTCTCCACCCCGCCTTCTTCCGCTGAGCTCTCCGTCCTGGCCGTCGAGGAGGGAGGTGGGTCTCTTTTACAGGCAAGTTACACGATCGCTTTGGGGTTGCACTGGGGCCGCATGGAAGCGGCCTCAGTATAACGTGTAGAAGTGCCCTGGGAGGGAAAGGAAGAAGAGGGAAGAGGATCTTGCAAATTCTTCCTCAGCTCACATTTCAGTAAATTGCTGTTGATATATATATTTTCAAACTTGGCAGAAATATACTTCACTGGCTTCTCTGCATTCCTGTGCTGACACTAATTACGGCTTTTACAGAAGACAAAGCACTTAATTTTACAGTAAGAGATATTAGCATAATGGGTCATCCAGCATTTCTGTCAGCCTAGGATTCACCATCTCTTCTCGGGCCCTTTGAAGCAAATTGCCTCTTGAAAATAAATCTGAAGTCTTTCCTTATAAAATTCTAACCATGATAGTGCAGTTATGAATGAAATATTAATCACTTTCAATGAAATGAAAATTTTGTGTCATCTTCTCATGGAGCTTCCAACCATCATATCTGTTGGATTCTTTAAATAATTTTTTTAAAAAAACAGGCTAAAGGTAAGCTGTTCAAAGTCATTGTATTCCAACACTGCAACACTGCAACACTGTTTTGTTTTGTTTTCCTCTGCCAGTGATGCAAAATGACACAGGTTCCACATGCATGTCATTCATTGGAGAAGACCAGGAAGGCAGAGCCACTAGTGGCCATAATGAACAACATTCACAAGTAACATATAGATCCTATCTCATTGTATTGCCCTCAAACAGTTCTGTCCTTTTATTCAGACCTTGTTTTGCACATTCTATCAGTAGGAAAGTTCCAGAAGCAGAGCATTTATACTTCAAAGCTTCAGAATCATTTCCCCCCATCTGTGAAGTTTCTTCTCCTTACTTTCAGAAAAGGAGAAATACTTTTCATTCATGACACTGTTTTATTGTAATGGATTGTTCTAACTATTGGTTTCTCTGACCCTAAAGAAATATATTTGGTGAAAAGGCTGAAAATAAATAGTTAAAAGAAATAAAAGAAACACGCTTCTCTCTCTTTTTATTATTTATTATTATTTTTCCAATTTTTTTTAATTATTTAACATCACATAATAAATCATATACATACATAACAATAACATTCCTCTTCATTTCTTAGCTATACATTCTACTTCTTGAGCTAACTCACATTAATAAGTGCCCCCCACCCTCGGGATCTTATTCTAGTTTCCAAAATTGCATTGAATCTTCTGGAGGTGTTCTTCCTCTTCCTTTTGACAATACATGTTCTAGGAACAATTTCTATCTGTCTCTTTTCCTTCCTTCCTTTCTTTTTTCTTTTTTTAAGCTGGCTTTCAGCCTATCTGGCTAGTTATTAGGAATTCTGTCTGGTAATTTTAGAATGTGGTCATGATCAGATCATTTATTTGGTCACTTTTTATTCTATTTATTTTATTGTCTGTCTTTTATCACCTGGTTTTAATGTTTTATTTGGTTGTAAATCACTTTGAGATTGATGGAAAAGCATAATTAAAACATTATTAATTAATTAATTAATGGTGGGCACAACATCATACCTGTAATTATTTAAGGTTGTACTGGTTTCTACACCTAATTCAGACCAGGCCCATTTCCATTATGCCGCACATTCTGATAACTGAACAGGCCCCCTGAATACAAACACACACACACACACACACACACACACACAGAGAGAGAGAGAGAGAGAGAGAGAGAGAGAGAGAGAGAGAGAGAGAGAGCAATAGAAGTGTAGCATGCCTCACCCTACAAATCTGAATGATCACATGCTAAGTTCCTTAATCTCTCATCCCAAGCCCTAAACAACTTGGGATACTTGAGAGAGTGCCTTCCCCCTTAACAACCTGCCTGGTCACTAAGGTCATCTGAGGGCATGTTCCTGATGGTTCCACATGAACCTATGGTCTGATTGGAGACTACCAGGAGAAGAGCCTTCTGTGTGGTCACTTCTTTCCTATGAAACTCCCTGCCATTGGAGGTCAGGCAGGCACCAATGTCTAAGGTGTATGGATAAGAGGAAAATCTCACTCTCTTGTCAATAGGTGTGGGATCTCTTGAATATGTAAATCACTCATCCCTGTTCAGTCCCCAGTTCCATCAAGCCTTATGAGTAGCTTATTGATTTGCCACTTAGAGCCCTATAGAAGAAGCATAACAAACAGGGACACTAAAGAAACTCACTGGCATATTTAGCTACGCATTGACACCCATTAAAGTTAGGGACCTGTTCCCAAAATAGTACACTCTACACTTTTGCACTATATAGCCATGGTGGACGGCGGGGTGGGGGTGGGGTATCTACATCTTTTGCATCAACATTCTTCCCTTTTGATCTTAGTGCAAACTGGGCCAGATCTACATTAAGCAGGATATATCACTTTGAAAACATATTGAAGATTGTATAGGGAGTGTGTCCTGGGCCTCAACAGTTGTCACTACTGTTATAAACCATTTTAAAGCAGTAGTGTAGATCCTGCCCTGTCCACCAAACCAAGGTTTTAAATAGAATTTCTTTACAGTAAAATTCATTTCATCTATATTTAGCTCCAAGCTAGCTCATCCCACAGCTACTAAGAAAAATTGGTCCCTTGCTTAGCAACACAACTTCGAGTCCTCCTACTTTTGCTAACATACACTATTTTGGTGCAGCATTGGAGGGCTCAAAAAGAACCTGATTTGTTATATTTTAAGCTCCATGACATAAAAGCAGCAAGTGAACCTAAAAATGTTCTGCTACCTTGAATTCCCCTGTCACAGCCTTTCCTTCAAATAAAGTATTTTGCTGTTTAGGAACTAGGATACCTAACTTATTTTTTGAGGAAAATCACACATTACACCAATCCTCCTAAAGTTCAAAAGGTTCACTCCTGGATCACAGCAGACCCCTGAAAGGATTTTCCAGCATTTTGAATCACATTGGGAGCCTTCTTGGACACAGGAAGCTCCCCACATCTGACCACCACCTTTAACAATTATGGGGGCAGCTCTGGAACACTCCTCCTCCTCCTTCTCCTCCTCCTCCTCCTCCCCCTCCCCCTCCTCACCTATTTGCTGTATTCAGGTACAGAAAGCCTGGATAGGGCTTTAGTTTGCACACAAAATCTCTCTACCAGTATTCTCATTACTTATTATTATTTATTTCATTTCTATAGTTCCCAATAGCTGAGGGTCTCTGGGTGGTTCACAACAATTAATAAAAAATACAGAAAAAATAATACTAATGTCATTAGTGTTAGATACAATTGGTGCTATTGTGTGAAAATTCCATCCCCTCTATAGTCCTCATAATATCTTTATGAACATGGACTTAAAAAAATGGGCTAGAGTACACACGAATAACATAAAACAGAGTGAGGGAGTGAAGGTGGTCACGTAATGCACTAACTGTGGATTAACATGCTCTCTGACCTCAGCATGTTTTCTGCAGGGTGGCTTGTTAACCAAGCAGTGCAACTTATTTTTGTTGAACAAGCCATCTTCAGAATCCATGGTTTGTTGTTGGCTTGTTCAGCATAGTTAACAAGCCACATGGCATGGTTAACAAGCCACCCTACAGAAAATGTCCTGGGTTCAGACAACACGCTAACCCACAGTTCAACAAATAACTCACATTCAACCACTGAGCGTGGGTTAGCATGTTGTATGAAGTTTAATCTAGCACTAGAACCTATGGGCACTATTACAAACTGATTTGGAGAATGTTCCTTTAACATCTTAAATGCCATATAAATGTACTTTAAAACAGGGTCAAGTGTACTCCAGTGAAAGGAAATCAAAGGGACATTGGGTTCTTTGTGACACAGACTGGTTTTTATCTTGATTATGAGATGCTTAACTATAAATTAAATATTCATATGTAAGATACCTTGAAGATACTGAGACTTAAGCCACAGCTAGACCTAAGGTTTGTCCTGGGATCATCCAGGGTTCACCCCTGCCTGAGCACTGGATCCCCTGTGTGTCACCTAGATGAACAGGTTTGACCCCTGGACGATCCAGGGATAAACCTTAGGTCTAGCTATGGCCTTAATTATGTCTGTTTTTTAAATTATTCAGTAACCTTAATATCAATGTAACTCCTAAACAATGTAAATGTATTTGTTAATAAAATACAAAGGTAAATCCAAGGAATAGATTTTTTAAAAAAATATTTGAATGAACTTGGAACAAAAACCAGACTATATTTTATCTATTCTATCATAGTTGAGGCTATCTTTGTACTGTGTTCGCTTACTAGTTTCCCCCCAATTCCCACCCAGATGCTCTTTCCATGGCTTGACAAGGCTGCCAGAAATGACCAGAGAATAAATAATAGGCTATAATATGATTATGTCCGTCTACAGAGAAATGTATGTAAAATTCAATTTGATTTCTAGTATAGCACTTTGCCATTGGGTCCATACCAAATGTATCACTGGGGTGCCTCTTAAATATCTTAATTAATCAAATAGTGTTTCTCATTTTTATTCTGAAATCATCATCACATGCATAGTGATTAAGTCATTAAGTGGTATTCCTGACACCTTTAAAATGTAAATTTGCAAACAATCTTCTAAGGAATTGTTTAACACACTTTCCTGGAAATGCTCACATTTAAATGAATCAAATCTTAGCTGTTCAGTTACAAAGCTCTGGACTTCCTAGTTGTTCAGTTAGAAAGCTCTTCATTTTCAGTGTTTAGAGTGAAAATTGTAAGCTAAAGCAAAATCTTAAGGACAGTATTGCCTTGCTGATGATTGAAATGTGCATCAGAGATCAACTAGAATGTAGCCTGCCTGTCTTTTTATGTCTAAAACATATTTTGAAAGTAGCTTTGTAAAAGACTGGTGAGTCTGATTTTAACATGGATAGTAAATGCTTGCATCTTTAGATTGACATGCTGTTCATTTTATACATTCAAATAATTTAGAAGTGGGATATTAAAGCTAATTCACATGAGTCAAACTAGCCTGGAGTGTGTAATGAGTTCTAAGTTGTGAACCGCCCAGAGACCATCGGCTATTGGGTGGTATAAAAATGCAATAAATAATTAAATAAGGGTTTTAGTACTGGCCAATAACTAAGGGTGCTTCCAGACACAGAGCTCCTAGTGCTACCAATCAAAAGATATTGTGCAACTATTCCATTGTTCGTTCCTTAATGTTGTTATTTTTGTTGCTGTTGTTGTTGTTGAAGATGCTGAAAAAAAAGGGATAGAAGTTTTGGGGAAACCCGGTAGGGTTACAAGTTGAAGATGCTGTTGTCAGGGCTCGCTATAAAATTCTGTGAATGGAGCAAGGCAATTACTTCATTTGGAAGTATGTTGGGAGTTCATTTGATTAGTATCACTGTAGCCATATATTTCCAATATACCATGGCGATCATAACCTTTTCTACTATAGCACTGAAAATTGGTACCTAGCTAGAATTCACCATAGTCTGAATTCACTTCAGGGTCAATTTAGGGTTGAATGAACCTTCATTAAATATCCATTTTGTAAATATCCATATTGTTGTTAACTGCAATAGTGGCTGAGAATAGTCTAGTTGTGCTTTCCCTCCAATACTACTCCTGTGGAAAATAATTAACCCAATATTCTCATGCATACATTTGGAATCACAAAGGGACAAGGAGCTTGAGAAACTCAGCTCCAAAGTGCTAACAGAGACATTGATGCTGTGGTGCTGCCATGAAGTTCTTTGAATTGTGTGGTAACCAATGTTTTATAATAATACTAGTAGACCATTAATTTTATGAGCTGGGGAGAAGTGTTTGGGGGAAGGCAGCTGTTCCCCATGTCCCACCTCAAGAAGAGAAACTCCCAGAAGATAGCAAGAGAATTGGAAAAGGAGAAGTTGGACCAGAGCTCTTAACATGTCCAAGTTATGTCTTCTTTTCCATTCTCCTCCACACTGCCCTGCCCTGTCCTGAGCAGTGGAGGCTCATGCAGTGCTGGACTGTACAGTGACCATGTCATTTCAACATTTGGGATAGATTAAGTATTTTGTGATCTCCATTAGCACCAATGAAGGCATTTAAATGCAGAATTACAGGGTGAGGCATTTTTCCCCAGGGGGTGAGGATTCTCAGCACACAGAAGGGGGAAGATACTTCCTTCTTTCCCTCTAAATAATGTCAGTCACATGACAATTAGGCTTTTGAAAAGCCTGCCATGACACCAAAGAAGTGTCTGTAAAACGTAATTGCTATACCAGAGGAAAGAGGACAGAGGGCAGGCTTCTTCACTCCTGGACTAAACCACACAGACTTGATGTATTCTCAGTCAATGCCTGGCTTTATCTTTCTTGGACTCTTGTTTGCTAATATGTTAAATTCTGGATGTGTGCATTTTTGGAGTCCATCTGTTCATCACCTGAAATCCTATGATCTTGGTTTTTGGCATCCCAGAACCTCTGGGCCATCTTGATCCATCTCTTTGTCCATCTGGATATTTTCTGTTTCCTATGAGATTGAATTCCTGATCCTAAATGGATTTGTGAACTGTTGTGGACCAGAGGAGTCATATCTATTACAGCCAACAGATTAACCCTGGCCTGGCTCTTGTTCTCAGGAGATATTCCCACCGGTATGATCATGATATCATCTTCCTAGATCAGACACACAGTTTTTAAAATACACATCCATAATTTTATAAAGTAATAGAGTAAAAAAGCAGTGACCAAAACTTGTGCGAAATCAATTGATCTTATTCCAAAATCTATAAAACTAATTACGCTGTATAAAAGCACGTGATCTATATCATAATGACAAGGCTTTTTCAGTGGAAGTTCTCGTATTTCAGTGAATTGCAGCAATAATCTAATCTGAATTAGTTTCACAAACTGGTTCAACTATAATGCCAAACCTTCCTTACCTCAAAAGAAAAGGCTATTTTAAGAATATTTTTAATGATTAATAAACAGCAGTCCATATTTAAATAATATACATTATTTAGTAGTGATCTGTTGATTCCCTCAAGGTTCTTGTTTTCCATTGCCAAGCTCATTCCACTGCAGTTCTGTACAGGGGGATTTTCCCACACAGAAATGTGTATATACAATTGGGCACATTTTCCAAACGTATGCATTTTTGTATCTATAAACCTGTTGACTAACATGTGCTTGTGTAAATTTTATAAATGTACACAGTTTTTTGTGTGTGGTTCACAAATTTGAGACATGAATACAATTTTCAGTTGGAAAACCATACATTTTAAATGGATGTTAATGAATGCTTTTGTATGTATGTTTGCTTTTGTGGGGGAGGGGATGTGTCACAAGCTTTAAAATGCACAGTTTTCCAACTGCAAATTGCATTCATGTCTGCATTAGGTTCTAAAAGTTATAGATCAGGTAAAACAGTAAAAAACAAAACAAAAGACCCTTGATGATGTGACTTTCTCAACCTTCCCTAATATTTAAAGCGATTTCTTCTTCAGTGTCAACCTCATGCTGTTCCACACATTTTGTTCTTTTCATGCAATTGTAGAAGGCAGGGTGGGGGCATCTGACCTGCAATCCTATTCATGTTTACTCAGAAGTAAGACCCACTGACCTGGTTCATATATAATACTAACCTACGGTTTATTCAGTCCTTGAATTGTTGAATTCTGTATTACTGTAATGTAAGAACCCAGTCACACTAATTGAAGAGAATCCATGGTTTGTTGTTGGGTCATGAACTCTGGGTTGTTTAAACCATGGCTTGTTGCTACATGTGAACCTAGAACCATTGTTCATGGATTGTTTCACCGAGCTACAAAGGTGATGTGCAAGAGTGGTTAAAAACTAACAGCTGCTCTACATGCCAGTATTACATCATTGCAAAGACACTTGGGATACAGGGAGGGAGCACACAAAGGAGGAGAGAAACAAACAACCTAGGGATTGAGAAAACCAACCATGGCTTGTTTGATCACCTGCCAGATGAACCCTGGGTAGGACAACAAGCCTTGGCTTAACCATGGGTTAAGTAAACCATGGGGTAGTGTTATTTGTAAAGATAGGTTACTATGTTCAATGGTCTTGCTTCCAAGTAAGTGTTCATAGGATTACAGCATTAGTCCGAGATGGTGGTTTTCTTTTTCTTGCAACAAATGGAGCAAACTGCCTTCAGTCACATTGAATTATTTGTGGATTATTCTGCAGACAGTGATTAATGAATTCCTACAAATACACCATTAAGGTCATCATTCCTGGTCTTAGTGAAACCACTTGTTTAGATCATAAATAGTGAATTGAACAGTATGGAGAACAATTGCAATGAGGTAACTTAAATTAGGCCAGGGGTGGAGAACCTAAATTGGTTGGGATGACAGATGATTCTCCTGCTCAGTGCTCCCTGGACCGGATTATATCAATGAGTGGATCCACTCCTATTGATGATGTGCAGTCCCTGAATAAAGCACCACTTACTGCTCCTTTAGCCAGTGCTTCAATGATCACTGATCGGAGATAATAGCAGAGATTCCTTTTGCCCTGATGAGGGGGGGCTTGTAGAGAGGTATCCCTGTGGACGAAATGGGCTGGCCTGGTGGATCAAATTGGCCCATGAGCTGGAGGTTCCTTATTCCTGAGTTAGTCTGAAGGATATGGTTTTAAGTTAATTTTTCCCCATTAATTTCAATTTAACATAGTTATTGTACAGTGTGATTTATTTACTCTGAAGGAAGTTCCATTCAGTTCCATTCATAAGTTCCATTCATAAGTCCTAGACTGTGGGCTGCATTTTGAAAATCAAATACTATGGGAAAATCCCAAAATATTAATTGTCCAATCATAAAAGTTATTATAGTGTTTAGAGTTAAAACTCACAAAAAGCTACAGTATAAGTTGTTTGTCTGAAGCATTCCTATTCATTTAGTCTAATAAAAAGAGGTTTAAAAAAAAAGGCAGCTATGTCTTGTCTGAGTTAAGGTTCAATTTATTAGACCCATTCAATCCATTATTGCCTTCAGGCAATGATTCAAAACTTCAAAAGCCTCCTTGAAATCAGATGGAAAAGAGAACTAGAGTTCAGTATCATGAACATATTGGTGACACCACACTTCAGACCACAGGATGACATGTTAAACAGCATGGGAAAAATGGATCCTTGTGGGACACGATAGGCCAATGGCCAAGGAGCCAAACAGTAGTTCCCTAGAACCACTCTTCTGGAATGGTTCCAGGGGAATACTGTTTGGCTCCTTGCCATTGGCCTGTGGTTTCCCATATGGATCTATTTCCCCCCATGATTTTTAAGGTGTTGTCCTGGGATCTGAAGTGTGTTGTCACCAATAAGTTCATGATACTGAACTCTAGTTGTCTTTTCCTGATGAGATAGGGGTTGGGAGCAACCACAAAAGACTGCCCCAAGTCCCATCTCAGCCAAGCAATCCCAAAATATACCATGATAAATAGTATCTAAAACCACCAAGGTCCAGCACAACAAACCAGGATACGCACCTCTTGTCCAGTTGCTGGTTTAAATTTTCAGACATCAAGGTGGCCTGGAGCCAAACTGAATTAGAGTACAGTAGAACATGAATGAATAGAAGAGGAATGGGGCAAATGGATTAGGCAGTGAAAAGAGGTAATAATCCCAAGAGATAAGAAATTAAAGAGAGGTGGGGAACACAGATGGGGAGAAAGTTCGGGACTGGCACTCACCCACCCAGTTAGTATTGTTCTTAATGAACACACTTCCATAAACAATTCATACATGTATTTGGTGAGGATCGCATACTAACAAACATTTATTTAAGAAGGATTGCTTCAGATGCATTTTAGTACAGAAACTGTTTTTCCTTCTGATATTTTTCTGTCAGTAATAATTTGAGGCTATTGGCATGTGTCACTAGATATGTGATCTAGATATGTCACTAGATAGGCACATGGCGAGTTATCCAAGCAGTGGATCTTGCTCTGCCAAGTATGTATGTGTGAGATTACAGCCCAGTTATGCTGGAGTTCTTCTAGGGTTGCCAGGTCACAACACAGAGAAGTGGCCTGTACAAGAATCTGGCTCCAGGTAGACCTGCAGACTGCCAAGCAGCAATTGATTGGGAGCAAGGCCAGCTGAGAAGATGGAAAAGCCTAGCTGACTCACATAAAATTGTCCATTTTGCTGTGGACAATGGATTTTCCACAGGCCTGATCTAGATGTTATGATTACCTTGTGATGATCTGCATCTGTGCAATGACATTACCCCTGCTCCTGCCATAACTTATTGAGTCATTGTACTTATCGAGTCATTGTACACATGGTGCTTTTCTGCAGCAGGACCAGATATTTCCTGGAGCGTATTTCCGTACCTTCCACCATATCATGATAGAGGCAGGGCTGATCCCAGACATTTTTGCTGTTCGAGACAACAAAAAAGATGCACTCCTTTCCACATGAAGAAGCCAGCTGGACTGGTAGTTGAATCTTACTGATCATGGAACTGTTCCTCCACTACATCTGAGGGCAGCAGGCTAGTTTAGGGTGTGTGGAGCAGGCTGCCTGGCACACACCACTCTGGTGCCACCAACACCTCACCACTGCTCACTGCCCCGCCCTCCAGCATCTGCTGCCTCAGGCAGCTTCCTCACTTTGCCTAATGATAGGACCAGCCCTGGTGGAACGGGTAAGTACAGGCCATTTCAAGTGAATGTGGTAACTGCAACTAGCATACCAAGTCTTATATTTTGGATTATCCAAACTGAAACCAATTTTATGATGCGAAACTGCAGCTGAATTTAGGTTACAGATTTTATTTAAATGTCACTGTAATAGCAACTATCAAAACCTCAAAGTGGCTTACATCTAAAAACAGCAGGTCAATGTTCTGAAGTTCTGTGAACAGTTGCTGTACGTATACAGCTTTGTAGATGGATTTGGCAGTGCTTTCCCTCAGAAGGAGAGAACTAAATTACCATGGAAAATAACACACTTTGATTCTGCTACAGGGGTTATGCTTGCCTTGAACACAGCTTAAATTAAGTAGCAAATACTGAAGGAAAGCCTGTAGTGTATCTGCCAACTTCAGGCATGTCAGTTCCAGAGCCATTACACTGACATCGATGGCTTTCCTACTTCTAGCTACATGGTGGGGTTTCATACCTTCAGTTCAGGAAAGCAAACTTAATTGAAAGGAACTTGGTGGAATGCTTTTAGGAATACATGCAGGAAACAGTGCTTGTTTATAATGGAACTAGGCAACAGTGCTAGGCGATAATGGAACTGGCTGTGGAAGCATGTTTTAAAAGGCGATACTATGGAAGAAATAATAGTATCATTCAACTGGGGCCCTGCAACAAATTGTTGAAATGTGGAATGCTTCTGTTTGGGGGATCTAGCCACTCCAGCATTTTAAAAATCCATTTTGGTTTCTTCTCAACCCTCCCCATTATGGGTTTTTTCTCAGGTATGAGGAAGACATACTTGTGCCCCATCGCCATCTTTTATTTTGATGTTTATGAGAAGCTCTTACTTCCTTCTCTAGGGACATTTTAAAATAGTTTGTCAGTGAAAACCAGGAAATTATCTGTCCAAACAATGAGATAGTTCCGACTGCCCTTTTTTTCTCTATGAATAGGTTTGCACATAACAGCCTACGTGTTCAACAGTCCATGAGTGAGAAAAAGCTTATGTGATGCCTGCAGCACACCCACCACTTCCACTTTTACTCAGCAACCTACGATCAACTCCTTTGTACATTGTTTAGTGTGTTATCCAAACCTGGACCACTGAGAGCTTCATCCCACGTACCTGTTTCCCTCGAATTATCCCCTAGAGTGCTATGCTGTTGCCATTGTTGTTGTTGTTACGAGGTGGCTAGATCCTTTGCATACCAGGAAATGGGTTTAAGGAGGGGAATGTTAAAAAATCATAAACAGATGGCCCAATCTGATTTAAATTTGGTATGCTTAAAGCTCTCCTTAATATCTATCACTGTGCCAATTTTGATGTCTTTATCTTTAAAGCTTACGCAGATGTAAGCATTTGTTTATTTTTCTTCAAATCCTGCCCCTGCGTCCCAGTGGCTGCTTGAAAATCAACAAACTATACATTTGAAAACTAGTACCAAAATATTGCACTTTTTTTGGTTAAGAAGTGCAGTTGAAGCAGGATGCATGGGAGTACTTCACAATAAAAGCAGATTATAAACTGGAAAACTTCAGAGTACTTTTCACTGGTGTGATAAAGCTCTGGGTTGTTTAGGGGCTCATCCGTGACAGCCCATGGTTTATTTAACCCATGGACTACTACTATGTGCAAACCATCCCGATATTCCTCTCGCTACTTATCCAGCCACTCCATTCTATTCCTCCTCCCACACATTTTTCTCCCCAGCAACTCTATCCCAATACCTGTACCATTTAGTTATCATTTCTCTGTCTATCTCCCATTCTATCAACATGCCTTTTCACTGAATTATCATTGGGCTGTGTTTGGAGGGTCCCCTCACTCAGGGATTTTTAAAAGATTTTTTCCCCCTATCACTGCAAACCTCAGGGTTACTCCAGGTTTGCTGATACCAATTTTCGTATGTGGGTGGTGCAGTTGGACTACATTTTCACATGCAGGAAAACATGACTCAGAAAGAAGTGGGGTGTTACAGGAAATGTACTGTAGAACTTTGGCTGTCTTGCTTATACCAAATTTCCCTTAGGTGCACACATTTCCTCTGGGTACCCATAAGTAATCAAAATGCCAAGGATAGGGTACAGTTAAAATGCCTCTTCTCCTCTAATGACACTCTGTTGATCCATACATTCCTACACTGCCAGGTCACTGCTTGGGATTTCCTTTACTAGTGGGGAATGGCTTTCCTTTGACTGCAGTTTATGTCCAGCAGAGTAGAGCTGAATATATTTCCCTTGTAATTGTTTTTGTTTTACTATGTATATTGATATTTTATGGTTTTAATGTTTTGCTGCAATAAATAAATAGCATTAAAATGAATATAATCTAAATAAATAAATGTTACATATACAAACTAGTTGAATATAAGAATAACAGAAAATTGTTTTCTAGAAAATAATTTCTAGAAAATACGGCCTAGTCTATTGATGTAGCATCTCACAGGATTGGCAAGATTAGGTCATCTTGACACCTCAGAATCCAACTGAGCAGCATCCATCAGTGTCTGTCCTGCTTTAGCTGTGGCCAGCTGTAAATGTAGTGGAGTCAGCAAACCATCAGGCCTACAGGTGGATAGTTGATGACATTCAGGTTACAACAGAGGTGGTCTCAGTCCAAGCTGGTGAGAACACCAGCAAGCAGGCTGACAAGAGGCACAGGTGGCAGCAGGAGTTGTCAAGATAATAAGCAAGAGGTCAAACACGGTAAATCATTCAGGTATATTACACAGTCTGGAAGCAAAATTGTTAGTAATCCAAAAAGTCAGGAAACAGGGTATCAATCACAGGCATGGTTCAGGAGACAAGATCAAAGACAAGATAGACTAAGTTGTTCCATCACTGGCTGGTTTCTAGTGATGGCTTTTAAGCCCAAAGCCTGCTGGACATCACCCAGAGCTCAGCTGCAGGAATCAGAGCTTTCTTTCCTGAGCTCTACTGCTGAGGAGACATTTTCTGCAGGGGAGCACTGCTTCACACTGGAACCCTACTACCTTGTTGCTTGAGGCAAAGAGCTCCCTGTGACCAGGGGTTTGCTTAGCCTTTGCCTCAGAGGCAGAGTCTCTTTCTTCTGACAGGGATAGCCCTGCAACCACCTGCTCTGAGGGCTCAGGCTCCTGTGAGTCTGGTGGGTCTTGGTCTGCAGTGCCCTGGGCTTCTGGGGCCTCTGGCTAGCTCTTCCTTTGAGGAGGACACCTCAAGTAGGGGCATGGCAGTGTTGCTTCTCCAGTCTTTGTTCCCCCTATCTGAAGATATTAAACACAATAAAGTAGATTTACGAACCCAAAATACAGACAGCAGCAAAACCTAGAAAAATGCAATCCCAGATAATAAAAACATATAAAATATTGTTACCCAGACAAACTAGAATCTTTATGGAAAGTTTAATTTAAATTTAATTAATAAATAATAAAATAATAAAATGAAACCGCAAATAACTGTGATAAAATACAAGAACCAATTAAGCAAAATAAAAAGAGACAGGCCATGGAGCACTGCATCCATAGCCCTGCTGGCTCACAATAGTTATGGCAAAAAGAGTGACACAGTTTGCAGGATTGCAGGGTAGTGAATCAAAACCATGGTCTGTCGTAGGGTTCCAGGAAGGCTTGGGAACCAGCAATCCTGGCCTGGTTGGCATGATGTGGGAAGCTGTGCTGCCGAGGGTAATTAGGCTGATTCCTCAGCATGTGAGCAGTATGTTCACTTATTCGCCCCACCATGATTGTGTGAACATGGCCTGGGGAAGGAGGGGGTGCTGCAGATTTCAGCACAGCAGATCTTGGCATTCACATTCTTCCCCAGCAAAGGGGTGGGAGGGTTAGCTCTACCAACTCCAAATTGGGCCTAGCTAAGGGAGTGGTAGGGTGACCAACTGTCAGGATTTCCCCGGATTTGTCCTGGTTTTTGTTCTTTCCATGGTGTCAGGGGGGATTTTCTATAATTTTCAATAATGTCCTGGAATGACACACCTTCCTCTTTAAGGCTGCCATTAGCATGGCAGGAGGGAATGACATGCTTTCTTGAGGCACATCATTCCCCCACCCCGAGCTCCAATTGAGGTCTTAAAGGGGAAAGTGGGTCATTCCTGGACATTATAGAAAAGGCCCCAATTGGAGTGGATGGTGGTGGTGCAGAATGAAATCCTTTCCCCTCCTCCACTCCAATCGAGTTCTTTAAGGTGGCAGGGGAATAACATACTTTCTGCAGGACTCAGAAAGCTGCTTCCCCACACACACACTAGGTGTCCTCTTTTTTGGTTTCCCAAATATGGTCATCCTAGGGAGTGGAGCATCTTTCAGTCCAGTGGAACAGCTTGCTTTCTGGCTGAGAACATAAAAACAATCAGAACAAAACTGCCTCAAGATGATGTATCCTGCCTTCATCAAAGCTTATAACACAATTATCTTAGGGGACTGTAAGCTGGCTTTTATCATCTTAGTTTAACTTTGTCATTTATATCTTTTATATGAGGTCTGTTTCTCTGTTGCCAACTAGTTTTCTTATTTCTCCTATGTTTGACTTGGATATGCAACAGCTGTGACCCAAGTCCTGAAATCTTGCAATATAATAGTGTTAATATGCTACATTATTTGAAAGATGGATAGGGAAAAACCCTCTTAACTAATATATCAAATTTAAAGGGGCATTCATATATTGCTAAGACCCCACTGCATTATATCTAGAGCAATTTTCTCACCAGTAGAAAATTATACATTCAGTGAGAAATTATTTATGTTATTTTACTTCTTTAAAAAACTGAATGAATTCCATACTTACAGTAACTGTTAGGAAAAGCTGGATTTTACTGAGAGTTTGCCCAAAGCATGTGTATGTGTTTGGGTGTGTGATTGTGTGAGTGCATGTGAGCAGAAACATAAAACCAATATTAAAATCTGTTTTCTTTCAGAAAGATTTAAGACAACAGCTCAGCTATGCTTGTCACTGTGGTCTCTAGCCATAAGACTATAAGTAGTAAAACACTGTAAGAAATAAATTTCTGGTAATTATAATACTTGAATGATTAAAGTAAATCCAATTATGCGATCTTATAATATGTTTGACGTATATTATTATTATCAGTTTTATTTTATTTTTCTTATTGACAAGAATGCAAGTATTAGGCCTCAGTGAAAGTTTGACCTCCAGTCTGTTCCTATTCATAGTTACTCAAAAGCAAGTGCTACTAAGTGCAGTAGTTGCATGAGAATAGTTTTCATGCAAAAGGTTGAAGACTTGTGTATATTTATTTATGAGTTAATGCTATTGATTTAAATGGAACTTGTTCCAAGCTAATTATGGCTAAGACCATGCAGCAAGCCTGATGGAAAAAATCTTCCTAAAAAAAGTCTAAGATAGTTAGGCTGCAGTCCTCTATATTTTTGGCTGGGAATGCCCCACTGAACTCACTAGGACTTACTTCTGAGTATACCTGTATGGGGCTGCACTGTTAGACTACAGAAAATCTCCATAAACTAGATATGCAATTAGCTGAAAGTACAATTAAAAATATAATACTGATAAACATCAGATTGGAAAGAGAAGACCAACAGCAATCCAAAGAAGCAGTGCTCAGTCCAATGTTCATCATAAATGTGTGCCTCCCAATCTGCTTCTATACCTAATAAATTATTTTAATGAATGCATCATGGCAGGCATTGATCATTTTTTTACTGAACCTACTGGAAGTGAAAGAGTTATTAGCTCATAAAAACATATGAGCTATGCTTCTTACTTTTTTCTGATTCTTTGCTCCAAGACATTTTATTAATGAAGTGGGTTTTAATCAATAGAGATCCCTGACAAAGATTTTATTTTCTGCTTATATTAAGGCTTGCATGCATTCATGTGAACAAATTAAATTAAGATCTCTACTTGCACAATATGCTTATGCTGACATTCTTTAAAGTGAAACACAGAAATAAGGAAGTCATAGGGATCTTTTCTGGGATGTGTCGTTGCTGCTTGATATTAATAGTCATGAAATGGCTCCAGTGATGAGGAACTATTAGACTTAACTATTCCAAGACTTAACTATTAGACTTAACTATTTCATATGTACATAGGGACACACTTTGTACCATTTCAAAATATTGTCTATCTAGTCTAGTGCTGTATACTCTGGTTGGAATGAACTCACCACAGAGCTTCTTTAAACGAGCTATTTATAGCATGCTCATTACTGGCACAGACGTTCATGGGTCCTTTTGATGACTCAGTCAGGCTCCTGCAGATCTCCTGCCCCTTTTCTTGGTTTTAGCATCACAAAATAAAGCTCAGAAAACCCGACTCTTCTGAGGTTGTACTATAAAATACCCAGTAGAGGGCACTGTCCCATTGAAATGTACAGGCCACGTGGTCGCCATTCTCTTCTCCATGTAATTATGCTTGTTTCAAACATGGAAGAGAACCAGGAAGAGAGCAATGGTAAGGAAACACATCCCACACACACCTGAAGAGACCCACAATCTGAAGCGGAGGTTTCCTACAGAATCTGCTACCTGATCTTTTTAACTAGAGATACCAGGGATTAAATTTGGACCTTCTCCGTACAAAGCAGAATTTCTGAGTTGTGATCAGGTCATAAGCTGTGATCAGGTAATAAGGGATGTGATCCACCACTTAGTTATGGTCTCTCCCCTCAGTCGCTTCATAGGAACATATTGTGAATGTTGTTTATTTAAAATTATGTCATATTTATAATTCCAAAGTACTTCACATGAATGGCTGTTAATTTGGAGTTGCTTTCATGCTAGGCAAAGGGGTGTAGCTCACTGGTAGAGCACATGCTTTGCATGTAAAAAGTCTAAGGTTTACTTCCAGGCATCTCAGCTAAAGCTGGAAAGATTCCTGTCCAAAACCATGGAGATCTACAGATAGAGGGGATCTACACTAGTATATGAAACATTGTTTTTACAGTCATTGAACATTTTGTTTTTGAACAATTTAAAACGTAGCAGTTTTTAAAACGTTTACTTACTTTTCTCTTTCCATGGGAATGCATTCCTTTTGGCCACACTAAGAAAAGAAATCCGTTTGTTCTTTTTCCCCATCTGCCAATTTCCCCTCCCACATCCTCTTCTTTCTGAGAATTCTCCACCGGCAAACAATCCAGCAAGCAGCCTCCCAAAAGTGAAACTAAAAGTGTCTGCAAAAAGAGGCTTGAAAGAAAAGAAAAAACGGCTCCAACTTTGGGCGCGGAAATTACATAAACATGCCCCCCAGGAATGTGATTGGCTAATTAAGAACTACAGGAAACCCATTTAGTACGATGAAATCATACCAAATAGAATGACTTATTTCAGAGAAGTTGAAAATAAAAGCCAGAGAACAGATAACAATAAAACGTCACAAACTGAATGTCATGTGGCAAAATACTACCAAATGCACATTTAAAAACGGTAAGACACGTTCTAACTTGACTAGTATAGATCCCCTCCTAGTCAGTGTAGACAATGCTGAGCAGGTGAACCAATGGTCTGAATCAGTATAAGGAAACTATATGTTCTTATTTGGACTTGAAGCAACCACCTGTTTTCATGTATATCCTGGACCAGCAGATCTGTCAGAACAATGTATGATGTGCCAGATAATGCTCTATGAAGCTATTCTGTGTAGTGATCCATTAGTTTGTGGGTTCTGCCCTATCATATAGTCGGCCCCATCCAAAGTTCTACTTTAGGCATGCCCAAAAGAGGTCCAGGGTTTTGTTTTATTTTCATGGTGTTCATATAAACATGAAACACCCACTCGGTGTCTTGCTATAGAACACAGGGATTGCTGTTTGAGAAAGTTCAGAGCTCATTGAGCATATGGAACTGTTTGTGTAAGTCTTTGAATCCTGGCCAGTATATATTAAATGGATCTTTTGGTCCATGTGATTATTCAACACATCATTGTATTATTATTATTTTTCAGAATTTGTGAGTTGTGATCAGATCATAAGTTTCACAATCCCAGTTCAAAGTTGTGGGTGGGGTAATGAACTTCCACTGACTTCAGCCTAGTAAAAGAAATGTTTTTGTGGATGTATGTAGTACATACAACCCATGTATGTTGTAGTTGACATTTCCAATAATTTTTCCAATTCAGAAAAAAAATGTTACTCGCCAGTTCTGACACCTAACCCCCTTTCATTTTTAATGATATCACTCCAGGTACAAATCCAAATATATTTCAGACCTAAGGGAAACTCAATTGTATTATTAGATGCTGTGTGGAAGGCATAACCAATAATGGGTGGGTGGGTGTTTCAGTCCCTCTCCAGGGTTTTAAATGTTCTGATAAATTATTATTATTAAAAGGGTATATTGAATTAAAATCATTTCAGTGCATAAACTGAATCAATTTTGTAACAAATTTGCAGGATGCCTACCTAGCTGCTTCAAAACTATTGCTCTGTCACAATATGACATTAAGTGTTACAGTGGTAGCCAACGTGTTGAAGACTATTTGAATACATTTATGCATAGAGGAAATGTTTACCTTTACTTGACTTTGAGAACAGTACATAGAACACCCCGAATGATAGGAAAGTATGCAACATACAACCCGGTAGCCAGTAAGCCAATTGACAATGTCACCATAATACTGAGGCAGTTAAGTGCAGTTTAAAACTAACATGATACTATTGGATGAGGTTGGGCAAGGAACTAGCCACATTTTATTGCCAATAAAAGTAAAGTACTGAAAACATGCATATTAGATTAGAGCCAGTCTAATTGGGGGATATGGGTGACTTGAAGTACAGTAATGGGAACACGAGGTAATTTGTGTCATGATACACCATGTCACCCCCACTCGGAATTCCATTGGGCAATATTAATTCAAGCAGAGGTCTATGCCACTAATAAACCGAGTAAATTGAGTCAATTACAAATTTCATGCTTTTATGACTTTTGCTTTAGTTAGATAACATCTCCAATTGAATGCACTGCCCTCCAGAGATCTTGACCACTTACAAAGAACATATGTTTATAGTATTATTTTCATTGCTGTTTTAAAAAATCAACACGTTGTACATGATAAAGACAGACATTTCAATATTTCTGCTTTCAGGCAGTTTACAATTCATAATAATTATCAATGTATCAAAATAGTAAATAAACACATTAACGTAAAAGACACAGTGAAAGTAAGCAGCAACAGAAAAATATATATTCTTTTTTAATTTAAGGGAATAAAAATGTGTTATCTGGCACCAAAAAGATCTGAATAGGCACTAGGCAAGCTGTCCTGGGAACAGCATTGAAAGACAGCATGCTTTGATTGAGAAGGCCTCATTCATTTGCATCTTCACCTCAGAAGGCAGGAGCACTAAGAGAAGGTCCCCTGAAAATTACTTCAGTAAGCATGCAAGTTCATGTGGAAGAAGGTGATCCTTTAGGGACCTGGGTTCCAAACTGTATAGGGACCAGGGCTGTTTTAGTTACAAAAGCAAGCCTAAAGTCAGATTAAAATAGATCTAACTAATCCAAGAGTATCTGTAATTATGTGATTATTGCCTATTCAAGCACCTTGCTCAGAAAAGTAATATTTGCAGTCGGCCAACAGTTGTTACAGTTCTCAAGGTCTAGAGAGGATTATTTATTTACTTATTTATTTTATTACATATTTATACTGCCCAATAGCCTAGGCTCTCTGGGCAGTTTACAATTAAGACCATAACATAATAATCCAGATTAAAACTTAAAACTTTAAAAATCACATAAAACCAGAATAAGTTACGGTCCAGGGAAGGCTTGTCTTAAAAGATATGTTTTTAAGAGACGTTTAAAAGCATGACATTTTCCACTTCCCGAACTGCACAAGGGAGGGTTTTCCAGTGGGTGGGTGCCGCTACAGAGAAGGCCCACTGTCAAGGTTCTTCAAGACAACATTCTCTTCATCTTGGAATAACAAGCAAGGCCTCCTCTGAAGATCACAAAAGTCGCCTGGGTGTATACAAGGGAAGGCGGTCAGCTAAGTATCCTGGTCCCAAGTTGTTTAGGGCTTTATAAGATAATAGCGTAACCTTGTACATGGGTCGGTAGCTAACAGGCAGCCAGTGAAGTTCTTTTAGTACAGGTTTTATGTGGGCAGAGCTAGGTTTCCCTATGAGCACCCAGCTGCTGCGTTCTGCACAAGCTGCAGCTTCTGAACCACACACATGGGTAGTTCCACATAGGGCGCATTACAGTAGTCTAATCGTGAGGTTACCAGTGCATGAATGACCGTGCCTAGGCTATCCCTATCCAGGAATGGGCATAGCTGGCATACCAACCAAAGTTGATAATGAGTGCTCCGGGCAACCAAGGCCACCTGGGTCTCCAGTGAAAAAGATGGGTCCAGGACCACCCCCAAACTATGGACCTGCTCCTTTAGATGGAGTGCAACTGCATCCAGAACAGGCTGACACCCCAATTCCTGGACCTGGGAACCACCAACCCACAAGGTCTCTGTCTTATCAGGATTCGGCTTCAGTTTATTGGCCTTCATCCAAAACATAACTGTATCCAGGCACTGTATTCTTTAGCAGTGATCCCACAACTGCCTCCTTTAAGATAGATGGGACTGTCCTCTTGCATGGAGGCTGTAATAACTTCTTGTACCCAACAAGTCAATCCCCTCCTGATACAAGCCAAGAAAGACAAGAGTTGGGGAATAAATGACAGGCCACATTAATTGAAACATATTGTTCACATCCTCAGCAAGCAATAACTGAAATCCATACAACAAAACAAACCCAGACAGTGCTCTGGATACATCTGTAGTTTGAACTGCAAAACTAGTGACATCCAGGTTGAGGCAGATCCTCAAAGTGTTAAGGAAAAGGTCACAGTAGGCCACTAAGGCTTTCTCTACAATACTATGCAGGCTACATTGGAAGTTGGAACAAGCCCATAACTACTTAGAAAACCTCTACTGGATAGTACTGTGCAGACTGCTTTTTCCCCACCATCATTGCCACCCGGTCTCACATGGGGTGTCCACTTCTCTTAGATATAACCTTTCCATACCCTCTTCAGCAGAAGGTAAAAGGAATAGGAGACACTGAATCAACTGTTCCTCCTAGCAAGCCTTTCTACGGCAGTCAAGAGAAAAGACTGTGGAAGCCTTCGTCAATCTGCCAGAAAGAACAGAAGACATGCTTCTGAAAGGAAAAGATACAAGTGAGGAAATGTGAGGCTTACCCCTCCCTGCCCATTTCTTTGTTATTTTTTATCTCCCCCCGCCCATGGTTGATATGTTAAGCAGAGGATTGGGCATAGCTAAAGCAATCACTGCCTGGATCGTGCTCGTCGGGCAGGGCCTCAAAGAATCACAGCCCTAAATAAACAGCTGCCTGGGCCTTTATCCCCACTTCATGGGAAGCAGATGCACAAATAACTTGCTCATTTATTTATTTATTTATGGTGCTTCTGGAGTAACAACTGAAGTAGGAACTCTTCAGAATGATTAATGCATGCTACTTGTAGCTTGGGTTGTCCATATTTTTCTGACAGAGCTTCTATGCCTTTAAAGTAGCATGACAGACAGAAAATTTGCAAGTTAAACATTTCCTATTATTTAATTAGCATGACCAGAAAAGCTTTATCTGCTAATTCTGTATTACTGAAACTATTAGGTACAGCTCACTCATATCACCCTTAACACCTTACAGCACAAACCCAAAATCAAATGTAAGAGGTTCTCAAATTTGCAGAACAGTAGCAATTGAAAATCAAACTTTCTGGAATTCTCTATAACATCTCACTGGGAACATTTATACTATACATCTTACTTCTCCCCCATTGCAAGTCTATTTGCATGTGTACCTTTCATTTATCTGAACGGGAGAGCACCTTGAAATTCTCTACCATCTGAAGAACTTTCTGCTAAGATTTAGCAGCTAAGTGATTTCATAGCTCAACCTTATGAATATTTACCATTGAATTGCAACTACAGAAGTTATGTTCAAATGATAATATTATTTTTGTAGACAATTCTTTTAACATATTATGAATGGAAAAATCAAATACAGAATCCTACCGTTGTATCATTTCTTCACCTATTTTGTCAAATGTGTGCATAGCTTTACATTGCTATTAAAATATACATTATATCCAGACCGCAATGTATTATTTCCCCAGATGGGTTGCTAATTAATAATTACAGTAAACATTTTAACTTATTCTTCTATAGCAAAGACTTTTAAAAAATTCACAATCTAAATTTGGCTTTAACTACATTTTTCAATTATTTTGTAATTGGAAGATTTTTTTCAATTACAGAAAATAATAATATAATAATAATAATAATAATAATAATAATTCTTACATGCCTCTCCATTTGGATTGAGGTGGGGAACAACAGTAATACAATAATACAATAATCAAATGCATAAAAGCAATAAAGCAACATTGCACCCCCATTCAAACATAACCACCAAGTTTCACTTACATATTCTCTTTTCAGATTTTCCAGTTCATCAAAAGTATAGCACAAAATATATTACATATTTGGATAACCTCCCCCACCCAACATCTGACATTTTTGCTTCCTATTAGAATATTTTTCTGAAGTTTCATGAGAGCAGATGAAAGTGAAATTTGTTGATGGTACCATGTGTTGTAGCCTGAAGTGTTACCATGGCCAATTAACATGAAGTTTTTTTGTTTAATTCCTAATGGTCATCAACTGTGAACAGTGCAGCATCCCAAGAGATAAATGTCTAGTTTTCTAGTATGTTAGCAATATAGAACTGGCCAGTAAAAGAGAACAAATTTTAATTTCTTCAATCAGACTGTTTTAAAAGGGACAAGCAGACAGATCGTTTTAAAGAAAACCTCTTATTTTAAGGGGAAAAGAAAATTGTATATTTATTTATTTATTTATTTATTTATTACATTTTTATACCGCCCAATAGCCGAAGCTCTCTGGGCGGTTCACAAAAATTAAAACCACAGTAAAACACCGAACAGTTTAAAACACAATTACGAAATACAGTATAAAAAGCGCAACCAGGATAAAACCACACAGCAAAGTTGATATAGGATTAAAATACAGAGTTAAAACAGTAAAATTTAAATTTAATTAAATTTAAATTTAGTATATGGCAACTTAATATGCCATTTTGTCTCCCTATTAATGCATAGGTCAAATGCTGATTCTGTAGATGACAGATGCATCATTATTCGTAAGCATAGGATTGGTTTAAATGTAAGAGGAAAGACACTGAAACTGAATTATTTACAAAATGAGATTCACATCTAGAATTGTACTTCGAATGTTTGGGACACATTAACCTTGGCATGGAAGTTGTGTGCCCCCTAATTACACAGTCAGCTTATTTTCAAATGCTTCTAATCAGATGTTCACATAGCAGTGAGCATGGAAAATATGCAGATAAAAGGGGAACCTACCTTTACATTTACATGGACAAATAGTACTTTCAAACCTTCTACATTGATTTTTCTGTTGACATTGTAGATGGAAGGGTTCTTTGATCAAGGTCAATGACCTCCTTGTTTCAAGAAAAATGGTTTCTTTTCTTGAAATGTTTAACAGACGTTGGTGAAGATTAAACACAGACACTTACATAATCTTTTCATTTATATGGTAAGGAGAGATAGATAGACAATGCATATGGAATCAAACCTGAAGGCTTCTAACTAGTATGTCAGTGGCAATAGAAATTTGGAAAGCAATTGCTTTGCTGCTATAGCAATGTGTATTTGGTTTAAGTTCAGTAGGCTAACATGCTTTTTTCAAGTCTTTTCAGTAAAGTATCAGGTTTATGGAAAAGGAAAATATGCAGCAAATCTCATTTTACCATTGAAATGATTGACTTATGTAGTCAATGGGAAATATTATCTTTTCATGGAAACTAGGCCAAAGTAAGGTCAGTAGGATCCCACAGTGTTTGCAGCCATGGATACTAATCATAATCCTTTAGGGAAAATGTCTTCATCTTTTAAGCAGCTACAGAAAAGGATATTAGACACATCATGCTGTCTGATATTAGCATAGCACTACTATTCTTTGCACAGTCAGACTGCTATACAATGAAATTCAGCAGATCAAAACACTTCAGTTAATCATTGTCCTGTCTTCTTTACTTTTATTGGAAGACCATTTCCTGTCAATTAACAATCTTTTAAATCACTCCCTTCTATGCTCACATGGAAATGATGCTTTGCTTAACATAATCTACAGCAAGAACATAAGAAGAACTATACTGTATCAGACAAAGGGTCCAGAATTCTGTTCACACAGTAGTCAACCAAGGGGTGGGGGGAATTTCGGGGTGGGGAGTGGTGGTGGAGAGATTTAATCCTCCCCTCCCAGTGCATGATGGTCCTGATTTACACTAGAACAAACAAAACAAAACAAAAACCAAACTTTCAGCTACACACAATGCAATTAGCACAACATGTAGTTTGGCTCTTAGAAAAACATTGTCTCAGCTTCTGTCCTCAAAGGCCTCTTCTCTGCCTGAGTTTCATTGATGACAACTTTATTATCTGGATTCATGGAATGAAGCCCTGATAAAATTCTACCAGGACTTGAACAAGTTCCACCCCACCATCAAACTGAGTCTAGGCTAGTCCACACAACAGGTTCACTTTCTGGATACATAATGCACCACCTCATATTGGAAACTTACTGTCAGCTACCCATACTTACTTGCTTCCAGCTTCTACCCTGAACACACCTTAACAGCCACACCCCATGATACAAACGTAGCTTGTTGAACAAAGATTCACAACTTTGTGGTTTGGAGTCCATCAGGAGAAGAGCCTTCACTGTGGTAGCCCCCTTCCTATGGAATACCCTGCCTCTGGAAGTCAGGTAGGCACCAACTTTGTATTCCTCCCAGCGCCTCCTGAAAATGTTGTAGTTCCAGGAAGCCTTCCCTTAATGACTAGCCATGGTTTTATTTGCACTTTCTTTCTTTTACAAATGTATTTTAATGTGTTTTTATTCTGTTTTATTCTTTTACCACATTTGTTCACCAGTCCAAAATCCTCAGGTAGGGATCGGTATAGAAATATTGTAAATAAATAAAAAATAAATTTAAAGCAGGCATCTCTCAGACTATAATATCCACAGCATGAAGTAAAAAACAACAGATCAACAGGGCCAGAATTGTACCCAGGAATTATCTTCTAGGGGACAGAAGAGAGAAGAGAAAACAACAAAACTTCACTTGTCACCTACATCAGCTAAAACCGCTCAAACTTATAAATTATCTACAGGCATCCTGGACAATGACACTTCCTACTCCCAGGTCTTGGGTGGTAGGCCTGTACAGATGGCTGCCACCCTAAACTACTTATTCACCAGCAACTACAGATCTCATTATAGTGATACAGGCACAGGAATAAAAAACTTAACTGAATCAGAACGGAGATATTCTTAACTAGGCATTTGGAAGGGTGTGTGTGTGTGTGTGTGTGTGTGTGTGTGTGTGTGTGTGTGTTTGAAGAAACTAACATTTTGCATTGATAAAGAAATTTTCTCAAAATTGTTAGGAACAGCTGTCTTTTTAGGTCTGACCCTGTGGTGGACCCCAGTACAAACTCTGTCCCCATATCTACTCTGGCAACACTATTACAAGGCCTAATAATGTTATCCACATCATGTGATTTATGTCATCATTTGCTAACAATGTCATCTGGACCCCAACTGTCCATAAAATTCTGTGAAGCACCCTAGGTAGAGAGGTAGAAAATATGCACATTTCTAGAGGTTCCATGCATACTAAGTAGAGGGTGGGAACTATTGATATGCCAATAGAGGAGATTTGCTTGTACCCAGTCCTATGTAACATCCTATACTAGTTCTTTCAGGCAAAATGGAGATTTTGGACGTAAAGTGCAAGGAAAACACTCAGAAACTGTGAAGGAACTAGTTCTCTTGGAAGCAAAAATCATTCCATATAAAGTGTGGTGTAGTGGCTAAAGTGTTGGACTGGGAGTTGGGAGATCCAGGTTCTAGTCCACACTTGGCCATGGAAACCCACTGGGCCAGTCACAGACTCTCAGCCCAACCTACCTCACAGGGTTGTTGTGAGGATAAAATGGAGAGGAGGAGGATTATGTATGCCGACTTGGGTTCCTTGGAGGGAAAATGGAGGGATATAAATGTAATAATAAAATAAATTAATTAATAAATTGTATTTGATATCTCTTCCCCACTGCAGTAAGTAAAGCAAGCATACAAACATTTAAATAAAACTGCCAAATTTAGTGCAACAAATTCTTAAAACTGATGCAATGTAATTCGTTAGAAACATGTAGCAAAACCTTTGGTGATTATGTTTTAATTTAAATAGACAGGAGTTTGATTTAAGAAACTTCACTGAATGACAAATGACTCAATGGGTTGCCATCAAGTATCATGACAAGCTTGCTTACTTACAGGAGTGTGTCATGCAAATTATGTTCTTAATAGCATGCATTCCTTTCGGTCTAGGTATTGAGGAGGGGGGGAAACTCTGAGAAGTACTGATTTAGCTCAATCTATCCTTTTTGTTTTTTTAACTGGACAGCTCTATTCATCTGTATTTTCAAAGTATTCCATAGTGCTTTGCCTCAGCAGTTCTCACTTAATCAATGGCAGCTAGAGGTTAAGACCTCTGCTTTGAAAATGTACTTTGTAGATTTCATTTATGTGTTTGCCAACTTTTCCCCCCAAAGTGCATAGAAAATGATGGCTTTTCAATCATGGAAGTGAGAGAACAATGCAAAAATAGAGGCCTGCATAAAGGTTGTCCTTATGGATAATAGTCCATGAGGGACAAATGTCTATCAAGAAACCTGTTGTAAGTTCTTTTAAGGCCGGTATTTGGGAAATCATCCTATATATATTCAATTAAAATAAATTAATGGGACTATGGAAATGTTTCTGACCACAATATGGTGATCTTAAACAAAGGGATGGCAAATATTGGAGCAATGTTAAAATGGGCTATTGGTTGTGGAAAGCCTTTCAGAACATGCGTTGCTTGTTTCTCAGTTTCCATCATGAAAGGTTATAATTTAATTACAGGGCTAAATTACGGTTCATTTTCAAAATATTGTAGGCATAGGATTCATTTTTCTATCAACATTAATTATATTAATTACACATTCCTTTTATATATCTTATCATATTAGCTATAGCAACATTTGTGTATTCAGTTTGTATGCAGAGTAGCCTTGTTTCTAGTATATCTATCTATGCGGGGTCTCAAAAGGCAATTCTGGCACCAATATGTTGCCAGCACAAAGATAAACTATGTTATCAAGGACTGATTAGTACATGAACCAATATAACATTTCTCTGCTGTTTAAATTTTTTACAATAATAGCAGAGCTAACAATTTGGTGCAACATTATTGCAACATTAATTTTTCTCCTACCTTTAATGGTCCTTTTAGAAATTCTAATCTTTAATGATTTTATGCACTGGTTTTCTGGCTTGTGAATCATAGGAGAATATTATGAAGCCTCTAGGAAAAATTAGAGCTATTTCTAGGTTTAAATTAAAATTGCAATAAGTATTTACATTGAATTTTATATCTGATCAATTTCTCAGACTGATACAGAAACAATTTATATTTAAGTGAGTATTTGTCAAAAAAGAAATGCAAGCACAAAACTGGGTTAGAAACAGGAATGTTCACTTTTTTATTTATATACCTCTTTTCTCATGGATAGCTTCTTAATTAGCGTTATTTATTTATTTATTTATTTATTGCATTTTTATACTGTGCAATAGCCAAAAATCCCTGGGCAGTTCACACACAGCTTATAAACTATATTTTAATAGGATATGAGGCAGAAATGTACTAGATTTGGAGACATTAAAACCAAGCGTGTTCATTTTTTTAGGATCTGATTTACCATCTGATCATAAAATATATCTTTTTTCTCTTCTCCCATGGCTTTATATTTCCTTTTCATCCCAAACCATTCATCAGGGATCCTTGTCAAATTCTGGTCTCTGTATGATCTATATTTAGCCACTAGACTATTTTTCGCCTCTCTGCATTCCCTGTCGAACCAAGATTTCGAAGCAAAGGTTGGATTTCTCCTTACATGTTTATATGTCAGAGAAATCTGTAGGGAGTGAATTAACTCCTCATAAGTCTTTAGAATGGTTTCAATGGAATCAGCTGTTCTGATAGAGGAGCCAAGGTGTAAATAGGGCTCAGTCTTAAGTAGTTGTCTCAAGGAGTTATCATATTTGCCAGACCACTTAATACGGGAGGCTCTGAAATCAACATCATTTAGTGGTGTTGATTCTGTATCTGCATACATTTTTAGATCTCTAATTTCCAAGTTTAGGGCCAAGGGCAAATGGTCACTCTCTGTACGACAGTCAACCTTAAAGCTAGCCACAGCTGATAACAGATTGTAAGATATCATCCAAAGTTGGATAAAAAAGTAAATTCTCCCGGTCTGTCGCCCTCCGTATTCCCATTAACAAGGATCAGATCTAAATTATTAATCATGTTCAAAAGGCAAAAACCAGCATAATTACAGCCATGATCCTTGGAGTATCTGTTTAAAAATAGGTGACCAGGATCAGGTTCAGGGGGCATCATATGAAAACGCGAAAAAAGAGCTTCATCATTTTCACCTGTCCTGGCATTAAAATCACCAGCAACAATAATCGAGGCTTCAGGATAAAGCAGTAGCAAACTATTAATATAATCCTCCAATTTATGCCACATCATTCTAATTTGTGATTGTAATCGACAAGGGGGTAGGTAGACATTAATAATCAGAAGAACATTTAAACCAAATTTAATTATCAAAGCAGTGGCAAATTGAGAAAGAGGCTTTACATTAGTAATAGAGGCGTATAACTTGGTTGAAACAAAGATACCCAGTCCACCTTTGTGACGACTGCCTTGTTCACTCGGGGTTGATTTAAGAATAAAGGATCTGAAACCATCCAAAGACAACTCCTCCTGGGACCATGTCTCTTGGAATAGGAGGATATCAAATTTAGTAACATATTCTACAAATGTCAAATCTCTGACTTTGGTAGACCAGCCTGCTATGTTCCAAGATAGCAACTGGATAACATTGACAGATCCAGTTGTAAAATTATCAGCCCTGTCATCTTTCATAATAGCCACTTCTAAATAAGTTTGGGAATATTCCTTGGTCCCAAGTCAGTATTTATTTTGCCTGACTGATATACCACACCAAGATTCACCCACTGATCATAATTAGCTTCCTTAGCATATGCCTGGGTAGGGTCACCATTAAACCATGCACTTGTAAGGGCCAGCCTCCTCTTTTGTCTCTCGTTCACAGTGTCCACCCCATCTCTATACCCTCTTCGCTTCCTCCCATTAAACCTATGTGACCTGTTTCTATCTCTAATCAACAATGGAATTTGATTACCTTGGTCATTTCTCATGCGGTCTGAGTCAAATTTAATATTGGATACAACAGGTATTCTGCCTGTTACTGTTGGTATTGGTCAATGACCGTAGACTTATCTCTTAACAACCATAACAGTCTTAGATACTCTAAGTCCATCCTCAACCCTGAAGATCTTTATTGCAAAATACAACATGACAAGTAAAAGAACATCACGGTCATTTTCTCAGCACCAAATTTGCTATGACATGCTAAGGAAACCTTGATCATATATTGAAATTGTGGATATAAGACTTTGAGACAACAGACATGAGAATCAACAATGTTAACAACAGAGAGTCTTGAAGTGCCTTAAAGACTAACACATTTATTCTGGCATAAGTTTTCATGAACTATAGTCGACATCATCAGATGCATGGAATATTATGAAGAGTTTCAGGGTTTTTTAATATAGTATATATGGTAATGATGGGAGGAAAGAATTGTAAACAGTGAGTTCAGAAGGAAATATGCTAACAACAGACTAACATAGCTACCATATAGAAAGACATCACTAAATCTTTGATGATGTTTATTCAGATGTAATTGCAGGATTGATGCAACTACTGAATGGAAAGCTGAAGAAGCTCAGAAAACGTCATTTATTTATTTATTTATTATATCACCCAATAGCCAAAGCTTTCTGGGCGGTTCACAAAAACTTTAATGTAAACCGATTATAATTCCCTCCCTCCCTCCCTCACACACACACCCAAATCCATGTGTAGTTTTATGGGCTTTTCTCCTAACTACAAATGTACATATTTTAAAGATCAACCCTTCAATTTAATCAAGCTTATACAACTTTTACTCATCTTACTTTTTGAATTATCCACTTATTGAACTTAAAGGGTCAAATCTCACTGTCACAGGCTCATTGCTCTCAGCCAGTGTGAGTGACTCACTAAAGTTAGCAAGTCAGTGTACTATGATGGCTAGAGCGCTGAACTTGGATCAGGAAAATTGAGGCCCAAATTTGAATGAATGACCCTGAGCAAGTTTTTTTCTTTTTCAGCTTAACATGTTTCACACAGTTCTGGTGATAACCCATTAACTCCTTAAACATTACTATTTACAGAAAGATCATCATGTTAGGATGCTGCAAGCAGCAAAAGCAACAAAGAGTCTAGTGGTATGTTAAAGGCTAATAGCAACATTCATGGACTAGAGTCAACTTCAATCAGGTACAGGATGAAGGCTCTAGATCATGAAAGCTTATGCCATTATAAATGTGTTAGTCTTTAAGGTTCATAAGATTATTAGTTGTTCTAAACACAATATTTCAACTAATTAACAGACTTGCTACTTCACCTCAATTTTATTTCAGGAATATTACCTCTAGAGTAGAGAGACAGTGCATTCTCATAAGTTATAATGGTCAGAATGCACAGAGCTCACATTTGCTGTGGAGTGTGTGTGAGGTCAGCTCAGCGTATAGCAGGCCGGGATTGATCATTGGATTTCTTCCCTGCCAGACTCAGGGGGCCGAGAGTCCCGGTGCTGCCATTCATGCATCGGAGTTCTTGTGCCTGAGATTTTACCCACCCCGTGATCTTGCTTAGGCTTTGACCATGTTCCCTGAGTAGTCAATGTGTTGACTACACAAGAGAATGTTTGGACTAGGTCCCTGGGAGGGTTTATTAAGCCTTTCAAGAATTCCCATTGTGATTGCCTGAAACATGGAGCCTAAAGCGTTCTGACCATCAATCTGCTTTAAGTGTTTTTGGAAGTGTGTAAACCATTAAGCTTTTCACCATGAGATTTCCCATAATAAAAGAAGTCTCACTGATTGGGTGCCCCGTGTCAGTTTGCCAGCATATGTGAATGCCGACCTGTCTCTTTGTTGCCGTTTGTTTCAAAGATCCTAGAGCGTGTGGTCTACTCTCGTTGTCTTGATTTTCTTTCTAGTAACTCTGCTCTGGATCCTTTTCAATCTGGATTCCGTCCTTTGCATTCCACTGAAACAGCCCTTACTAAGATTACCAATGATCTTCTTACTGCCAAGTCTAAAGGCCATTATTCCGTTCTTATTCTCCTTGATCTAACTGCAGCCTTTGACACGGTTGATCATGATCTTCTTTTAGATTCCCTTCATGACCTTGGATTTTGTGGCTCTGTCTATAACTGGTTTGCCTCCTATCTAGCGGGTCGCTCTTTCAGCGTGTTGGCTAATGGCAGCTCGTCTTCTTCTTTTCCCCTTTCTGTAGGGGTTCCGCAAGGCTCGGTGCTTGGTCCGCTGTTGTTTTCTTTATACATGTTGCCCTTGGGTAATCTTATTCAATCTCATGGCCTCCAATATCATCTGTATGCCGATGATACATAATTATATCTTTCTTCTCCGGATCTTTCTCCTGATGTTCACGATTGTATCTCGGCATGTCTTTCAGATATCTCAGCTTGGTTGCTTCATCGTCGTTTGAAACTTAATATGGCAAAGACTGAATTGCTTGTTTTTCCTCCTAAACCTTCTCCTCATCTCTCATTCTCTCTTACTGTCAATGATGTTACGCTTACTCCAGTCAAGGAAGCTCGTAGTCTTGGCTTTATATTTGATTCCTCGCTCTCCTTTATTCCTCATATTGAGGCAGTAGCTAAATCCTGTCATTTTTTCCTGTATAATATTGCCAGGATTCGATCATTTTTGTCTGTCTCTTCTGCCAAGACTCTTGTTCATGCATTGGTTATTTCTCGGTTGGACTACTGCAACCTTCTTCTCACTGGCCTTCCTTCTTCTCACATCAGTCCGTTGGTTTCTGTTCACCACTCTGCTGCTAAGATCATCTTCTTGGCTCGCCGCTCTGACCATGTTACTCCACTGCTGAAACCTCTTCATTGGCTTCCAATTCACTTCAGAATCCAATATAAACTTCTCCTGTTGACCTACAAAGCTTTTCACTGTCTAGCTCCTTCCTATCTCTCCTCTCTCATCTCACACTATTGCCCCGCTCGTTCTCTTCGCTCCTCTGATGCCATGTTTCTCGCCTGCCCAAGGGTCTCTACTTCCCTTGCTCAGCTTTGTCCATTTTCTTCTGCTGCCCCTTATGCCTGGAACGCTCTTCCAGAACATTTGAGAACTACAAGTTCAACCGCAGCTTTTAAAGCTCAGCTAAAAACTTTTCTTTTTCCTATAGCTTTTAAAACTTGATTTTGTTCTGACTTTATACTGTTAGTTTTACCCTACCCAGTGCCTGTTTACCCTACCCTGTGCCTGTTTGCATTCTTTTCCCCTCCTTATTGTTTTATTATGATTTTATTAGAATGTAAGCCTATGCGGCAGGGTCTTGCTATTTACTGTTTTACTCTGTACAGCACCATGTACATTGATGGTGCTATATATATATATATATATATATATAAATAAATAATAATAATAATAATGCCGGAGGGACCGTAAAACATGACAATTGTCTTCTGCAGTCCTTCTCCATGAACCCCCGCCACATGAGGCGGGTGGCCACTAAGAAGACAGTGTTTTCTGTTATGGCATCCGAGTTGTAGAATGAGCTCCTCAGGGAGGTTCACGTGGCACCTACGCTGTGCTTTTTTTTAGCACCACATGAAAACTTTATTTCCCCAGGTATTTTAGTCTTTTAGTTTCTGTTGTTTTAATTGGTTATTGAATTTTAAATGTTTCCACTGCTGCTAGGTTTAATTTTGGTTTTTATTTTTATTTTATATGGTAGTTTAAAACATTTATATTACATTTGTCTAATCCTTCTCTAAAGGGATTAGTGGGCATCATCACACAGGGCTGGAAAGAAGGAGAGAAAGGAAAAGCTGAGTATGGAGCAAGAAAATGTTTCTGTGAAATGCTTGTGTAAAATGCAGGCTTCTGTAAATTTACTAAGGTACTGCATTGTACCTTACAGAGAACCACACTAGTACAGCAAATCCTTCAGGGACCTAATTCACTGACTGGATTTGCATGCTCATGGACTACACTACATAGGCTCTGGGTGGCTTGTTAACCATGGAAACAAGTCACCCTCATGGGGTTCACATGATACATTAAAGCCACATATCATGGCTTTATCCAAAGCTTTTTATATAAAGTTTTGCCACAAATGCAGCAGAGGAGGTGTAAGTGTGTCTTGTTCACATATAGTGCCCATCACTAACACATATTCAGACTTGTATTCTAAGTCACATGGGCTACATAATTTTAAATGATAATGCTTCAATTACAACAGAGCTTAGTGCATTGGAAAGGCTGCAACGTGCAAAAGAAAGTGCTAAGGCAAGTACTATCAACTTCAAACTTGCAAGTCAAGGTGAATTCAGCAGTATTACCTATTACCTACAATGCTTTCCTCCTCTTAGTGTTTTGATGCTTTTATCTTGAAATATTAAGCAAATTACATTAGCTTTTACTTTGAACTTTGGGACACCTCTGAGACTGTCAAGGCTCATTTGACTTTTCATTGCAACTGCTTCTTATCACAATGAATAATTTTTCCTTGTGGCTGTTCATTACAAGTAAACAACAATGCCTACTTGGCACAATGAAACAGTCTAAATAACTATATTCTGTTTCTTGAAATGTAATGATCAATTATATTTTCCCCCAACAAAAGATGGTGGGGAGAGAGAAAAGGAGACATTTCCTGAATGCTGAAGGGAGTGGGGAGGAAGAGAAAGAGAGAACATAAATTAATCTGCTTCAATAATATTAGGATTTGTTTTTAATTAAAGTTCCAATTGTCAGAAAGAAATCAGAGTATATTTGGGCTCTTTTTACAAACAATATGCACAATGAAATCTTGTTTCTAACATTTTTTTTAAACAACCTGGTGCAGTATGTTACATGGAAAACAGCCAATTTTATTTGAATTATAATTCCTAGAAGTGCTGATATTCGATATAAATGGTGTAGCAGATGCATACTTTCCTGGGCATGTGAACTTCTCCATATAAACTGAATATGTCCAATCACCATTTATTGTCACACAGAATCATAGGCAGAATCTACACTACTGCTTTATAATATTTTTTAAAGGTATTGACAACTGTTGGGGTCCATGACACATTCCATATCCTGCTTAGTGTAGATCTGGCCATAGTGTCCAGATTTTTTTCCTGGGCTGATAGATACTCCAGTACCTGGAACAGTATTTTGATGAGCATGGAATATTTGCACAATCATAATATGGGTCAGGTGTGGCAATTGCAGAGATGCAAACTAGTAGCCTTGTCTTTAGTTTGAAGTAAATGGATCACTATCTTGATATATAAATTGCAGGCTCAGAGGCCTGATCTAGACCGGGCCCATAGCATGGTGGGTGGGCTTAAAGTTCCCTACCAATCCATACTAAGCTAATTCGGATTGGAGTTCCTTTGCTTACACTACAGTAAGAATGGGGGGGGGGGAGATGTCAGTGCTACCTATATCTTTAAAGTAATATCGGCTTTGTCCCTTAATTCCAACTATACAGGATGTAAAGGGACTGTGCATGAGTTTACATTCCACTTCAGCTCGTGATAGTTGATACAGATATCACATAACAAGATTGTCAGCTTAGCTCCCATTGAAAAGCAGCAGACAGATTGAGTTGGTTCACATGACACAATAGCCAACTGTGGCTTAATTTACCAGTGGGGTCTGTTGTGTTGTGACATGCATCTATGGCCACTATTTTTGCATGGTGCCCACAGGCACCCAGTTTGCCATGGATTGTCATGTCATGGGTTGCCATGTCATGCTGCAGTGAGGAGGAGAGGTAGGATAGCCAAGAAATCAAGCAGCAACTTCTCCTACAACTCTAGAACCAACCACATGGGTTTGTAATTGTTTATCAAAGGATAATTTAATAAACAACTGTTTCAAATGTTGATATTATCAGGTGATAAGTATACTCTCCTGACTAAAATAGCACTGCCCAACAGCATTTAAATCTATCTAAATGTACCTTTTCCAAATTACATTTAAACCTCACCTAAATTTACATAACATGGTTTGTAGACGAGACTGTTAAAGATCACTTCAGTGAAACCTTCAAAATACTGTGTAGCTCCTGCAGCATATATATTAAAGTGACTATCAGTGTAAACATATTGCTTAACATTGGTGGTCTAATCTCACAAAGTAATAGTGAGTGGTTAATTATATTTAGGAACATGGATTTGTGCAATTCATGAATGTACTGAAAATCAGATAAATAAGGATGTGATTAAAACACACACACACACCATATATACAAAAACATGACACTAGGGCTTTACCTTTTTCCAGGCTCAACTGTTTCTGAATTCTGTGGAGATGGGGAATGAGACATGGGTCATAAGTCAGATGTACAGCAGTAGCTCCCAATAAAATGTATGAAAAGATATCTAATTACAGATTTATTGACATACTTTCCCTTAAAACATTCCTTTGCTACTGAACAATAGAATGTTTTCCTTCTTTGGTTCCTGAAGTGCCTGTGACAGAATTCCTACTGATTCATGTAATGAGCATGTCTGTCCAGAATGTTAAGTGGCTCTTTAAATCCTGATACCCTTTATAATACAGAGTAGAACAAAAAACAAAAACAAAAAACAAATGAGAAACAAAAGTAGATATTTCAGGTTTCAAATGTAAACTGAAGATCCTTTGTTGTATAAAGTAATCTTATAACTACTGTATAAATGTATTATAATATACTTTAGAAACCCATGTCACTGCTTGCTAAAACAACTTTACATTAATTTGAAATTCTTCATATGCTCATACTTTTTATATATGATGTTTGGATTATGAGATATCTCAGTAATAGAAAATTGACACATGACAGAGGAAATATCCTAGTCCTGAGTAGGTCCTATTGTAAGAACATAAAGAGTCCAACTAGATCATACGCAAGGTCCATATTAGTCCAGCATTCTTCTGGCCACAGTAGCTAAAGCATCTGCCTTTAGGAAGCCAACAAACAGCACATGAAAGCAATAATCACCGGTTTCCATGTCTGAGACTCATAGTGTGAGGGAGTGTTTTTGTGGGGTTTGTTTGGCCACAATGTGAAAAGAATATGGGACTAGATAGGTGATCTGATTCAGCATGGCTCTACTTATGTTCTTATTCAGGAGGGAGAAAAGTCACCTGTTCTTCACTGAGAGTTTTTCTAGATGAGGCTGTTTAATCTGCTGTATCTACTTCCAGATTCGTTGTAGAATTAAGAACAGATCTCTACATGAAATCATTTTCCTTCCCTGCTTTTCCGAAGTTTACACTAATAATCTCTAGGTGGCACTGTGAAATAACACAATTACATTGGTGAGGACTTATGCTTTATTTCATGTTGTCAAACAATACCAGATTTTCCCCATTCCAACCTCCACCCCCACAAAAGCTCTTATAAAACACAGGAGCAAAACTGGATGGAGATTATGTCTAAAGCACCAATAAACAACCATGAATGAGGAATGGCAAGCTCATAGTAAAAGCCTTGTCTAGGAAAAAAATTATGGAACTTCCCAGCCCTCCTTTTTGCCTACACATAAATGTTTGTTTGCACTACAAGAGGAAAAGCAGAAAAGGGCTGGAGGTTAAAAAAAAGATGAACTTCCATATAACGCAAGAAATGAAGAAGGTCTTACTTTGCAATTGCTATGTAAAAGATTCAGGAAATCTTTCCATAAACAGCAGCTCAATGTGGTAGCCATAACGTATGAGTTGGTGTTCATCGCATGAATCATTTCCATTGCATGGACAGTCTCTATACAATGTCAACTATCATTAGGAATATGTATCAGGAAACTTTCCACAGAATTGGGCATGTGGTAAGCAACTCCCACAGATTACAATCACTGTGTGGGAACATCACCAACTCGAAGCTTCCATCTTGTCATGTCTGACACTGACATTAGCCTGAATGACTCATCAGATGAAAAACTTGACCCAGCACAGCATAAGCTCCCTGTAGGCCCCCTGACTTCAGTGAGACCCCAGGCATCTCTGACATCCATGAAGCAGATGAACTGGGCCTTTTTACAGCAGCAGACTCTGAGGAACCCCCATATTAGATCCCTGAGGACTGTTACTCACCCATAGTGGCAGAGAAGGAAACTGCATGCCCACTCAGGCTTCAAGTGTCCCAACTCCAGATGGTGGAGGCACAAGTTGCCATGCGGAGATAAAGAGCATGCACCAAGATTCATAGTAACTGGTGTCCTCATGAGCAAAGATCTACTCAGGAATAAATGTACTCATCATGAATAAGTCTCCTCCTAGTACAGAAGGCTTGCAGCTGAATTTGATAGCTGCTGGAACAATGTCTTAGGGTGTTTTTACACAAGGCATTTATTGTACACTTGTGATTGTTCACTCATGGAAGTTAGCAGGTCCTTTTCATGACATCGTCAACCTCCAGTGCCTCTCTCATCATTTTTATACTGCCATTTTATAATTCATTGAAAATGCAACAACAACAACAATGCCATCAAAGAGGTGGTGTCGTTCAAGAATTGCATGATATTGTAGAAATCTTGCAACACCTTCTACAGGCTGTATAAATAAAACATATGGAACATGTCCACAAAGGATCCAGGAAAAACAAAGGGAGGGGAAGCACATGTAATGTGCCCATTTTAAACCAACAAAGAATCCAGAAGATGAAGCCCTGGTAAGGCTGAGGGGGTTTTCCTTAATGCAAAGAAGCCCTTACTATTAATTCCTTGAAACCTCATTTCCTTCAGTGAATTTCTGTACTACTGATCTTTAGACTTCTGCTTAGCTCTGGTTCTTGGACTGTGTTTGTGTTTGTGTTTGTCTTTTACCTTTGTTTGGACCTTGGTTTGCCTCTTAGAACTCTCCTCCTTGCTTGATAATACTGAGTCTTTAACCATGGCCTGTTTACTGACTACTTCTACCTTAAACTGTTCTCTTTCTGGACTGTGTATGACCTTTCTGCCTGTTTACTGACATGTCATTCGATTTGCCACTTAATTTCCCCTGATGTGGACAACATCTAGGACTGGGGAAAGCCCACACTGCCATGAAGGTTACTGGCTGACTTTGGACCTCACCAATTCTCAGCCCTCACAGGATTGTTATGAGGGCAAAATGGGAAAGGTATACACCTTGAGCTTTACACCTTGAGCTTTAAGGATGTCCTAAAAGGAAGTCAACATGTAATAAATAGAATATATAAGCAAGCAAGAACTGGTTCATAACCTATGGAGGAAAAAGTAAAGGGTTTGAAGGATTAGAAATATGAAGCATGGTAAATCAGATACAAGACCAAGCATATGTTCAGAGTCACCAGCTTTTTTTCTGGGATACATTACAAGAAGAGTTTATACTACATCATGGGGTGGAGCTGCACTGTTGTGTGTGTTTCAGTTCCATGTTTTCTTGTGTGAAAATAAGTTCCTCATTAAGGAAGTATTAACATTCCTTGTAATATTCTGTTTGATGACTGCACAGTTATTGGCAGGAAAATTGGTTGTCTTCCTAATGAAAGGCTGTAGTGCATCTGTGGGCTGGACTGGGCTGAATTTCATGAAGTAGGCTGGAAATCTCGCCATGAGCCTGCCAGCTGATCTAGTCACAGGCCTTACTCAAATAACTAACGTGTGACTTGTGTATGTGAATTGGCCACACAAGACTGAGTAAAAAATATTTCAAGATGGGGAGGGAGAACACCTTTTCTCATTCTCTTCAAAAGAAAATTGGTGGTACAATACATTCTTTAAAAGAGGTTGCAAGGATAGAGAAATGTTAATTTTGCAGAAATGTTCTGAATTTACTAGAGAGGTGAGATAGCCTGGAAGTGAAGGTCAGCAAGGGCAAGAAGTGAGTAGAAGAAAGGGTAATAGTTAAAGATGACCCCAGCTTTGAGTGAGATCAAAGTATTTCTAGATGTGACAGAATATTGTCAGTATGTGTCGATGGGGGCAGGGGGGATACTACACTCTTGAGCTTGTTATGCTAGAAGAATAAATTGCTATGTGTTGTTTTCTAACAGAGTCGTAAATAATGTCGGGATAACTGTTCACTAATAAATGTTAGAGTAACAGTTCACTGACTTAAATGTAGCACCCAGTGATAATTTTAATATATATTTCAACTGGAGACCCAGTATGTAGTGTTTAGAACACTGGATTAGGACCTAGGAGATCCAGGTTCTACTCCATACTCGATCATGAAGTTCACTTAATGACTGTGGGCCAGTCACTGAGGCCTTAGCTAGACCTACCTGTAAATACGGGCTAGAGGAGGGGAGATTTCGTGATGCAACTATTGTGGGATCTTGCCCTCATTCACATGCGAGGCGCGACGAGCTCTGGAGGAGAGCCGTCACACCTGCCATTTTTTTTAAGTTTGAAAGGGCCAGCAGCGCAGGAGTGCTCCAGCGACGGCAGGTAGGTGTTTTTAATATATATATATATATATATATATATATATATATATATATATATATATATTTCCCCGCTCCCCCCCACCCTAGCCCGGATGGGTGCAAGTTGAGAAATAGCGTGGGAGGAAAGAATTAATCAGCTGAAAGGTATTGTAAGGTAAAAAGAGATCTGAACATGTTTTTCAGGTGTCGAAACTGAACTCTCAGAATACAAGAGAGGCAAATATGTCTGAAGTGCTTTACCATGGCTCTATCATTTGCTAGCACTGTTTCCTCTTCTGATCACTACTGTCTGTTTCTCACCCAACTGGAAAGTTAACAAAGTACTCTATGTAGCAGTGCCTGAAGACAGTAATGAGAAGATGGATGAAGTAATGAATGATTGAGCCAGCAGGGAGAGGAAAAATTAAGGTCCTTAGCCACTGGCCCACTGTCAGTTAATGTTTGTAGACAGGTTCAAGAGTATAGGCAATGCACTCTCAACTCTTTTTTTAATCTTAGTGTTGTATTATTGTATTTGTAATTATAATCAAGAAATTATATGACCTTTTAAAAAGTAACTTTCTCCCCTATGAATGTGTATAGTTATGTATAACTGCTTAAGAAGAATATATCATAGAGCATTCTAATTTGGCACAAATTAAGAGTCATAACTATGTATTTAGATATTTAAATGTATTTGAAAAGAGTGGGAGACAAAGTTGGTATTCCTCATATCTTCAGGGGTGATTTAAAGTGCAATTCCTCACAAAAGTAAGCCCCAATGAGTTTGGACTTACTCCCCAGGTAGGATTAAATCCTTTATCACATATGAAAGCACAGATAACAAGCACTTTGAACAATTGTAGTAGGGACAAAGTCAGATGCCAGTGACCTTTTGCTTCATAATATTTAAAACCCCAATAGGAAAAAAAATCTTCAGAGTGGTCAAGTACATTTTGTGATGAGGTTTCTTTCTTTTATTTTAATGAGAGAAAGACAGTAATGTAAAATCCCCAGTCATTTTTGTTTTGTTTTTTTAATTTGTAGGGATGTATGTGCTTAAAGAATATGTATAAATATCTAGGCATTTATTGGCGTGTTCCTTTCTATGTTAAAATTGTGATAGGCATCCTGATTATTTCTAGAGTTTGTTTCTTTAATTTTAACAGTAATTAACAAAGGGGTATTTTTTCTATTTATGAAATTAAGCAGGTATAATTTATATACTTACTCTTCAATAGCTAAAAGTCACATACCCTTCTGCAGTCAGTGTAGCTTTCTTGATTCATCTTAATGTTGATTTAATTTACTGGATTGCTCCACCTGGCTGATTACAGTTCTTTTAAAAAAGAAAATCAAATCAGGTGCTCTGGATGCATGGCATTACACACTTTCCCACAAGCTATGTGCCTCTATTGTCCTGGGAGACCATCCCTGAGACCATATCCTGCACTTGGCTCAACTATTATTCATCATAGTATGTTGCCAGAATAAAATCTTTGAAAGTTTTGAACTAGTTCTTAACTGAAGCTCATCTTTCACATTATATTTTGTACAATGGTTCTGATAATCATGTATATTATTATTATTATTATTATTATTATTATTATTATTATTATTATTATTATTTACATTTGTATACTGCCCCATAGCCAAAGCTCCCTGGACAGTTTACATAAGATTAAAACACTTAAAAACAATATACAAAAATTAAAACTACAAAAACATACAACATACACAGAAACACACATACTTATAGTGTGTATGCACTGAAGTTTACAAATGCATACACTTCAGACTTGATGAGATGCACATACATTTTTTTTTACCTCTTTGTAAAAAGTTCACTGCTCCAAAGTCTGTCTTCCATGTGGAGCAGTATAAAAATGTTGTTAATCAATAAAATAAACTGAGAAATTGTCCTGAAAACCAATAAGGTCTGGTAATAAATTGAGTATTGGATGAGGACCAAACCATCATCAGTTCAAGTCTCTTATCAGCCATAGATACGCTGAATAACCTTAGGAATAATCCAGTCATGGAAATATTGGATCTGGCCATGGTGCCACTTGCCTTAGTTACGTTCCATTTTGACTACTGCAATGCACTCTCTATGGGGCTGCCTTTGAAAAGTCTTTGGAAATGCTAGGTGGTCCAGAATGCTGTGGCCAGACTGTTGACTAGGGCTGATTACAGAAAGCATGCGACTCCCTTGTTAAAATGCTGTACAAGAATGTTTCTCAATTAAATTACACGTTGCCTTCTAAAGTAAATAAATTTCACACATTCCCATCTAGCTTAGATAGCATTCTGGGTATACTCATCTGGGATATTTGTTTTCCACTTACTCAGCTCCAGTCTCTCTCTCTCTCTCTCTCTCTCTCTCTCTCTCTCTCTCACACACACACACACACACACACACACACACACACACACAGACAGGCTTACTTCTTTGCACAGCTCCTACATACACACACACACTCCCCCCTTTACACTAACCCTTTCTCCATTTACACTTTATCTACAATGCATTCAAGTACTCATGATTCCACTTCTCCCTTCACTTCAGG